>NC_133377.1:10731985-10814053 GCF_049309525.1 Garra rufa
ATATATATATATATATATATATATATATATATATATATATATATATATATATATATATATATATATATATATATATATATATATATATATAATATATATATATATATATATATATATATATATATATATATATATATATATATATATATATATATATATATATATATATATCTCCCAAAAGATAATAAGACAATGTGCAAGAGGCATCATTGTGGAAAAAAATTACTCATCTTTTATTTACATTTGAACAAAAAGCGGCATGTTCTAAAAATTATTCATACCCTTCTCAATAAACAATAGATAAGCCTTTATTGGCTATTACAGCAATCAAATGCTTTATAATTGCTGACCAGCTTTTAGCATGTCTCCACTGGTATTTTTGCCCATTCATCTTTAGCGATGAGCTCTAACTCTTTCAGTTTGTAGGGTCTCCTTGCCATCACCCTGATCTTTAGCTCCCTCCACAGATTCTCAATTGGATTTAAGTCAGGACTCTGGCTGGGCCACTGCAAAACGTTAATGTTTTTGTCTGCTAACCATTTCTTCACCACTTTTGCTGTGTGTTTTGGGTCATTGTTGTGCTGAAATGTCCACTGGTGCCCAAGGCCAAGTTTCTTTGCAGACTGCCTGATGTTGTTGTTGAGAATTTTGATGTATTGCTCCTTTTTCATGGTGCCGTTTACTGTGATTGGGTTCCCTGATCCACCGGCTAATAAAAAAAAAAAAAAAAAAAAAACATTAGGTTCCCACCACCATGTTTGAAAGTGGGGAAGGTGTTCTTAGGGTTGAAGGAAGAAGTCTTCTTCTTTGTCCAGATGAGCATTTGCAAAGGCCAAGTGAGCTTTTGTGTGCTCTATCTGGAGAAGTGGTGTCCTCCTTTGTCTGCGTCCGTGGAACCCAGCGGTGTCCAGTGTCCGTTGGACTGTCTGCATTGAGATGTTGCCACCAGCAGAGCCCAGATTCATCAGGATGGCCTTGGTAGTGATCCTTGGATTATTTTTTTTTTTTTTACCTCTCTCACTATCCTCCTGGCCAGCACAGGTGTCACTTTTGGCTTCCGACCACATCCTCCTGAGATTTTTCACAGTGCAGAACGTCTTGTATTTTCTAATAATACTTTGCACTGTAGCCACTGGAACTTGAAAAAATTTAGATAAGGTCTTATAGCCCTTTCCTGACTTGAGAGCAGCCACAATGCACAGCCGCAGGTCCTCAGTGAGCTTCTTTGTGTTAGCCATGACTGTCCACAAACCAACAGCAGAGAGCTTCTGTTTTTCACCTGTTGAGTTGATTAAAACAGCTGTTCCCAATGAATCCGGGTAATTAGGATGCTTTAGAACAGCTTGGACTATTTGGAATGGTATAGAACTTTGGATTTTCCCATAGACTGTCACAGTTTGCAAAGGGTATGAATCATTTTGGACATGCCACTTTTTGTTAAAATGTAAATAAAAGCTGAGAAATATTTTTTTTTTTCCCACAATGATGCCTCTTGTACATCGTCTTATTATCTTTTAGGAGAAGCCTGTGCCATTTCCGGTCAAAATAAACTTGCTGGTTGAATAAAAGTAACTTTAAGTCAGAATTTGTCAGGGGTATGAATAATTTCGGGCTTGACTGTATATAAATCAAACTATTTAAATAAAAATCTTTAAGTATATCAGTAATACTAAAATAACACTGGTTTCATATAAGACACATGAATGAAGATGCATCATACAGGTTTGACATTTTCAAAAGCTATTGGTTTTCGTGTCACTCCAAACTTTTGAATATGCAGAAATGTGAATGGAGAAAATTTAGAATAATATTTGAATAAATTTGTTAATTTATTCATTCCTGAACTTTAAATTTGGTGACAAACAACCAAACAAATAAATAAATAGTAGACTTTTTTGTATTTCACAAGAAGAAATGGGTTTTGACCAACCATGAGGGGAGTAAATAGTGGCAATATTGTCATTGTCAGTCCTTTAAAAGAACTTAAACAAAGAAAAAGAGAGGCTTTCAAAGGCTCTGTCTGTTCGCTTTGGCCTTAGTGTCGATCTGTTTCCAAAGGCCAGGCTTTGAAGTGTGACGTCTGTTTGGCTGATGAACGCAGGGGTTTCACAGAGCCTGAGTCCGCCTCTGGCCACAGCGGCGGTCCCACAGAAGCATTTTCATCTTTCTCTAGAAAATATATTTCCTCTGTTTTTCACAAGGTACACGTACACACTTTGACCACATCTACTGGTCCACTGAGATCCCTTAAAACCCTCGAAAATGTATCACAAACCAAGTCTTGCTGTTTAACAGAGCTATTGAGTATCCTCATACTACTTTTTATTTTCTCTTAATGTTTTTATTATTTCTGTTTTATTTTATTCTACCTCTACTTCTATTAGTATCTGACACAATGACGTTCATTTGATGCACAAGAAAACATTTCTCATCAATTATAAAAATCATCAAATATGCTGCTTCATATTTTTGTGAAAATTCATACTTTTTTAAGATTCTTAAAATTAAAATTAAACCAACAGCATTTATTTGAAACAAACCTTTTTTTAACATTGTAAATGTCTGTACTGTCACTATTAATGAATTTAATGGATCCATGATTATTTATTAGTATTAATTCCTGTCAGGTAGTCCCTGTTTAAGACTTTTAAAGTCACAATTACGTTGTTATTTACATGTAAACTACGTTTGTTGGAGTAAAATTGACAAGTTTGGGCAATTTCATATGTCTTTCTTTTATTTTTTTACCTATGACAAAGACAGGAAGCTGTTTAGCACTAGTGCAATGAAATTAAAAGCTGAGTGTACGCATTAGACATGAATTTGATGCTTTATACAGTGGTGTGAAAAAGTGTTGGCCCCCTTTCTGATTTTTTATTTTTTTGCATGTTTGTCACACTTTAATGCTTCAGATCATCAAACAAATTTAAATATTAATCAAAGATAACACAAGTAAACACAACATGCAGTTTTTGAATGAAGTTTTTTTTTTTATTATGAAGGGAAAACAAAATCCAAACCCACATGGCCCTGTATGAAAAAGTGTTTGCCCCCTAAACTTAATAACTGGTTGGCAGCAACAACTGCAATCAAGCGTTTGCTATAACTTGCAATGAGTCTGTTACAGCGCTGTGCAGGAATTGTGGCCCACTCATCTTGGCAGAATTGTTGTAATTCAGCCACACTGGAGGGTTTTCGAGCATGAACTGCCTTTTTAAGGTCATGCCACAGCATCTCAATAGGATTCAGGACAGGACTTTGACTAGGCCACTGCAAAGTCTTCATTTTGTTTTTCTTCAGCCATTCAGAGGTGGATTTGCTGCTGTGCTTTGGATCATTGTTCTGCTGCAGAACCCAAGTTCGCTTCAGCTTGAGGTCACGAACAGATGGCCGGACATTGTCCTTCAGGATTTTTTGGTAGACAGCAGAATTCAGGTTTCCATTTATCACAGTAAGTCCAGCAGCAGCAAAACAGCCCCAGATCATCACACTACCACCAACATATTTTACTGTTGGTATGATGTTTTTTTTTCTGAAATGCTGTGTTACTTTTACGCCAGATGTAAAAAAGTTCATCTTTTGTCTCGTCAGTCCACAGAGTATTTTCCCAAAAGTCTTGGGGGTCATCAAGATGTGTTCTGGCAAAACTGAGACGAGCCTTTATGTTCTTTTTGCTCAGCAGCGGTTTCCATCTTGGAAGAGAGGCCTGCAGTTCTTTCAGTGTTGTTGTGGGGTCTTTTGTGACCTCTTTTTGAGTCGTCGCTGTACTCTTGAGGTAATTTTGGTCGGCTGGCCACTCCTGAGAAGGTTCACCACTGTTCCATGTTTTCGCCATTTGTGGATAATGGCTCTCACTGTGGTTCGCTGGATCTCAAAGCTTTAGAAATGGCTTTATAACCTTTTCCAGACTGATAGATCTCAATTACTTTCTTTCTCATTTGTTCCTGAATTTCTTTGGATCTCAACTGTACCTTTTGAGGATCTTTTGGTCTACTTCACTTTGTCAGGCAGGTCCTATTTAAGTGATTTCTTGATTGCGAACAGGTGTGGCAGTAATCAGGCCTGGGTGTGGCTAGAGAAACTGAACTCAGGTGTGATAAACCCCTTCATTTAAAAACTGCATGTTGTGTTTATTATTTAAATTTGTTTGATGATCTGAAACATTAAAGTGTGACCAACATGCAAAAAAATAAAAAATCAGAAAGGGGGCCAACACTTTTTCACACTACTGTATGTGTGTTTATCATTCTTATGCTGCTGCAAAGAATGATGGGAAATGTAGTTTGGTCACTCAAGCCTGTTAGCGTATCAACTGCCTAAAATGAGTAGTATTTTCTAGCAATCTTTACAGCTACTGTTCATGAATGGTGCACAAAATATGCACAAATTCAGTTGTACAGTCAATATTTACAATAAAAATAGAAACATTTATTTGGAAATCACACTTGGTTGTGTTCAGGGCCTCTCTCATGTGCTCGGTACATATATATTATACGGTACATGTAATTATACATTATTCACTGTGTGTGCTGCATGTCAGACTGACTAAACAAATCGCATATCTGAGTGCAAACATCACATCCAAGTGTGCCCACAGACTTTACTATAGTAACTGAGAGTGTTGTTTTTGAAGGAATGTAGGTGACCGTTTATTGAAGAACCGTTTATTGCAGGAACAATGCAGTCTTTGTGATGTTGGTGTGAAATAGTGGGTCGCAGGAGGAGGATGCATAGGAATGTGATTTATCAGTGTGTGTCAGTGTTTACTTAGCTACACTTAGGGGACTAAAATTGTGCGTAGAAGTTAATTAAAGTTGACAAACTTTCCCATGGGACTGCCAAAGGTAAAAAAATGATTTATAAAGGAAAGTAAATAGTGTGGGTGTACACTACTATTCAAGATTTTTTTAAAGAAATTGTTTTTAATTAACAAGGATATATTAAATTGTTCAAAAGCAATAGTAAAGACATTTAGAATGTTAAAAAATATTTATTTTTCAAATAGTGTTTGTTATATATACGAATACGTATTTATATGCATTTATTTAATTCCAAAAATATAAAGTTAGTCCATATTAAAGGGATAGTTCACCCAAAAATAAAAATGAGCCTATGATTTACTTACCCTCATGCCATTCTAGGTGTATATGACTTTCTTCTTTGAGACAAATAAAATCAGAGTCATATTAAAAAATGTTCTGACTCCTCCAAGCTTTATAATGGCAGTGAATGGGTGTTGAGATTTTGAAGCCCCAGACAGTGCATCCATCCATCATAAAAAGTGCTCCACACAGCTCCTGATGTTTATAAAGGCCTTCTGAAGTGAATTTATGCATGTGTATGAGACAAATATCCAAATTTAAAACTTTATAAACCATAATCTCTAGCTTCCACTGACTGCCGTACGCACGTTAGTGAGAGAGCGGCTTTCAGCGGATAATGTATGACGTAGGCGTAGAGTAGCGTAAGCTCCGATGAGAATATGCTAGTCTCACGAGAACCAAGTTTTGTTTCCAGCTAAGGAAACCCAGTCTCCTCTTGGCTTATATTGAAATCATCTGACATTTTTCTTTACAAATCCTCGTTTTGTACTTCTAATTCATGACCAGTGTTTTGTTTTACTCTCTCCACTGTGCTTCCGCATTAGTAAGCGTGTTTGCCTACATCCAATGTCATCCACTCTCTTGTGAACATGCATACGACAGTTTACTGAAGCTACAGATTACAGTTTATAAATTTGTAAATATGGATATTTTTCCTTGCACAAATGCATCGATTCTCTTCAGAAGGCCTTTATTAAAAGAGTAATCCACTTCTAAAACAAAAATGTACAGATAATTTACTCATCCCCCTGTCATCCAAGATGTTCATGTCTTTCTTTCTTCAGTCAAGAAATTATGTTTCTTTGAGGAAAACATTTCAGGATTTTTCTCCATATAGTGGACTTTAATGCTAAAATGCAGTTTAAATGCAGCTTCAAATGGCTCTAAACGATCCCAGCCGAGGAAGAAAGGTCTTATCTAGTGAAATGATCGGCCATTTCGAAACGAACTTAACCTCAAATGCTTGTCTTGTCTGTGTGTCTCTGTTTTTTTTTGCAGGGTCAAGACAGTTAAGGTTATGTCAAAAAACTCCCATCTCATTTTGTTCCCCGACTTCAAAATCGCCCTACATCGCTGCAGAAGTACCAACCCAGTGTTTACAAAGTGAACATGCAATGAAGGTCAAACGCCCTTTACATAAAAATGTAAAACAGTGTTGTAGGACAATCTTTTAGGAGTTTTTCGACATACCCTAACTGTCTTGACCCGGATTACACAGACTATGCATGCGCATCGCAGAGACGAGACAAGACGAGCATTTAAGGTTTAAAAGGATATAAATTGTCAATTTGTTTTGAAAAAGGCAGATCGTTTCGCTAGATAAGACCCTTCTTCCTCAGCTGAGATCGTTTAGAGCTATTTGAAGCTATTTTGGGGGCACCATTGAAGTCCACTATATGGAGATGTTTTCATCAAAAAACATAATTTCTTATCGTCTGAAGAAAGAAAGACATGAACATCTTGGATGACAAAGGGGTGAGTAAATTTTCTGTAAATTTTAGTTCTGGAAGTGAACTAATCTTTAAGCCTGCTGAGCCATGTGGAACACTTTTATGATGGGTGGATGCACTTTTATTTGTCAACACCCATTCACTGCCATTATAAAGCTTGGAAGAGCCAGAACATCTTTTATTATTGTAATTTAAATATTTTTGTCATTTTCATTTTTGGGTGAACCTACCCCTTCAGTAATCACCATAATCAAAAGGCAAATGTGTATTTTGTGTTTCAGACTCCTGGATGTTGGAGTGACGAGAGTGAAGAGAAAGGGAGCACACACCAGCGCTCAGCGTCTTGGGGCAGCTCTGACCATCTTAAAGAGGTACACACACACATGCACTTACACCCGCAGCTGAAAACACACTCCCTTTTAACAGTGAAACACTATATGAAGTGTGTCTTGCGCACGCAGCTGTGTAGTTTTTTCCCTTGGGTTTGGAGAACAAGAAAGTGCAATCGCACTAACAGCTATTAACAGAGCTCTCACTGTCCTGAAAGTGATGAGCGCTGCACTTCTGCATTTGCGATGATCTCATCCTGTGTGGCTCGCGATATAGCCGCTCGTACGGCGGGGGGAGGCGGTGGAAATAAAACCCCCGTAACCCAGCTCTGCGCGAGGCTGCCAGTCACGGCGACCCATTCGTCTCCCCCTGCACCCGCTGCTATATATAACTTCCTGTGTGGCTTTAGACTTCCTGCGTTGCGCGGTGTGTTGTTGCTAGCGCTAGCCGCAGTAGAGTCAGCCTTATCACGGGTGCTCAGCCCCACCCTGACGATTCAGGGAACGGCGAGATAAGACTATCTCCCCCTTTAACAATCGACTTCCCCTCACTGCAACAAGCGCTATCCCTCTCCGCCCAGTTTATGGGTTTCCCATCGCCTCCAGGCTTTGGGAACAATAGAGGCGTGTGGCTTTCAGAGCAAGTAATATGTGCAAAGTCATGTCATCTGTGTCCTTTCGCACTTAAGTCACCTTCTTATCAGTTGATAAAAAGCTGTGATCGGTGATGTGCACAAGCCTGTCTAATTTACCAAGGCTTCGTCGTTGTCTCTTGCACTTGTTAGGTTTGACATGAGCGGCTTGCAGGTGCAGAGTAATTTGTTTCCTGTGCAAACCCTCAATCAAAAGTGTAGCTGTTTGGAGGTTATTTCTATCAGTTTTCGCTGGGAAAAAGAACCAGTGACGCTTGGCTCGACCTTCAGAAATGTGACTGAATATTAAAAGAGATGCCTTACTTAAAAGTAAATCATTTTCTATGGGCTTTGGCTTATTTAAAACCCTGCTGCCAAAAAGGTTTGGCAAATATGGTTTGAACTTTAAAAACCTAAAGTTTTATGTCAATAAACAGTGAATAAACATCTAAATTGTGTTTAAAACTGAAATGAGTTTTACCAGAATGGCCAAATGGGTTGCAGATGTAGCATAAATGAAGCTGTCACTCAGAAGAGAGAGATTGGATAGTTTAGGACTAAATGTTGGTTTATAATTAGGGCTGTCACGTTTCCTCGATTCAAATCGAGTACTTGATTTAAAAAAAAAATCCTTGATTGCATTTTACCCATGTCGAGTAACCAGCAAAATGCTGGAAGTGGCAAATCCCTTGAATGATAATCCATGAAACACTCTCATAAAGAAATGGATAAAGAAAAGAATATTTGAATTAAATGTTTAGTCAATATTAAACAAAGATTATTTCGCACAGTAAAGTCTAAAAACAATCGTCAGGCCTTTGCCGCCCTCTGCAGGCATGTGTTATATCTCATGTTAATCTTGAGTACCTAGTAGAGTAGTACTGCATCCTTCATATCTCCAAAATGTCTTTAGTTTTATAATATACAAAAGAAAATACAGTTTACGATTCTCTCCGAAAACAGCCAAGTTCCTGGAGGTGCGCCGTGGGCATAGGTAAACATTGATGAGCGAGTGCTTGCCAATTGCCAACAAAACACATACATTTTATGCCGTTTCACTTACCAGCTGCAGTTCTGAATCATGAACAGGATTTCAAAAAACATCCAATTCGTTTTTTGAAACTTTGGCCATGTTTAGCATGGGAATCCAACTCTTTAACAGTGTAAATAACTTAACGTGCATGAAACAGCATTGGACTTGTTCTATTGTTTATTTTACAACTAATTATAATTACCTCATTGCTATTATATATGTATTTTAAGTAGTTTTGAAGGCTTATTGTTCTCTTATGTCTGTTTTTATTACTACAAAAAAATATTATATTAAATTAGCTACAATTATCCAATTACTCGATTAATCATCAGAATAATCGACCGATTACTTGTGTACCAAAATAATTGTTAGTGACAGCCCTATTTGTAATTGTTTACATTTTTCATAAATTAACGCTAATAGTTGACTAATGTTTGAATAAATTTTTCTTATAATATTTTGGGTAAAGGGGGTGAATGATTGAGTTTGATTAACACAGTCAAAACTACTATATGGTAAACATTTAGAAAGTTGAATAAGAGTATTTACTTCCTGTCATGCTGTTGAAAGTGTCCAAATCATGTTATTTTGTGGTTGTCACAATTTTGAGAAATGTTGCGTTTCTTGTAACCGAGGGGAAATTGTGCAGTAACAGGTTTTTGCAAAAATGTGGAACACATTGATATTTAATTTTACATTTTTTTTGCATTGTGTTATGCTTCTCATCAAAGTATATCATTATATTATATACAATTCTATTATATATTATTATAGTACTGTACTATTAAGGTTAAACATATATGTATTTATACATTGCCATTCAAAAGTTTGGGATCAGTAAGATTTTTAATGTTTTTCATTTTACAAAAGTTTAATTTGCTCATCAAGGCTGAAAATTATACTTATTTGATCGAAAATACAGGAAAGAAGTAATATTGTGAAATATTATTAGGATGTAAAAAAAAAAAAAAACATTTTTCTATTTTAATATTTTTGATCAAGTAAATGCAGCCTTGATAAGCAAAAGAAACGTATTTAAAAAAAATAAAAAAAAATCGTACTGATTCCAAACTTTTGAACAGCAGTGTAATTAGAAATATTATATATAAATATTGTATATAATATATCTTTTATAATATATCTTACGGTATGTCACAAAAGTGAGTACACCCCTCACATTTCAGCAACCATTTTAGTAGGGCTGTAATCAACCAAAGAAAATCTTGGTCGACTGAAGTCCAGAAACTTTCGACTAAAAGTCGACTAAAAATGACGTTGTGGAGGGAAAAAAACGTACATTACATTAATTAGATACATACTGTGCTCAGTACTTGGTAGCCTTGTTGTCTGCCTAAATTAATTATAAATAAACATAAAAAACTTTTTGCAGTATATTTAAGCGTTTTTTACCTAATTATTTTGCATTGAAATGAGTCTGACACGCGAGTCTGTCGTCTCTGACAGCGGTGCATCACGTGCACCTGCGCAATATCATAGCCTGTGATTTCTGAAAACAGTACTATGTTGTCAACTAGTGATATCACAAGAACTTTTGAGGAATGTGCAACATAATTTAGAAAATTATTTTAGTCATATGTTATAAGTATAACTGTCAGACACTATCATTTCAGCCGCTCTGCGCAGCTCGCACAGAGCGAGGCTGAACATTAGAGCTCAGCTACGCGGCTGAGACACGAATAGACTTAACAATTCCTTCCGTGATATTATTTTTCCGTTTGGATGAGGGGCCGTTCACATGTCGCGCCTAAAAACGCGTGGAAAAAACGCTAGGCGCGATGCTTTCTTCCTAATGTCAACAAAGCGCTCGGGCGCTTGCTCTCCGGAAGCGTCTGCCGTTTCTAAGCAACCATCAGCTGCGCTCAAATTCTTTTGTTTTTCAGCATTTTTGTGTATTTGAACCCTTTCCAACAATGACTGTATGGTTTTGAGATCCATCTTTTCACATTGAGGAAAACTGAGGGACTCATATGCAACGATTACAAAAGATTCAAACACTCACTGATGCTTTAAAAGCAAAAAGATGCATTAAGAGCCTTCAGAAAACTTTTTGAATATGAAGATCGTGCTAAATAAAGGTTATTTTGTCTTCTAGGAAACATGTATCTTCTGCAGCCTCTAATGGGCACTACTAAATTATAAAATACGCATTGTTGCTTCTATTTGCGTCAAAATAATGGAGGCTTGACAAATCATAAAGTTCAGAAAATCCTTGGACCACAATGATGAGCTGTTTCTGCTGAGGTTTCAATGTAACGGAAAAACGTGAGGAAGCTGATGAAGCGGAAAAACGAGCGCGTTGCACCGCGTGCGCGTCGCGACCACGTCGCTTCCATTATGCGCGCGCAAGACGCGCATCTACATTTGAAATAACGAACTTGATCGCGCAAAAGACGCTACATGTGAACGGCCCCAAAAGCCTACTTATCTGTCTCTCTTCTCCAGCGGGTTGGGCTAATCCAAAAAAGTGAAAACAATGGGGGTGTTCTGAAAACAGACTGTTCCCTGTGAAACAGGGGTGCTCTGAAAACACCCCCATTAGCAATTAGTGCTTTCCACCTGATGAAATAAGCACGGCCAAACTGATGAAATGAGCGCGGCAAAAAATCGACCAATCAGAATTTTGGTCGAACCAGACCATATCGACCAATTAATCGACTAATCGACTGGGACGTTACAGCCCTACATTTTAGTATATCTTCTTAAGGGGCAATACTATAGAAATGAAACTTGGATATATTTTAGAGTAGTCAATGTGCAGCTTGTATAGCAGTAGAGATTTATTGTCCCCTGAAAATTACTCAACATACAGCCATTATTGTCAAAATAGCTGGCAACAAAAGTGAGTACACCCTAAGTGAACTTGTCCAAAGTGTCTATATATTGTGTTAGCACCATTGTTTTCTGGCACTGCCTTAATCATCCTGGGCTTGGAATTGACCAGAGCTGCACAGGTTGTTGAAGGGATCCTCTTCCACTCCTCATGGAGCTGCTGGACATTAGACACATGGTGCGTCTCCACCTTACGCTTGCGGATGCCCCACAGGTGCTTAATAGGGTTCAGGTCTGGAGACATGCTTGGCCACCCCATCACTTTCAGCTTCAGCTTCCTCAGCAAGGCAGTTGTCATCTTGGTGGTGTGTTTGGGATCATTATCATGTTGGTCATTCAGCCTAGTTTCTAGAGGGAGTTTCATGTTCTGCTTCAGAATGTACAGTACATAATGGAATCCATGTTTCCCTCAATGAACTGCAGCTCCCCAGAACCAGCAGCACTCATGCAGCCCCAGACCATGATGCTACCACCACCATGCTTGACTGTAGGCAAGACACAATTTTCTTGGTACTCCTCACCAGGGCATCGCCACACATACTGGACACCATCTGAGCCAAACAAGTTTATCTTGGTCTCATCAGACCACAGGACATGCTTCCAGTAATTCATGCTCTTGGACTGGTTGTCCTCAGCAAACTGTTTGCGGGCTTTCTTGTGAGCCAGCTTTAGATGAGGCTTCCTTCTGGGGTGACACCTATGCAAACCGACTTGTTGCAGTGTGCGGCGTATGGTCTGAGCACTGACAAGCTGAGTTTCTACTTCAGCAACCTTTAAAGCAATGCTGGCAGCACTCATGCATCTGTTTTTGAAGCCAGGTTCTGCACCTGACACACAGAATGAGTGCTCAACTTCGTTGAGTGACTCTTGCGAGGCCTGTTCCGAATGGAACCCATCTTGGAAAACCTCTGTATGACCCTGACCACTGTAGTGTAACTCAGTTTCAGGGTGTTACTGAACCTCTAATAATTTTGGCCATCTTTGTGGAGAGCAACCATTCTAATTCTTAAATCCTCAGAGAGTTCTTTGCCATGAGATGCCATGTTGAACATCCAGTGGTCAGTATGAGAGAATTGTACTTAAAGCCCCTAATTTTAACTGCTCTAATACAAGATACACAACTTTGTATGGTCCCGTCAAGCAGACAAAAACATAAACTTGATGAGTAGGACATGTGGCTTCGCATGGTTGAACAACATACTGCTGTTATCACTTAGGGTGTACTCACTTTTGTAGCCAGCTATTTTGACAATAATGGCTGTGTGTGGAGTTATTTTCAGAGGACAGTAAATCTCTACTGCTATACAAGCTGCACATTGACTACTCTAAAATATATCCAAGTTACATATCTATAGTATTGTCCTTTGAGAAGATATACTAAAAGGGTTGCTAAAATGTGAGGGGTGTACTCACTTTTGTGACATACTGTACATTGGATGTGTTTAATCCTAAATAGTTTTCATGCTATCTTAATTCTATGATATTTATTAAACATGTCGAATTAGGTATCATAAATTCTTAAAGAGACACCAAGTAACCATTTTGTAATCAAGTTTGTTGTGTATGCAGCCCTATTTTTTATTCTTTATTTTTTCCTTACTAAATTCTTATGTGAAAATGTCATTTTCCCTGCTTTCACACAATTTCCAGCCAGAGGACTGTGTCCGTATTCATATTCATGAACACACGAGTATTAGAGACTTGTTAGGAGCTCATCAACAGCGGGCTCATTCTGCAAGGCCTGAATCATCTCACTGTTTCCCATTCGGGAGATTTTCCAAGAAACGGCAGTTTAGGCCTGCTTTCCTTCCCTGCATATGGGAAGTTCATGTCCTCAGGATCCACATTTTCATCCAGGTTTACGTCAAGTGCTTCCACTTAGTGTCTTATAAACCCTTACACCTCTTAAGTGGATTTAGGTTGTGTATATTGACATACTTAGCAGGGCTTTACAAGAGAGCACATTCAGGATTTCCCCTTGTTAGCGCTAAACATATACTGTGTCATTTCAGTTAAGGCCGGCACCTCCACTAAACACTTCCATTTCCTTACTGTACTTTTCGAACACCGCATTTGTTTCAGGATTTTTGCTGCCTGGTTGTAAGAAACGAAGTACAAGTCATTTGCAGCTAATTTGCATGTCTTCACAGTTTCTGGATTGGCATCTGTGATGTATAACAAACTGAGAGACTGGAAACGCTGCCGCCTGTAGTTCAGCGCTCTGTGACATTATCAAGACAAACATCCCTGGGAAGAAAGAGACGTCAGCTAATTGTATTTTCAGTAGGAACGCACAAGTCCAGACTTGTTCCATTGTCTCAATATGTACAGACAGTAAATGCTGTAATTTACTGCAGATTATTCTCAAAGGTAAACAAGTGAGTGATAGTTTGAGAAGGCAGAGCAGGTCATAGTGAGACATGGGGAATGAGTTAAATATCATTTTCCAGTTTTTGTTGTAGATGAAATGTAATTTCTGTCTTGTCATTCTTTCTGCTATGGGTAACCAACAGTAATAAGGAAATACATTTGCCTTTTTATCAGTGAGCTTTCTCACATGGCTGTTTTGTGTTGACCCCTTGTGGCCATGCAAAGTTACAGCAAGCACACAAATCAAGTTTTTTTATTCTCTTTTTTTTATCTTTAGTTGTTTTGTTTCTTTTAGTTATTTGTTTATGTATTTTTTTTATTTATTGTCTGGACTCTTAGCAAAGCTGCCTGTTTTATTTATTTATTTATTTCGTTTTTGTTTTGTTTTTTACTAATTTTGTTTTTACGCTATTTTATTTGTTCTTTTATTTTCTTTTTTAGTGTTTTATTTTCTTTTATTTTTACTTTTTTATTCCATGTAACGTTTTATTTTTATTTATTTATGTATTTTATTTCATTAATGATTACTTTTATGTTTTATTATTTTATTGTAATTAATTAATTTGCTTATTTTTGCTTTGTTATTAAGGTACTTAATTTTTTTTCTATTAATTTATTTTTTATTTTATTTAGTATATTATTTTATTTATTTATTTATGTATTTATTTATTTATTTATTTGTGCTTTATTTATTTTGTTTATTTTTTTATGTATTTTATTATTTTAGCTGTGCCATATGGCAAAGCTGACGGTTTTACTACTTTTACATGTATTATTATTATTATTTTATTTGTTTTTGGTTTTTTGTATTAATTAAGGAATTTTATTTTTATTTAGTTTTTTAGGTAATTTTAATTTCTTTTCTTTCTTTTTTATTTTATTCATTTATGGGGTTTTTTTTTTTTGTATTTTATTATTTTGGCTTTGCCATGTATGATTATATTGATTATGGGTAATACTAAGAGTTAGCAAAGCTGCATCTATCATTTTTATTTATTACTTTTATGTTTTATTATTTTTTTTAATGTATTTGTTTGTTCATTCATTTTACTTATTTATGTTTTGTTTTTTAGGTTACTTTTATTTTTTCTTTTAATTTTAAATGTTATTTATTATTATTATTGTATTTATTTATTTTTTTATTATAATTATTATTATGCCGGTGACATATATGATTATGTTGATTATGAATAACACTTTGACATTTAGCAAAGCTGCACCTTCTATTTTTATTTATTATTTTTATGTTTTGTTTTGTTTTTTGTTGTTGTTATTTTACTTTATTTTATTTTCCATTGTTTCCATTTTTCCGTTTATTTGTTGATTTTTACCTTTTTTTTATTTTGTTTTATTTTCTTTTAATTGGCTTTGTACCATATAGTCTTCTAGTTCTATTTTTTTTCAGTTTATTTATTTTTACTTTTATTTATTTGTTTATCTATTTATTTATTATATTTTTTTTGTTTTATTGTAATCTACTGTGCTTTGTCTATATCATATAGTCTTATGGGCAACACTCTGACGTAGCAAAATTGAGCCTTTTATTTTTATTTATTACTTTTTTTATGTTTTTTTTTTTTTTTTTTTAGTTTTTTTTTCTTAGTGTATTTTTTAGTGTTTTTGTTCAGTTATTTATTTATTTGTTTGTATATTATTTATTTGTATTTTTCTATTTATTTATATATTTATCTATCTGTTTATTTATTATGTTTTGTTTTTTTTACCTTTGTCTTTATCATATAGTCTTATGGGCAACACTTTTTTTTTATTATTATTATTTATATTTTTTTTTGTTAGTGTATTTTTTCAGGATTTTTGTTCAGTTATTTATTTGTTTTTCTATTGATTGATTGATTGATTGATTGATTTGTGTTTTTCTCTTTATTTATTTATTTATTATTTTTTTACTTTACTTTGTCTGCATCATTTAGTCTTATGGGCAACACTGACATACAGCAAAGTTGCACCTTTTATTTTAGTTTAGTTTATTACTTTTACTTTATGTTTTGTTTTTCTTTTTTATTTAGATTTTTTTCCTAGTTTATTATACTGGTTCTTTGTTTTCAGTTTATTTATTTATTTTTACTTTTATTTATTTGTTTATCTATTTATTTATTATATTTTTTTGTTTTATTTTAATCTACTGTACTTTGTGTCATATAATCTTATGGGCAACACTCTGAAATTTAGCACAGCTGAGCCTGAGATAACATCGAGGTCCATTGCCAATTCTGTAATAATTCTAACCATTGTATCATCTATACTAGCATATATGGATTTATTTTACTATATCATTCATTCATTCATTCATTCATTCATTCATATACAATTTCTTTCTGTATAATTTACCATCTCTGTCTGTGACTTTCAGATTGCTAAACTTAGGCTCCAGCTGCAGCGCAGTAAGCAGGGCGGAGGCCGGCACTGTAAGGACAGTAAAGAGCGTCTTTCCCCCCTCCACTGCTCTAGCAGCACCACCACCATTACTGCCACTACCATCAGCACAGCCAGCCAAGCTCCGGTCCGCACACACACAACCTCAGTGTATGCTCTAAACACATCCAGCAAATTTTGTCTAAGTAGTTAAATGTGATTTTATGTCATCTCCATGTCCAGTCATCCATGTCGAAGTCAGCACAGATGCCACTGTCCAACATCACGGTGCCAAAGCCCTCCATCTCCAGGGTTCCCAGCAGCATGGAGGGCATCAACCATGAGCTGGAGAAAGTCTTCATCAAAGACAACGGAGAGAAAGAGGAGCTCAAGGTACACACTTACTCCTAACTTTGTTCTCCTGTTGTACATAAAGCATGATTGTTCAAGTCTCTCTCTGATGTCTCTCAGGCGCTGGAGGTTCCTGACGGGCGACGGGCTCCGTTTCCTCCGCAGCAGCGCAGCAGCAGTAGTCGCGGTATAGACACTCAGACGCCGTCAGTGCCTGGACGCTCCAGTAGCTGCTCGAGTCTGTCGCCCTGCCCCTCGCCCGCGTGCCCGCCCCGCTCACACGACGGCAGCCCGTACTCCACCGACGAGATGCTGGACGACAGAGACAAAGGTTAGACCTACGCACTAGTGCTTAAAGGAGTAGTTCACTTTCAGAACAAAAATGTACAGATAATGTACTCACCCCCTTGGCATCCAAGATGTTCATGTCTGTCTTTCTTCAGTCGTGAGGGAATTATATTTTTTGAGTAAAACATTTCAGGATTTCTCTCCATATAATGGACTTCTATGGTGCCCCCGAGTTTGAACTTCCAAAATGCAGCTTCAAAGGGGTCTAAACGATCACAGCCGAGGAAAAAAGGGTCTTATCTAGCAAAACGATCGGTTATTTAAAAAAAAAAAAAAAAAAATACAATTTACATACTTTTTAACCTCAAATGCTCATCTTGTCCAGCTTGGCAAGACAAGCATTTGAGATTAAAAAAGTATATAAATTGTCAATTTGTTTTGAAAATAATCGATCGTTTCGCTGGATAAGACCCTTCTTCCTCAGCTGGGATCATTTAGAGCCCTTTGAAGCTGCATTTAAACTGCATTTTGGAAGTTCAAACTCGGGGGCACCATAGAAGTCCATTATATGGAGAGAAATCCTGAAATGTTTTCCTCAAAAAACACCATTTCTTTACGACTGAAGAAAGAAAGACATGAACATCTTGGATGACAAGGGGATGAGTACATATCTTTTTTTGTTCTGAAAATGAACTACTCCTTTAAGCCAGATTGATGGCCAAAAAGCAATTTCAAGTTCAGATTATATGTTGATAGTAGGGCTGGACGATGTGTGACCCTGGACCACAAAACCAGTCATAAGGTTAAATTTTACAAAACTGAGATGTATACATGATATTGTCCTATCCTAACAAACCATATATCAATAGAAAACGTATTTATTGTTAGGATAGGACAATATTTGGCTGAGACACAACTATTTGAAAATCTGTAATCTGAGGATGCAAAAAAATCAAAATACTGAGAAAATCACCTTTAAAGTTCTCCAAATTAAGTTCTTAACAATGCATATTACTAATCAAAAATTACATTTTGATATATTTATAGTAGGAATTTTACAAAAATCTTCATGGAGCATGATCTTTACTTAATTTCCTAATGATTTTTGGCATAAAAGAATCAATAATTTTGACTCATACAATGTATTTTTGACTATAGCTACAAATATACCCCAGTGACTTAAGACTGGTTTTGTGGTCCAGGGTCACATATGGCTCAAAAAAATTTCACAATATATTTCTTAAAGGAGTAGTTCACTTCCAGAACAAAAATTTACAGATAATTTACTCACCCCCTTGTCATCCAAGTTTGTCTCTTTCTTTCTTCAGTCAATAAGAAATTATGTTTCTTGAGGAAAAAGTTTTAGGAATTATCTCCATATAATGGATGTCAATGGTGCCCCCAAGTTTGAACTTCCAAAATGCAGTTTAAGTGCAGCTTCAAAGGGCTCTAAACGATCCCAGCCGAGGAAGAATGGTTTTATCTAGCAAAACGATCAGCCATTTTCGAAACAAATGTACTATTTATGTACTTCTTAACCGCTTGTCTTGTCAAAGTCTGTGTGAACTCTGTGGGTTTTTTTTTTTGTTTTTTGTTTTTCAGTTCAATACAGCTAATACAGTTAGGGTATGTCGAAAAACTCCAATCTCGTTTTCTTCTTCAACGTCAAAATTGTCATACAACGCTGTTTTACCTTTTTTTGTAAAGAGGGTTTGATCTACTTTGTATGTTCACTTTTTAAACACTTCTGCAGCGATGTAGGATGGTTTTGAAGTTAGGGAACGAAACGAGATGGGAGTTCTTCGACATACCCTAACTGTATTAGCCGTATTGAACGGAAAAAAAGTTCATGCAGACTTTGACAAGACAAGCATTTGAGGTCAAAAAGGATATAAATTGTCAATTTGTTTTGAAAAAATAACCGATCGTTTTGCTAGATAAGACCCTTCTTCCTCAGTTGGGATCGTTTAGAGCACTTTGAAGCTGCTTTTAAAGTGCATTTTGGAAGTTGGGGGCACCACTGACATCCATTATATTGAGATAATTCCTGATTTTTTTTCCATATTAGAATGATTTCTGAAAAACCATGTGACACTGAAGACTGGAGTAATGATGGAGTAGGCTGATTAGTCATATAGATTTGAAACAAATGTGTTTCAGCCAGGATAAAGAATATAAAAAGTGCCCAGAGTTGCTGCAGAGAACAGAAAAAAGTGATCAACAACAAAAACACATGTTGCTGGAGACTGAAAATGCAAACTCATTCTCTGCCAGCAGAAGTCGCCTTTCGAGCGGCATAAACGGTGGTTTTCCCATTAACGGCTGTACACAAAGCAGAGCTGCACTCATGAACACTACTTTATCAGATAAAATGAAAATACCAAAATAAAACACCCACGCTGCGTTTTGCTTTTGAAAAGTGCAGTGCTGTTTATTCAAAGTCAATCGCCACAAATAAATCAGTTTATGGGAAACACTGGTAATGTATAGCGAAATATCTGAAATGTGTTTAAAAATCATATCACCGTTATTGAAAAAAAAAAATATTGTGATTTATGTATTGATATTGAATTATTGTCCAGCCCTAGTTAATAGTTTGCAGTATTATATCAAGAGAGGTGCACAGATTCCCAACTCTGAGTAAATGGATATATATGTTATTTTGTCCTGCAGACAGCGGCAGCAGTTCTCCTCTGCCTAAGTTTGCCTCGTCCCCAAAACCCAACAACAGCTACATGTTCAAACGGGAGCCTCCAGAGGGCTGTGAGAAGATCAAAGTCTTTGAGGAAATGACGTGAGTGGAGTTTGATTTCTGTAGTGAGCCTAAAATAGCACGCTATCGTTCTACAGCTATTAGCACGCACAGGTATGTTACATCTGCACAGAATGACCTACTATATTTGCAGTGTACAACCAGAGCACACTGTATCCCACAATGCAGTGCATTCATCCATTTCGAGAGTGATGAATATACCAGAATATCAATCGTGTCTTTCTGTGATATATAATTTAATTGATTTTCAAAGTGACATTTTTACGGGAAATAAGATTTTAAAAAAATGAATGCATATTTGTTTCTGGAATATGGGTAATAGAATTTGTATACAGTTGAACTCAAAATTTTACATTGCAGACCTGAATAAGATATTTCACATAAAAGATGTTTACATATAGTCCACAAGGGCAAATAATAGTTGAATTTATAAAAATCACCCCGTTCAAAAGTTTACTTGATTCTTACTACTGTGTTGTTACCTGAATGATCCACAGCTGTGTTATTTATTTATTTTTTTATTTTTTTGTTTAGTTATAGTTGTTCACGAGTCCCTTGTTTGTCCTGAACAGTTTAACTGCCCGCTGTTCTTTAGGAAAATCCTTCAGGTCCAAATTCTTTGGTTTTTCAGCATTTTTGTGTATTTGAACTCTTTCCAACAATGACTGTTTGATTTTGATATTCACCTTTTCACACTGAGGACAACTGAGGGACTTATATGAAGGTTGAACTGGGGGACGATTACAGAAGGTTCAACACTCACTGATGCTTCAGAAGGAAACACAATGCATTAAGGGGTGTGAACTTGTGTGCATTTTTTTACATTTTGCCTAAATATCTTTTTTTAATTTATTTAGTACTGTCCTTCAGAAGCTACAGAATGCTTACATTACATGTTTCCCAGAAAACAAAATAAGTTAAATTTACCCTGTTCTTCAAATTCAAAAAGCTTTCACCCCCTGGCTTTTAATGCATCATTTTTTTTTTTCTGGAGCATCAGTGAGTGTTTGAACCTTTTGTAATTGTTGCATACAAGTCCCTGAGTCCTTCAGTTGTCCTCAGTGTGAAAAAATGCATCTCAAATCTACAAAAATGCTGAAAAATCACAGAATTTGTGGGAACTTAAGGATTTTTCTGAAGAACAGTTAAACAGGCAGTTTGATTGTTCAAGACAAACGTGGGACTCATGAACAACTATCACTAAACAAAAAAAAAAACAGCTGTAGATCATTTAGGTAACAACACAGTATTATTTAAAACAGTATTATTTATTTTAATTTTAATTAAATTTAATTAAATTTAATTTTAATTTTCGCCTGTGTGTGTGTGTGTGTGTGTGTGTGTGTGTGTGTGTGTGTGTGTGTGTGTGTGTGTGTGTGTGTGTGTGTGTGTGTGTGTGTGTGTGTGTGTGTGTGTGATATATATATATTATAACTTTAAAAAAATTAATTAAATTAAATTATTATTTAATTATTTTTCTTTTGCAACTCTATCATTTTTTTTTTAAAGAAATAGTATGCAGCATGCAGTATGCAGTTGATGTTGGGTTTGTTTTTTTTTGTTTTTGTTTTTTTTTTTTTGGCACTGTCAGACCAGTTGTTTATCTCTTAATATGTCCTGGCAATATTTTCATCAGCCCTGCCTCAAAAAGTACATCTATTTATCATTATATATTATATGTCAGGAAAATATATACATAAAAAGTAACATTAACCACTTCCTGTTTATATAAAATATTTATATTTATCTATTTTTTTTTTACAAAAAAAAAAAACAGTCACAAAAATAGTCACATTTGTACTATACGCTTTCAAAAATGGTTGGCATAAGAAAAGAATAGTACATAAAGAAATGAAATTTAAAAGAAGAAATTAAAGAATTTTTTGGAGTGCAATCCACAAATCAGCCAAGATACAAAAAAGCAAACAGTAATAAAGGGTTCAAACTCAAAAAAATAAAGAGTGCAAAACAGACATGCACAGCCTGTATGTATGTGTGTATATATATATATATATATATACACATACATACATACATACATACATACATACATACATATATATTTATACAGAGGGTTATACAGGCATCTTTTTGACTACCTGAGAGTGCAAGTGTAACCTATAAGTCAGCAGAATTACACACAGTAAAACACACAAAACTAGGGCTGGACGATTTGACCTAAAATCAAAACCTCGATTAATGGAACACTTTACCTCAATAATGGTTTTAATTTTATTTTTTGACCTCATCATTTATTAAAGGGTTGTAGTGTTTGTACTTGTTTGAAACGAAACTCTTGTGGAAAAAAAAAAAAAAAAAAACATTTCAGTTTTATTGTAAAAACCAAGTTTCCTAAGAAAAATTAAATAAAATAAAATGGAAAATAACTTTTCTTTTTTGCAAACAAAATAAATGAATATTGCCATGCAAAAAAAAGTAGAAAATAATAGGCTATTATTTTAAATAATGCAATGTAAAAAGTAGAAAATAACTTGCATCTCCTGTAAACAAATGTTTTAAATAATGAATGTATGCAAGTAGAACACTGCTGCTTAAAGGGATGGTCCGGAGTAGATTTGACTTCATTGCTATGCACTCCGAAGCCCATGTAACTACCCCATCCGAAGTGTTTTTTACCTTAGTCAAACATTGAGGGAGATATCAGAGTTTTTCGAATGGCTTGCTATTGACGTAAATGGTACATGTGATGTATCTCGTAAATTGCACCACTAAACGTGCAAGTAATCTTACCAAACTTCTACAGTAGTGTAAATAGGTTATGTACTCACAAAACGCTGCATCAGAACATTTGTAAGTCCACCATGAGTGTTTTAAAAACAACTTTTACCCGATCCCTACTAGTCTCAAAAACTACAAATGGCGACACGTCGACCAGGGAAGTGACGTCGACGTGCAATGAAGTCAAATCTACTCCGAACCATCCCTTTAAGAGAAAGAGCATGACACCATCTTTTTGATCTTGTCATGTCACCCTATATGTGTATTTACTCTAGGTTCTTTCTGGCCATTCAAACAGAACATGCCTTTTTGTCTAAATCCAAGAGACACAGCACTTAGGAATGGTTTAAAAGAAGCAGAAGAAGCACAGAATGCCTACTCCGTTGTGTTATGTCAACCTGCCAACAAAAGCTTTATAGGGCAAATTATAGTTCCTATGTCTGTCCAGTGATCTTAATGTGGTGATACATTAGTGTACATTAGTATCCTACTTGGAACATTCTCTTAAATCAGTTTTGTCTCTTTCTCAGGTCCAGACAGTCAGCCACCGTCCCCCTATTCTCCTGCCCTGACAAAAACAAGGTCAACTTCATCCCCACGGGCTCTGCGTTCTGCCCCGTCAAGCTCCCGGGATCCCAGCTCCAGCACTCCAGCTCCCAGCAGGAGGACGAAGAGAAAGAGGAAAGCCAGGCCGGCCCCAGTGGTTCACACCCCCTCGCCCCACACCATCATCACATGCCCACTCAGGTCTCCACCAGCACGAGCACAGACGACCCTCCCGAATCTCCCTCCCAACAGCACGAGGCGCCCTCAGAATCGCCCTCCCAGCCTCAGAACTCAGAAGTCAGCTAAACGCGGCAGAGCTGGTCTCGGTCGCGCCGCTCCGCTCCCGTGTAGAGGACCGTTCGTTCCCCACCCTAAATTTCCTCCTCTCTCTCTCTCTGATGGACCCCACCTTTGTGCTGAATCTTTACTATCTGCATGGCATAGCAACTGTGGCCCGAACGAGAATCGCGAATGCAAACGCAGCCGAAGGGTTCGAGTATGTGGCAATGCCACGCTTCGGCGTCTGGACGGGAAAAGGACCTTAGAATATGCAAATCGAAAAATTCTAATGGCTTCACTGTTATCTTGATAAATGAGTGAGAGTCTCATACGGAAATCTTATTTATTAAATTTGCCTATTGATAAGTTCAGTCACATTCCAGATATTCCCGTTTTGCTTTTTTAGTGTCGGATGTGGTACTTTTTCCATCTGGTTTGATTCCGCGTTGATCCCGAGCAACTGCACAGCTGTTTCCAAACGCAGCTTTGCTTTCGTCGTGTGCTTAAAATTTAAGCAAAGTGGCTTTTGTATGAGCACTATAATCAGCGCAAAGCGAGGTGTCGCTTTCGAAATCACCGCCAGGGGAAAGACGTCTGAAGCTTTCAGGAAGGTCTCAATAGTGTCAGGGCATGCATTTGAAACTGATCGTATGTTTAACATTAAATTATGTGTCGTGTTCTCTTTCAACATCCACAGTATGAATAAGCTCTCTCTCTATCAATATATCTATATATGAGAAATCTATATATAAAGAAAAAAGCTTGTTTGAATTTAAAACCGTGTATTGCTGTGTTATGTACATTATGGGAGCTGTACTCCACGGGTTGACCACTTTCTGGGTTGCAGAACGAGAAAACACAGAAAAAGTACTAAAGGTTTTGTTTTTACACTTTGTTGCACAGTGTCCGCCTGCGGCCTCGCTTCAGGTGCATCACACGCGGTTTAAACTCAGGTAAAAATCACATTCAGATCCGTCTCATCATTCTCTGCGCTCCATCACATTCCATGTTGCAAGGTGCTGTCGGGATGACCGGCCCACCGAGGGTTTGATTGGGTCGGACACACTGTGTGTTGAAAACATTTGGTCATTCAGCCCTCATGGATCAGACACGCATCTTCACAGTCACTATATGACATATGTGACCCTGGACCACAAAACCAGTCATAAGGTTAAATTTGACAAAACTGAGATGTATACATATATGTATACAAACCTGATATATGGTTTGTTAGGATAGGACAATATTTGGCTGAGATACATCTATTTGAAAATCTGGAATCTGAGGGTGCAAAAAAATCTAAATACTGAGAAAATCACCTTTAAAGTTCTCCAAATTAAGTTCTTAACAATGCATATTACTAATCAAAAATTACTTTTTTATATATTTACAGTAGGAATTTTACAAAAAATCTTCATGGAACATGATCTTTACTTAATTTCCTAATGATTTTTGGCATAAAAGAAAAATCTATAATTTTGACCCATGCAATGTATTTTTGGCTATTGCTACAAATATACCCCAGCGACTTAAGACTGGTTTTGTGGTCCAGGGTCACATATGGGCCACAAAACCAGTCTTAACTGGCACAGATATATTGGTAGCAATAGCCAAAATACATTGTATGGGTCAAAATTATTTTCTTTTATGCCAAAAGTCATTTGGATATTAAGTAAAGATCATGTTCCATGAAGGTATTTTGTAAATTTCTTACCGTAAATATATCAAAACTTAATTTTTGATTAGTAGTATGCATTGCTAAGAACTTCAAAAGCGATTTTCTCAATATTTTTATTTTTTTTGCACCCTCAGATTTTCAAAGAGTCAAATAGTAGACCAAATATTGTCCTATTTATTTATTCAGCTTTCAGATGACATAATTCTCAATTTCAAAAAAATTACCCTTATGACTGGTTTTGTGGTCCATGATTATATATATATATTAGCATTTAATATGACAAATCTATTGCCCAGATCACAGGATTGAGGAGTGTGAGATGCTCTTCTGTCTATTACAGTGCTGTTTAAGTGGCATGTTGAAAAAAAAAAAAAAAGATTTTGATAATAAAACTGAATTTAAAGAAAGAAAACCTATTTAAAGAAATTCCATAAGTTTCAAGAATAAAATCGTAACATTATAAGATTAAAATACGCAAAAAAAAAAGGTTAATCCCATTCTGATTTATGATTCCTATTATTTTACACCTATTTTTAAACTTTTCGTTTTTTAGTTTTATAGATTTCTGTTACTGTACCATTGCAACTTTATTCTCATAATGCCTTGTAACTTTTTCAATATTATTCTCAAAATCTTTTCAGTTTTTTTTTTTTCCAACATGCTACTAGGACATGCTATGGAAGCACATTGCCACCACTGAATTAAAAAATTAGCTAGAAAGGCAGAAATGCGACATAGAAACTCACAATTTTGACTTTTTTCTCAGAATTACGAGATTAAAACACAACTGAGAGAAATAAAGTCAGAACTGTGAGATAACTCACAATCGAGAGAAATAAGGTCAGAATTGTGAGATAAAAACTCACAATTGAGTGAAATGAAGTGTCTAAAAAATAGTGTCTGACAATGGCAGTTATAAAGTCAAATTTTGAGGGGGAAAAGACTAATACGTTAACAAAGTGTGAATTGCAAGATATAAACTCACAATTGTGACCCTTTTTCTCAGCAAGATTATATCTCACAGCTCTGACTTAACTCACAATTGTGGATTATAAAGTCAGATTTGCAAGATATAAACTCGCAATTCTGAGAAAAAAGGTCACAATTGTGAGTTAATATCTTGCAATTCACACTTTATATAACAACTGTGTTCATATCTCACAATTCTGTCTTCATAACTGATAATTGCGAGTTTATATTATGCATCTGTAAGAAAAAGTCAGAATTGTGAGACGCAAACTCGCAATTGAGAGTAATAAAGTCAGAATTGTGAGGTAAAACTTAAAAATGAGAGAAATAGTCAGAATTGTAAAATAAAAGCTCCCAAATGAGAAAAAATAAAGTCAGAATTGTGTTGTTATGAAGTAAAATTTTGAGGGGGAAAAAGACTGATACATTCTCAGAATTGCAAGTTTATATCTCACAGCTCTGACTTAACTCCCAATTGTGGGTTTTAAATCAGATTTGCAAAATGTAAACTCACAATTCTGAGAAAAAAAGGTCACAATTGTGTTCATATCTCGCAATTCGGACTTTATTTCACAATTGTGTTTATCTCTTGCAATTCGGACTTTAAAACTCATAATTGCGAGTTTATATCACGCAACTGTTAGAAAAAGTCAGAACTGTGAAATGTAAATTCGCAATAGCGAGGAAAAAAAGTCAAAATTGTGAAATAAAAACTTACAATTGAGAGTAATAAAGTCTATTAAAAAAATTGATTCTGAAATTGCGATTTAATAAAGTCAGAATTGCATGACAAAAACTCACAACTGGGAGAAATAAAGTCAGAATTGTGAAAACTCAAAAACTCAAGTGAAATAAAATCACAATTGTGCGACAAAAACAAACCAAAAAACTAAAATTGTAAGAGTCAAATTTTGAGGGGGAAAAAAGATCAATACTTTCTCATTATTGCAAGTTTATATCTCACAGACATAAAACCTCCCAATTGTGGGTTATAAAGTCAGATTTGCGAGATATAAACTCGCAATTCTGAGAAAAAAAGATCACAATTACGTGATTAAAAACACAATTGAGAGAAATCAAAGTCCATTTTTAAGGAGGAAAAATACTGATACATTCTCAGAATTGCCCGTTTATATTTCAGAACTCTGACTTAACTCACAATTGTGAGTTTTTATGGCAATTCTGACTTTTTAACTCATAGTTGTCAGTTTATATCAAGCAACTGTGAGAAAAAAGTCAGAATTTCGAGATGTAAACTAGCAATTGTAAGAAAAAAAAATGTGAGATGAAATATTGCAATATTTCTTTTTTTATTATTATTATTATTATTATTCAGTGGTGGGAGCGGGCTTCCATAACGTGCTGCTGGTGATAAGTCTAAAACAAAAGGGTGAATTTCACAAAAAAAATTGTTTTTAGGATCATTAAAATAGCTTCTTATTATTATTTTTTTTGGCATTGTGACATTTTTTTTTTATTAATTGTAATTACATAAAATTGTATTAATTCATTGTTTAAAAAAATTCAGCATAAATGAAAATCATTACAACAAATACACTGAATAAACATTTACTTACTATTATAAGTATTTTAAAAAATACGTTAATGAAAATAATATTTTTCACATTACAGCAATGGAAATTTAAGGATTTATGAACTTAATCATTAAAAAATGTCACAATGCAAAATAACAAACGGGCATAAAACACTGTAAAAAAAATGATTGCTGTGATTAGTTATGACAAATTAAAATTCAACATTAGAATAAGTAATAACTGGGTCGGTTAAAGTTTGAAACGCAAGTGTTAATGCTTGAACTGAAATAATAAGTTCTGTTGACTTAACTTTTGTTTACTTAACTTGGATATTTAAGTTATCTAAACAAATTTTAAGTTGTTACAACTAATTGCAGCAGCATTTTTTACAGTGAACCAATCGTAATTTATTTAAAGTGTTTTTGTTTTGTTTCATTGACAGCATTCAAGAGATTCACCTAAAAGCTTGGCTTAATACAAACAGGATATATATCAGCCATAAAACACCAAGCCTCAAATATTTAAATCAATCTATGCTCAAAGGTTTTGTCATCTGCAGTTCAACAAAAACATTTTTTCAGGAGTGTATTTATTCAAAGTACCATACATGTTTATACATATGTTGCATGCTTTTATGATTTTCACTGATTAACTGATCAAATTTTTGTCCATGAACAAGTGACAGGCAAGCATGATTTGCCAGTAAATGTTGATTTTTTTTATATGGTCAAACAACCTATTGTGCTTTTGCAATCAAAAGAAAGATATTAATTTATCCATCTCATAAGATCAACCATTGAAAACTGATATAATATTACACAATCGATACGAAAGGCTTTAAAAGTAACAATGCAACCTTTTATGCTGCACCTTATATTAAAAGACCAAGTAGATGAAACTCCTTTTGCTAAGTGAAGGGTTTGCAATAATCATGCTCTTTTGTTTTAAAAGCTCGAAAATCTGCACCATTTCATCTCCATTCCATACATGTGTGATTCTGGAGCCAAATCAGCACACAGCCTGTTAATAAAGCCATCGACTGCTGTCAAAACCAGCACTGCAGTTTAAAAGCACATTGCTGGCCATCACAGGAGGTGTGTTTGTAGATCAGGTGAAAATGTCAGGCTGACCTGCTGCAGTCTGTTCACACACAATGGCAATAAAGCATTTTGTTGTTGTGACTGTACAAACCAGATATGTGTGTGAATGGAGGTGGATTCACAAAAAATATTGACTGAGGACCCGCATAGTCATTACTCTTCGCCTGTCGCCAACTCTCACGTCAAGAAAATGATTTTTAAAGCCTTGTAGCCTGAATTGTTTTCCTGTGGCACAGGTTGCTGAGCTTGCATAAGGTTATAGGCCCACTGTCTGTGTCTGGTGACTGTATACAAATGACAGTGTCAAGAAGCCACACTTTCTTCAACTTTTAGCCTCGAGCGGCTAATTGTTTCTTTATTTCAATAATAGGAATCTTGTGTCTTATTTAAATAAAATAATCCTTAGAATTAAAATCCAGTCTCCTCTCCGTCTTTCCTAGGATAGTCACTTCCTTGCTTCCTAAAAACTATTATTGCACTCCAAAAGAAAATATTATTCTAATATTATTCACAAGTTGGTATGATTCTTCATGAAATGTCTGCAACATACTTTGATTAAAATTCCTCAATGTTCGTGTAAAACGGCGCCCTTTTTACCTTGTCAAAAACGGCTCTGTTCACAGTTCAAATGATAATGAGTTACTGCTTACACATTTACAGTATGTCACAAAAGTGAGTACACCCCTCACATTTCAGCAAGCATTTTAGTATATCTTCTCAGCGGACAATGCTATAGAAATGAATCTTGGATATATTTTAGATTTACTGTCCTCTGAAAATATCTCAACATACAGCCATTATTGTCAAAATAGCTGGCAACAAAAGTGAGTACACCCTGAATGATAACAGCAGTATGTTGTTTAACCATGAAAGCCACATGTCCTACTCTCTGAGGATTTGAGAATTAGAATGGTTGCTCTCTACAAAGATGGCCAAGGCTATTACAGGTTCAGTCACACCCTGAAACCGAGTTACATTACAGTGGTCAGGGTTATACAAAGGTTTTCCAAGATGGGTTTCATTCGGAACAGGCCTTGCAAGAGTCACTCAACGAAGTTGAGCTCTTGTTCTGTGCGTCAGGTGCAGAACCTGGCTTCAAAAAACAGATGCATGAGTGCTGCCAGCATTGCTTTAAAGGTTGCTGAAGTAGAAACTCAGCTTGTCAGTGCTCAGACCATACGCCGCACACTGCAACAAGTCGGTTTGCATAGGCGTCGTCCCAGAAGGAAGCCTCATCTGAAGCTGGCTCACAAGAAAGCCTACAAACAGTTTGCTGAAGACAACAAATCCAAGAGCATGAATTACTGGAAGCATGTCCTGTGGTCTGATGAGACTATAAGATAAACTTGTTTGGCTCAGATGGTGTTCAGCATGTGTGGCGATGCCCTGGTGAGGAGTACCAAGAAAATTGTGTCTTGCCTACAGTCAAACATGGTGGTGGTAGCATCATGGTCTGGGGCAGCATGAGTGCTGCTGGTTCTGGGGAGCTGCAGTTCATTAGGGGAAACATGGATTCCATTATGTACTGTACATTCTGAAGCAGAACATGAAACTCCCTCCAGAAACTAGGCTGAACGGCAGTTTTCCAACATGATAATGATCCCAAACACACCACCAAGATGACAACTGCCTTGCTGAGGAAGCTGAAGCTGAAAGTGATGGTGATGGGGTGGCCAAGTATGTGTCCAGACCTGAACCCTATTAAGCACATGTGGGACATCCTCAAGCGTAAGTTGGAGAAGCACCATGTGTCTAACGTCCAGCAGCTTCGTGAGGAGTGGAAGAGGATCCCAGCAACAACCTGTGCAGCTCTGGTCAATGCCATGCCCAGGATGATTAAGGCAGTGCCAGATAACAATGGTGCTAACACAATATATAGACACTTTGGACAAGTTCACTTATGTGTACTCACTTTTGTTGCCAGCTAATGGCTGTATGTTGAGTAATTTTCAGAGGACAGTAAATCTCTACTGCTATACAAGCTGCACATTAACTACTCTAAAATATATCCAAGTTTCATTTCTATAGTTTTGTCCCTTGAGAAGATGTACTAAAATGGTTGCTGAAATGTGAGGGGTGTACTCACTTTTGTGGCATACTGTATATGCAAACACCATGTAAAAGTGAATTTTGCAACTAAGGTCCACTTCAAAGAAAATGAGATTTTCAGGACCTTTTAAAATACCAAAAGATCCATAAAAGGTGTAGTGCACCCAAGATATGAAAAGTATAGCTACATTTAATGGCCAAAAATGTCCATTGTCTACATTGGGAACTTGAATCAATCAAATTTTATCAGTGACTTATAAGACAGACTGTGAGCTCCAAATTTTTAATCAATGATATACTGTATGCTTTTGTTGAGGTGACCAGTTTGCATTATTTGAACTTCTTTTTTAAATAATCATGTTTAACAGCAGAGTTCCTGGTGAAAAACGACATTACCCAAAGAGCCAAAAGCCAAAAGAGCTTGAAGCTAACTCTTCTATTAAGCACTGCAAATGACATAATCGATATGGTTTCCCTAAGCTCTCAAAACACTTAAACTTAAAATAATTTAGATGCATAATCAACAACTATTTTATATTTCTCCATCATTTTAATTCAATAATGTAGTTCGCAAATGCTTCATGGGATTATAGTTTCCCCTCATTAAAACTATTAAGAGTTAGTTCACTCAAAAATTAGTTCCAAACCCTTAAGACATTTGTTCGTCTCCAGAACTCAAATTAATGTATTTTTATTGTATAGGTGTCCCAAGTTCAAATCCCTACTCGAGGACCTTTCCTGATCCTGCCCCTCTCTCTCCCACTTCGCTTCCTGTCAACTCTAATCTGTCCAATCATTAAAAAGGCTAAAAAAAGGATTAAAATAAGTCATGAAGGTTTGGAAAAACATGAGGGTGAGTAAAAGATGACAGATCTTTAATTTTTGTGTGAACCAGGGGAAAGGGGTGTTATACTCTCTAAACAGCTTCTAGGACCTGAAAGGTAACAGCATGGCTGTATCACATGTCAGGACTGATGAAGAGGGTTGAGGAAGTTCAGCTGTCAGGATTCAGTCTCTGTGCACGAGCCCTGAGGACTTTCAAAGGCACACAGCTCACCTTCTCTGCAAGACAAATTATTCACAGCTTCTGGGCCTGTTGGTCTTTAGAGGACACTTGAAGACATAACCCTGCATGACAGAAGCTCTTGCTGACTATGTGAAGGGCGCAGACTGTGGGAACAAACTGATCAAATGCGTTGTATAGGGGACTGAATGACAGTTTTACATTATAGGGTTTGTAAAAGGTTTGAGATCTAGTACAAAAGTAGACTTAAATAGTCATAGACCAACATGAGTACTGTACTCCAATCAACAGAAGTTATTTTTTCACAAAACATCAATAACAATAAAATATATAAACTGTACTTTTATTCAGCAAGGACACATTAAATTGATCAAAAGTGACAGTGAAGACATTTATGTCACAAAAGATTTCTATTTTTAATCAATTTTGTTCTTTTCAATTTTCTAATATCAAAAATATTAAGCGGCACAACTGTTTTCAACACTGATAATAATAAGAAATGTTTCTTGAACAGCAAATCAGCATATTAGAATGATTTCTAAAGGATCATGACACTAAATACTGGAGTAATGATGCTGAAAATTCAGCTTTGACTCAGCAATAAATTACTTTTGACAATATTTTCAGATAGAAAAATTATTTAAAACTGTAAAAATATATTACTATTTTTCTGTATTTATGAACAAATTAATATTTTACTGCATTTCCGATCAAATAAATACAACCAGAGTGTATATACTGTGTATATGCAGTAGGTATGCAGGTAGGTGCATCTCAATAAATTAGAATGTTGTGGAAAAGTTATTTATTTCAATAATTCAACTCAAATTGTGAAACTCGTGTCAATTCAATGCAAACAGACTGAAAGTAGTTTAAGTCTTTGGTTCTTTTAATTGTGATGATTTTAGCTCACATTTAACAAAAACCCATCAATTCACTCTTAACAAATTAGAATATGGTGACATGCCAATCAGCTAATCAACTCAAAACAACTGCAAAGGTTTCCTGAGCCTTCAAAGCCTTCTCTCAGTTTGGTTCACTAGGTCACACAATCATGGGGAAGACTGCTGATCTGACAGTTGTCCAGAAGACAATCATTGACACCCTTCACAAGGAGGGTAAGCCACAAACATTCTTTGCCAAAGAAGCTGGCTGTTCACAGAGTGCTGTATCCAAGCATGTTAACAGAAAGTTGAGTGGAAGGAAAAAGTGTGGAAGAAAAAGATGCACAACCAACCAAGAAAACCACAGCCTTGAGAAGATTGTCCAGCTAAATTGATTCAAGAATTTGGGTGAACTTCACAAGGAATGGACTGAGGCTGGGGTCAAGGCATCAAGAGCCACCACACACAGACATGTCAAGGCCTCACAGACATGTAAGCCACTCCTGAACCACAGACAACATCAGAGGCATCTTACCTGGGCTAAGGAGAAGAAGAAATGGACTGTTGCCCAGTGGTCCAAAGTCCTCTTTTCTGATGAGAACAAGTTTTGTATTTCATTTGGAAACCAAGGTCCTAGAGTCTGGAGGAAGGGTGGAGATGCTCATAGCCCAAGTTGCTTGAAGTCCAGAGTTAAGTTTCCACAGTCTGTGATGATTTGTGGTGCAATGTCATCTGCTGGTGTTGATCCACTGTGTTTTTTGAAAACCAAAGTCACTGCAGTCCGTTTACAAAGAAAATTTAGAACACTTCATGTTTCTTTCTGCTGACCAGCATTTTAAAGATGCTGATTTAATTTTCCAGCAGGATTTGGCACCTGCACACACTGTCAAAAGCACCAAAAGTTGGATAAATTACCATGGTGTTGGTGTGCTTGACTGGCCAGCAAACCCACCAGACCTGAACCCCCTTAGATAATCTATGGGGTATTGTCAAGAGGAAAATGAGAAACAAGAGACCAAAAATGTAGATGAGCTGAAGGCCACTGTCAACACTGACCACAGACTGATCACCTCCATGCCACGCCAAATCAAGGCAGTAATTAAAGCAAAAGGAGCACCTACCAAGTATTGAGTACATATACAGTAAATTAACACACTTTCCAGAAGGCCAACAATTCATTAAAAATGTTTTTTTTTTTTTTTTGGTCTTATGAAGTATTCTAATTTGTTGAGCAAGAATTGATGGGTTTTTGTTAAATGTGAGCCAAATCATCACAATTAAAAGAACCAAAGCCTTAAACTACTTCAGTCTGTGTGCACTGAATTTATTTAATACACAAGTTTCACAATTTAAATCGAATTACTGAAATAAAAGAACTTTTCCAGAACATTCTAATTTATATGAAACTAAATAACGATTTGTTATTATTATTATTTAATCTTCCATTTAAAGCACATATTTTATGAATCCCAGTTTTGGTTTCAAAACTGCCTAACATATACTTCAACATATTTCTCTAGGAGTTGATCGGTTTGTTTAGAGACGAAGGCAATCCTGCAAACTAAATCTAATCAGGAAAAAAGAGACAAGTTGACCATCCAGATGCACAACAACATGAGAACAAGAAGGTCAGGGTCTCTAACTGTATTAAACATTACTACACACTAAACACCAGCTTCATCTGTGACAGTGAAGAAAAGGCTCTGAGACGATGATCTTTTCAAATAAAAAGCTTCTTATGACACAAGTAAACAAAAAAGAGACAAGTAGCCAAAACACCATAAAGACTGGATTGTAAACGATTAAATAAAAGCCAAAGTGATAAAATAATAAGTACAGAAATGTAAGCTGACTTGTAATGGTTTGTATACAGCAGAGGGCGCTGTTGAAAACAATGCGATGAAAGCAATGCTTTGGTTGTGATCAGCTCGGTGCTGAATCAGTTCAGGGAGATTGTTAACAAAGATGCTGTGTTAGTGTATATTGAATCTGGTCCTGTCATCTTATAATTGCTATATTGATTGTGTGTAGGAGGTGTATGTGGCGTCTGGCTTAGAGGTCTTACTGTTGTACTGCAGTTTAAGATGAACTGCTGCTGAATGGGGGTGAATTTTAGCTGACCTTACGTTTATGCTGCAGATGCCACCGTTAGGTCTATTCAGCAACATTCACCGCTAATAAACTACATAGTCATAAGTCTTACTAGCAAACACTGTATGTCTGTCTATTGCGTTTGCCTATTGCATAGACAATCATCAGGATAGAAATAGGGTGGATAATTCATTTGATGAGGGTGCAAAACACTGTTAAAATTTTCAAAAATGCAGTCACTGCAGACATTTGACCTCATTTTGAATCATGTTACAAGATATCCAAACAGATTTGCCTGGGAGGTTTTATTTGATGTCTGTCTGATGCATTGCAGCCTTTATTTGATCTGGAGTGCTTTCAACATGCAAGAACAAAAACTTTATGATGCAAAAACATGACCTTAATGAGACATTAGGCTGTCACAGCTCTGGTTATGGAAACATAATGTCTGGTGTTTTAATGCGTGCCATACAAGGAATCTGTTAATAAAGAGCAAATATGACTCTAACAAGGCCACTAGGGTTTTGTTTAATTATCTCATAATAGATTTTGATGCCACTCAGCTCTGTTTAGTTCTCAAAAACAAAACAAAAAGAAACCAAACCAAGCAAAACTAATGCAAAGCTAAACAAAACAAACTGCTTTTGCTTACATCATTCTGATTTGTCATAACAGATTGCTTAAAAACAAAGTCAACTCAAGCAAAGCAAAACACAATTCTTAATAACAAAACAAAGCAAAACAAAACTTTAGTTTACAGCATTCTGAATTTCTTAAGACAAAACAAAACAAAGTCAACTCAAAGCAAAACCAAAACGATGTTTACAGCATTCCAGTTTAAAAAAACCCCAAAACATATGAATGTACAAAGCATTCTGATTTTTCAAAAACAAAACAAAAGAAAGTCAGCTCAAGCAAAGCAAAACAAAAAAAATGTTAAAGCATTCTGATTACAAATACACAAAACAAAGCGAAACAAAAACATCTGTTCACAGCTTTCTTCGAAAATAAACTAAAACTACAACTTTTGTTTCATAGCATTCTGATCTCATAATCTGATTTCTGAAAAATAAAACAAAACAAACACATTTGTTCACAGCATTCTGATTTCTCATAACCTGATTTCTCATAATCTGAATTCTCTAAAACAAAATCTGTTGTTCACAGTATTCTGATTTCTTATCATCAAATTTTGTTCAAAGTATTCTGATTTCCATCTAAATTTGCATAATCTGATTTCTCAAAACAAAGCAGAACAAAAATGTTGTTCACAGCATTCTGATTTCTCATAACCTGATTTCTCATAATCTGAATTCTCAAAAACAAAACAAATTTTGTTTACAGTATTCTGATTTCTCATAACCTGATTTCTCATAATCTGAATTCTCTAAAACAAAATCTGTTGTTCACAGTATTCTGATTTCTTATCATCAAATTTTGTTCAAAGTATTCTGATTTCCATCTAAATTTGCATAATCTGATTTCTCAAAACAAAGCAAAACAAAAATGTTGTTCACAGCATTCTGATTTCTCATAACCCGATTTCTCATAATCTGAATTCTCAAAAACAAAACAAATTTTGTTTACAGTATTCTGATTTCTCATAATCTGATTTCTCAAAAATGAAGCAAAAACTTTTGTTCACAGTATTTAGATTTCTCATAATTTGATTTCTCAAAAATGAAGCAAAACAAAAACTTTTGTCCACAGTATTTAGTTTCCAATAATCTGAGTTCTCATAATCTAAATTCTCAAAAACAAAGCAAATTTTGTTCACAGTATTCTGATTTCTCATAATCTGAAGTTGCATAATCTGATTTCACAAAAATAAAACAAAACAAAAATTTTGTTCACAGTATTCTGATTTCTCATAACCTGATTTTGCAAAAACAAAGTAAAGCAAGCTTTTTTTTTGTTCACGGTATTCAAATTTCTCTTAATCTGATTTCACTAAAACAAACCCAAACAAAAACTATTGTTCACAGTATTCTTATTTCTTATAATCTGTTTTCTCATGATCTGATTTCGCTAAAACAAAGCAAAACAAACACTTTTGTTCACAGTATTCTGATTTCTTATATTCTGATTTCTCATGATCTGATTTTGCAAAAACAAGGCAAAACAAAAACTCTTTTGTTCACAGCATTCTGATTTCTTATATTCTGATTTCTCATAATCTGATTTTGCAAAAACAAAGCAAAACAAACACTTTTGTTCACAGCATTCTGATTTCTTATAATCTGATTTCTCATAATCTGATTTTGCTAAAACAAAGCAAAACAAACACTTTTGTTCACAGCATTCTGATTTCTTATATTCAGATTTCTCTTAATCTGATTTCACTAAAACAAACCCAAACAAAAACTATTGTTCACAGTATTCTTATTTCTTATAATCTGGTTTCTCATGATCTGATTTCGCTAAAACAAAGCAAAACAAACACTTTTGTTCACAGTATTCTGATTTCTTATATTCTGATTTCTCATAATCTGATTTTGCAAAAACAAGGCAAAACAAAAACTCTTTTGTTCACAGCATTCTGATTTCTTATAATCTGATTTCTCATAATCTGATTTCGCTAAAACAAAGCAAAACAAACACTTTTGTTCACAGCATTCTGATTTCTTATATTCTGATTTCTCATAATCTGATTTTGCAAAAACAAAGCAAAACAAACACTTTTGTTCACTGCATTCTGATTTCTTATATTCTGATTTCTTATAACCTGATTTTGCAAAAACAAAGTAAAGCAAACATTTTTGTTCACAGCATTCTGATTTCTTATATTCTGATTTCTCATAATCTGATTTTGCAAAAACAAAGCAAAACAAACACTTTTGTTCACAGTATTCTGATTTCTTATATTCTGATTTCTCATGATCTGATTTTGCAAAAACAAGGCAAAACAAAAACTCTTTTGTTCACAGCATTCTGATTTCTTATAATCTGATTTCTCATAATCTGATTTCGCTAAAACAAAGCAAAACAAACACTTTTGTTCACAGCATTCTGATTTCTTATATTCTGATTTCTCATAATCTGATTTTGCAAAAACAAAGCAAAACAAACACTTTTGTTCACAGCATTCTGATTTCTTATATTCTGATTTCTTATAACCTGATTTTGCAAAAACAAAGTAAAGCAAACATTTTTGTTCACAGAATTCTGATTTCGCATAACCTGATTTCTTAAAATCTGATTTCACAAAAACAGAAAAAAAACTTCTGTTCACAGTATTCTGATTTCTCAAAATCGGATTCTGCAAAAACAAAGTAAAGCAAACATTTTTGTTCACAGTATTCTGAATTCGCATAATCTGAATTCACAAAAACAAAGCAAAACAAAAACTTTTGTTTAAAGTATTCTGGTTTCTCAAAATAAAGCAAACAAAATGGCAAAACAGAATGGTTATGAACACAACAAAACAACAATTATGAACACGACTATAGGTACGGTGCAAAACCACACCCCCCCACAATTATCACATGAATTTCATCATGATACAACCAGATGCCCCCTTTAAAGAGGGTCTGCAACAAGGAAATGATCACTGTTTCCTATAACTAATTCTATTTCCATAAACAGACCTGCGACTGGCATTCTGGAAGGACCTCATCAGGGATCATTAATACAGCATACTATGCAAACATCACAATGATAACTATTGATTCCCAATGTTCTATTGTTCTGCTTATAATAAACATGCAATAAATCTGGATGTCCCCATGACTGTCACTGCTGATAATAATAACACTAATATTTGCACTGCACGTGCTAATAATTATAAAAATTGTAAAGTCAAGGAATTGATCAAATGTTTCTTGAAATAGTACTTCTAATGTTCAGTATAAAAAATGCATATTAATAGGGTGCTTCAAAATGCTTCTTTCCCTCAATGTTGACCTCTATTGCTGGTAAAACAATCAAGCCATTATTAGTCTAACGTCTAAACTATTTTTCATGTTCAGGATCACAAATGTGAGTTTCCCCTTCTGCTTTAGACTTTGCAGTATTTATTCCTGGAAAAAAGAAGCTTGCTTTGGATAAGCAGGACTGGGAATTTTTATGCTTATCCATCTCTCTGGAATTTGGATTTATTATGTTTCCCGGCAGTAAAAAATAATAATAATAATACAGCATGAAAAACTGTATTTTTTATTATTATTTTTTTTTATGATATGGTAAAAGACTATGGTCTATGAGTGGGAATGAGGTCAATGTATGTGACCCGAGCTGGCAGGATCAACATTAGGAGTTTTCCCCACTCACACAGGGATAACACTGGCATCAGAAAGGATTACTTGACTCCAGGAGCAAAAGCAAACATGGCTGAACCTCTGCAGACTGGCTGTTGCTTTAATTCATTCTGGCAGGTTCGAGTCTGGGCCACCATTAATCCAATAGTATTCACTTTCCAGGTGACTATCACTGCCTTGTCAGCCCATTTAGATCTTCATAATCCATAAACCTCTTAATCCAATTGTGTAGCAGCATCATGATGTATCCCACACTGCAGTCTGCAGGGAAAACACTACACAAGAGGCTCCAGATCTGGACTCAATGTAAACATACATTTCGTTGTAATTGTTATAAACAATTTCATTCAATTACTTTTTTACAGCATTCTGACTGATCATAAACAAAACAAAGCAAAATTTTAGTCTACAGCATTCTGATTGATTAAAAACAAAACAAAAACATTAGTTTACAGCATTTTGATTTATCAAAACAAAGCAAAGCAAGACAGAAACTTTTGTTTACAACATTTAGATTAATCTAAAACAAAACAAAGCAAAACAAAACTTTCATTTACAGCATTCTGACTGATCAAAAACAAGACAAAACAAAACAAAATGTTAAAGCATTTTGATTTATCAAAAACAAGAAGTAAAACAAAAACTTTTGTTTACAACATTCGGATTGATCAAAAACAAAACAAAGCAAGACAGAAACTTTTGTTTACAACATTCAGATTGATCAAAAACAATGCAAAACACAACCCAAACTTTTGTTTCAAGCTTTCTGATTGATTAAAAACAAATTGAAGCAAAACAAAAACTTTCGTTTAAAGCATTGTGTTTACATCAAAAACAAAACAAATCAAAACAAAAACTTTTGTTTACAGCATTTTGATTTATCAAAAACAAAAAGTAAAACAGAAACTTTTGCTTACAACATTTAGATTTATCAAAAACAAAAAGTCAAACAAAAACTTTTGTTTACAGCATTCTGATTGATCAAAAACAAAAAGTCAAACAAATCTTTTGTTTACAGCATTTTTATTGATCAAAACCTCAACAAAAACGTTTGTTTACAGCATTCAGATTAAGCAAAAACAAAACTAAACCTTTTGTTTACAGAATTATGTTTACATAAAAACACAGAGCTTAAAAAAGCCAACTAAAGCAAAGTAAAAAACAATGTTTACAGCTTTCAGATTTTTCAAAAATAACATAAAAACAAATACTTTTACATTTTACAGTATCTTGGGTAACAGGGTTTAATGGTTGCCCTTGATTGATATTTATTACAGTATTTGTTAATATTTTGATTTAAATTACATTTTGTTTTCTGTTTTCATTTTATTGTTTTTTAAATTATTTTATTTAGTTTAATTTTAGTTTTGGTATTTTTTTTTCAACTTAATGTTTTATAATATTTTATGTTTATTTAATTTAAATAGTTTTCGTTTTACTTAACAATAATAATCTTGGCTAAAATACAATCAAAACTACAATTAAAAAAATGATATTTATTTATGTTGTACTTTCATGCTATAATGTGAACATTGTTTTTATGTAAAAAGCATATGATAACACTGATATAGCTACAGAAAAACATGATTGTTTAATTAGTTAATAAAAGTTAAATAAATAGTTAATATAAGCTTTGTTTCCCCCCTGCCTTGAATGCAATATCAAATCAAAAGATTATATAGGCCTATTACATAAAAGTTAAAGGCCAAAACTTACTGTTCTGAATCTGGACTACATGTTCCCATTTTCAGGAAAAACAAGCCAGAAGAAGACAAGAATACTATGATTGTGTCTGGTCAGGATATATGGGCTGATGTTAATGAGAAGTAAGTTCATTAGGCATCTAATAACCGTTTGTGATTATGCGTGTAACTCGCACCAAGGGACGAAATATTTCTCGTTTTATCCGGTCTCATCGCCGCTAGCGCGTCTCCATGGTTACACACCTGCCCCAATAGAACCCAGCGGATCAGGTGTGTAACCATGGAGACGCGCGCGCTGTGAGGAGGCAGGATCAGGAGCGCGCCGCTCGCTCTCTCGCTTCCTCTCTCGTCAGTCAGTCAGTCTCTCCGTCGCGCTCTTCTGTGGATGCAACACCGTCCAGACCCTGGCACGCGAACATCAAACAAACCCAAACAATGACATTATCTGCAACGATACGACAGAAACACACCATTATCTGACCAACTGAACCAATTCCGCGCCTCTTTCTGTGCTCGCTGTTTACCGGTAAGTAAATGTTTGGATAGATTTGCGAGCGCAGCGGATGCATTGAATTATTATTATTATTATTAGAGCAAAGCTGCATTGGAAAGACAACGAGTGCAGCGTTGTCTTTTATGCACGAAGCGTTTATGTTTTGTTTGAATGCATTTGTCAATGCAAACTGAATTGGAGAAGCAGGGACATTCTGTGTCTTGCATGAATGTTGCAAAACCTTGCTGCATTTATTTTCAATCCAGCCTCTGTGCTCTATTTCCATCATGACTCTACTGTACGCATTTTTATTTTCAGCTAGTCTCTTTTTAATTGTTTTACGATAGATTATGAGTGTATTTTCCTTCACTACATACTTTAAAATAGTACTTGCATGCAAAAAAAAATGCATGCTTGTTTCAAAATATGATGTCCAATACTTAACAAAAGGCAATTTGTGTTAAATGGTGCATTGCAAATTTTGCATTAACCTTAACATCCGTATTCTGCAAGTAAAAGACATTTTTCTTTTTTAGAAAATAAATAGACAGTTCAGCGTTTGCAGTAAATATAAATATAGATTCTGTTGATGCTTATAAACATTAATATCTTTTACTGGCTGAATGAAGATCTAATAAATGCAAGGATTTCAATGCACCATTAAACACAAATTGTTCTTTAATAGCTGATATTGAACATATATTTTAAGTGTTTACATATAGATGTTTACATTCATCCTTGTGAGTTTTATACAAGGATGTATTGGAATTGTGGGATTAAAACAGCATTGAATCTGAACACATAATATCTTCCTTTAATGAAAGATCAAAAGAATCCAAGTCTGAAGTTTTAAAATGGCTGATAATTCAGAGTTTATAAGCTGATAAATGTCATTGATTTATGGCAGATCTGTTGATTGTCCATTTTGCAAAGCTCAATTGGTTTGTGAAGCGAATCAGTTCAAGCTGCTGTTTAAGTTGTCTGTATCTATATGTCTATCCCTGTGAGATACGTTTGAGTCGATATCGTTAAATCCATAAAGTGTCTGAAGGCTGTAAGGGCGGGAAAAGGGCGGTTACACCTTTCACTGATTTAACTACATCGTTCATTTGAGAGAGCTACGGGAGGGCAGTAAAAGATCCGATTTATAGGTCTGTTCACAGCTGCCAGACTATTTGGTGCCTACGCGCTGATGTTCGGTCAAAGGCCATGTTGAGTTTAATAGGATGGCTCTATTAAGAAACGCAAAGAAGGCGTTTCCTAGTAAATAGGCTCATTATCGCTCTAATATATGTAAGTGCCAGTCAAATATTCTGGTAAAGCCAGATACAAGCCAGGAGGATGGAGAATGTACAAATTGTTGTTTCTTTTAGTAAAGTTGAAGGTCTGATTGTTGTTCTGATCCATATTTCAAGTACCTGCACATTTCTTGTTGTTTTGTTGTGCGCAGGAGGTGAAAATAACTAAATAAAGTAAATAATGCATCACGTACAACAGAGGAAGAAACCTCTGGCTTTTTCTCAATCTCTGCAGCAGAGTGTAAAATAAACCATTCTTTTTCGTTCACTGCTCCTGGGCCCAGATTTTGTGCTTCTTATAGCAGGTTATACTTATTTGTGCACTGGGCTCGGATACAAGCGGGCTCCTGATGGCAGTAAATCTGTGATTTATAGTTTTTGTTGAGCTCGGTTCTGAGAGGTGCTGATTAGATTCCGTGGTAGTTTTTTGAGGCTGTGCCATCCTGTGAAGTGTCTTTCTGTTCCTGTCAATGAGCCGAGATGTTCAAATTCTGCTCATCTTTATCAATGCACTCTTGCACTTGTTTGGCAAATGTGACCCTGGACCACAAAACCAGTCATAAGTAGCATGGGTATATCTGTAGCAAAAGATTTCATGGCACAAATCATTAGGATATTGAGTAAAGATCATGTTCCATGAAGATAGTTTGTAAATTTCATGCCGTAAATATATCAGAACTTCATTTTTATTTAGTAATATGCATTGCTAAGAACTTAATTTGGACCATTTTAAAGGTGATTTTCTCAATATTTAGATTTTTTTGCACCCTCAGATTCCAGATTTTCAAATAGTTGTGTTTCAGCCAAATAATGTCCCATCATAACAAACAAACAAGAGTGGAATCAGTAAGATTTTTAAAATGTTTTCGAAAGAATTATGCTGATCATAACTGCATTTATTTGATCAAAAATTTTGTAAAATATTATTACAATTTAAAATAACTGTTTTCTGATGGAATATGTTTTCAAATAAAATGTATTCCTGTGGTGAAAGCTGAATTTTCAGCATTGTTACTCTAGTCTTCAGTGTCACATGATCCTTCAGAAATCATTCTAATATGCTGATTTGCTGACATGTTTATTAATATCATTTATATTTCGGTGGAAACTATGATACAGTTTTTGAGGGTTCTTTGAGTAATAAAAAAAAAAAAACAGTATTTATTTGAATCAGAAATATTTCGTAACAGTAAAAATGTCTTTACTGTCACTTTTAATAGATTTAATGCATCCTTGCTGAATAAAAGTATATATTGTTTTTTTTTTATATACTGCCACAATGTTGGCACTAGGGATGCTATAGCAGGCATTAGTGTGAACTGTCTTCTTTTACAGTCAGTTTTCTCTTTCAGGTCAACTAATGTTGTTTGTTTAAAGAGAATCTTGCTTGCTTAGTTATACTGTCAACATGTTTATTGCTAGCTTCCTGATTAATAACATATCCGTTTAATGCAAAGTAATAGTTCATGCAACTCTATCACCCTCATGAGTACTAGGTTGTAGTTCAAGAACATGTTAAAGCCTGAAATGTTGTTGGCAACTCATTTTACTTCTGTAATCCAACATATTTATGTGAGCTAAAAACAGTAAAAAGAGCCAACTTTATTAAACATACTTCAAATGTGTTGGCCAAGCATTCATATCCCTGTTGAAAAAAAAAAACAGCATATGCTGGTTAAGTATGTTTTGAAGCATAACAGCTGGCTTGAGCTGGTTTAAAATGGTCCTTAGCTGGTCATGAGCTGGTTTGAGTTGGTTCTGAGCTGGTTATAAGTTGGTCATGAGCAGGAGCTAGTTGCTTAGGACCAGCTTAGGATCCGCACATGATCATCTAAGGACCAGTTTAAACCAGCTCAGATCCAGCTTTAACCAGCTCATAACCAACTAAGGACCAGTTTAAACCAGCTCAGAACTAGCTTTAACCAGATCATAACAAATAAGGACCAGTTTAAACCAGCTCACAACCAACTAAGGACCAGTTTAAACCAGCTCAGAACCAGCTTAAACCAGTTTATAACCAACTAAGGACCAGTTTAAACCAGCTCATAACCAGCTTAAACCAGCTCATAACCAACTAAGGACCAGTTTAAACCAGCCCATAACCAGTTTTAACCAGATCATAACAACTAAGGACCAGTTTAAACCAGCTCAGAACCAGCTTTAACCAGCTCATAACCAACTAAGGACCAGTTTAAACCAGCTCACAACCAACTAAGGACCAGTTTAAACCAGCTCAGAACCAGCTTAAACCAGTTTATAACCAACTAAGGACCAGTTTAAACCAGCCCATAACCAGTTTTAACCAGATCATAACCAACTAAGGACTAGTTTAAACCACCATCTTATAACCAACTAAGGACCAGTTTAAACCAGCTCAGAACCAGCTTTAACCAGCTCATAACCAACTAAGGACCAGTTTAAACCAGCTCACAACCAACTAAGGACCAGTTTAAACCAGCTCAGAACCAGCTTAAACCAGTTTATAACCAACTAAGGACCAGTTTAAACCAGCCCATAACCAGTTTTAACCAGATCATAACAACTAAGGACCAGTTTAAACCAGCTCAGAACCAGCTTTAACCAGCTCATAACCAACTAAGGACCAGTTTAAACCAGCTCAGAACCAGCTTTAACCAGCTCATAACCAACTAAGGACTAGTTTAAACCACCATCTTATAACCAACTAAGGACCAGTTTAAACCAGCTCAGAACCAGCTTTAACCAGCTCATAACCAACTAAGGATCAGTTTAAACCAGCTCATAACCAACTAAGGACCGGTTTAAACCAGCTCAGAACCAGCTTTAACCAGCTCATAACCAACTAAGGATCAGTTTAAACCAGCTTAAACCAGCTCATAACCAACTAAGGACCAGTTTAAACCAGCTCAGAACCAGCTTTAACCAGCTCATAACCAACTAAGGATCATTTTAAACCAGCTTAAACCAGCTCATAAACAACTAAGGACCAGTTTAAATCAGCTCAGAACCAGCTTAAACCAGCTCATAACCAACTAAGGACCAGTTTTAATCAGCTCAGAACCAGCTTAAACCATTTCATGGCCAACTAAGGACCAGTTTAAACATGCTCAGAACGAGCTTAAACCAGCTCATAACCAACTACCAGTTTAAACCAGCTTTAACCAGCTCATAACCAACTAAGGACCAGTTTAAACCAGCTCAGAACCAGCTTTAACCAGCTCATAACCAACTAAGGACCAGTTTAAACCAGCTCATAACCAACTAAGGACCAGTTTAAACCAGCTCAGAACCAGCTTTAACCAGCTCATAACCAACTAAGGACCGGTTTAAACCGGCTCAGAACCATCTTAAACCAGCTCATAACCAACTAAGGACCAGTTTAAACCAGCTCACAACCAGCTTTAACCAGCTCATAACAAACTAAGGACTGGTTTAAACCAGCTCAGAACCAGCTTTAACCAGCTCATAACCAACTAAGGACCAGTTTAAACCTGCTCAGAACCATCTTAAACCATTCCATGACCAACTAAGGACCAGTTCAATCCAGCTCAGAACCAGTTTAAACCATTCCATGACCAACTAAGGACCAGTTTAAACCTGCTCAGAACCAGCTTAAACCATTCCATGACCAACTAAGGACCAGTTCAATCCAGCTCAGAACTATCTTAAATTAGCTCATAACCAACTAAGGACCAGTTTAAACCAGCTCATAACCAACTAAGGACCAGCTCATGACCAACTAAGGACCATCTTAAACCAGCTCATAACCAACTAAGGACCAGTTTAAACCAGCTCATAACCAACTAAGGACCAGCTTAAATCAGCTCAGAACCATCTTAAACCAGCTCATAACCAACTAAGGACCAGTTTAAATCAGCTCAGAACCAGCTTAAACCATTTCATGGCCAACTAAGGACCAGTTTTAACATGCTCAGAACGAGTTTAAACCAGCTCATAACCAACTACCAGTTTAAACCAGCTTTAACCAGCTCATAACCAACTAAGGACCAGTTTAAACCAGCTCAGAACCAGCTTTAACCAGCTCATAACCAACTAAGGATCAATTTAAACCAGCTTAAACCAGCTCTTAACCAACTAACGACCAGTTTAAACCAGCTCACAACCAGCTTTAACCAGCTCATAACAAACTAAGGACCAGTTTAAACCAGCTCAGAACCAGCTTTAACCAGCTCATAACCAACTAAGGACCAGTTTAAACCTGCTCAGAACCATCTTAAACCATTCCATGACCAACTAAGGACCAGTTCAATCCAGCTCACAACCAGCTTAAACCATTCCATGACCAACTAAGGACCAGTTTAAACCAGCTCAGAACCAGCTTAAACCATTCCATGACCAACTAAGGACCAGTTTAAACCTGCTCAGAACCAGCTTAAACCATTCCATGACCAACTAAGGACCAGTTCAATCCAGCTCAGAACTATCTTAAATTAGCTCATAACCAACTAAGGACCAGTTTAAACCAGCTCATAACCAACTAAGGACCAGCTTAAACCAGCTCATGACCAACTAAGGACCAGCTTAAACCAGCTCATGACCAACTAAGGACCAGCTTAAACCAGCTCATAACCAACTAAGGACCAGTTTAAACCAGCTCATAACCAACTAAGGACCAGCTTAAACCAGCTCATAACCAACTAAGGACCAGTTTAAACCAGCAAATAACCAACTAAGGACCAGCTTAAACCAGCTCATAAGCAACTAAGGACCAGCTTAAACCAGCTCATAAGCAACTAAGGACCAGTTTAAACCAGCTAATAACCAACTAAGGACCAGTTTAAACCAGCTCATAACCAACTAAGGACCAGCTTAAACCAGCTCATAAGCAACTAAGGACCAGTTTAAACCAGCTCATAACCAACTAAGGACCAGCTTAAACCAGCTCATGACCAACTAAGGACCAGCTTAAACCAGCTCATAAGCAACTAAGGACCAGCTTAAACCAGCTCATGACCAACTAAGGACCAGTTTAAACCAGCTCATAAGCAACTAAGGACCAGCTTAAACCAGCTCATGACCAACTAAGGACCAGCTTAAACCAGCTCATAAACAACTAAGGACCAGTTTAAACCAGCTCATGACCAACTAAGGACCAGCTTAAACCAGCTCATAACCAACTAAGGACCAGTTTAAATCAGCTCAGAACCATCTTAAACCAGCTTATAACCAACTAAGGACCAGCTTAAACCAGCTCATGACCAACTAAGGACCAGCTTAAACCAGCTCATAACCAACTAAGGACCAGTTTAAATCAGCTCAGAACCATCTTAAACCAGCTCATAACCAACTAAGGACCAGTTTAAACCAGCTCATAACCAACTAAGGACCAGCTTAAACCAGCTCATAACCAACTAAGGACCAGCTTAAACCAGCTCATAACCAACTAAGGACCAGCTTAAACCAGCTCATGACCAACTAAGGACCAGCTTAAACCAGCTCATAACCAACTAAGGACCAGCTTAAACCAGCTCATAACCAACTAAGGACCAGCTTAAACCAGCTCATGACCAACTAAGGACCAGCTTAAACCAGCTCATAAGCAACTAAGTATTATCTTAAACTAGCTAAAAAGAGTAAAAAGAGCCAACTTTATTAAACATGTACTTCAAATGTGTTGGCCAAGCATTCATATTTTTTTTTATTTGAAAAAACAAAAAACAAAAAAAACAGCATATGGACCAGTTTAATCCAGCTCAGAACCAAGGACCATTTTAAACCAGCACCCGACGAGATCAGAACCAGTCTTATCCAGCTCATAACCAACTAATGACCATCTTAAACCAGCTCAAACATACCTAACATTCCACGCTTTAAAACATCCCTAACAACATATGCTGTTTTTTTAACAGGGATCTAGGTTTTCACCCTTGAATAAGGTATGTTTTAGTCCATCCTGTTAACACAGCCAACCTAATGTGACCTTTGTAGTTTATTTTGCAATATGTATGCACAAGACAAGGTTTTAGTGCACATTGAATACAAATCATGTCTTTGTTTTCTTACTGTGAAAGGTAAACATGCCCTCGTCTTTCTCCAGTAATTGCAGCATCATAACGTTAGGATTAAACTCACAACCAAAGGGCACATTAAATATGCAGCTACTCTGTGGTCGACTGCAACCGTTATGCTGAGCGCTGCCACACATTTTTTTTTGGTCCGCATCCCTCTCTAGCCCTCTATCTTTCCTCGCTCATGCATTCAGTGACGTACAGGTCTCAAATAAAACAGAGAGTGAGGAGAGAGTGTGAAAGTGAGAGATAGACGGGTGTAAATCAGTGTAAATCTGCTGTGCGCTAACACGAATCAATGTTCCCCGACCCTCAACCCGAGAGAATTCACTTCATCACTCACTGTGAAAAAATGAAAAAATGAGACAAAGAAGAGAAAGAGGGAATAAAGTGAATAAATTATTGGATTGTTTTAATTTACCATTGTTTAACTTGACTAATCAATTAAGAGCAAGATACTTACACAAGAACATTGTCGTCTTGAAGTAGGAAAGAGAGACAGTTAAATCCAACAATGAAAATTGCTGCAAATTTACTGAAACACATTACAAAGGAATTGGAGAAATGTTGCATTACATCATTTGCTCACCAATAGATGCCCTTGAGAGAATGGGTGCCGTCAGAATGTCCAACCATCTGATAAAAACATCACAATAATCCACAAGTAATCCACTCCAAACACTCCAGTCCATCAAGCAAAAACAATTCATTTCTCTCCTGATTCAGACAACATGACTTGTTTAAATTTAAAATGTCTTAATGATGGACTAAATATCTTCATTTTCACTTCACAATACATTAATTGATGGACTGGAGTGGTGTGGATTATTTGTGGATTATTGTGATGTTGGACTGACGGCACCCATTCACTTCAGAGGATCTATTGGTGAGCAAGTGATGTAATGCTAAATTTTTCTAAATCTGTTCCCATGAAGAAACAAACTCATCTATATCTTGGATGGCCCGTAAATAAAGGGGTGAGTGAATCAAGTTTTGAACATTTTGGTATGAAAATTCTGAAAATTTTTGGGTAAGATATCAATTTAATTAAGAACCACTAGCTATCTACAAAAACAAACAGAAAACATAGAGCTGCCAAAACACAGTTTATATGCAACTCCTTCCCATTCTGTATGATAACTGTGTCAGCACCATGGTTAAATAAGAAGCGAGAGATTTGGAAGAGGGCTGAGAAAGGAAGCAGTGAGGGAGGAGAGCAGGAACGTAGGATGACAGGGACAAGAAAAGAAACACAGAAGGACCATTCATTGTGCTCATTTGCACATGTGCTGCTACAGACAAGACTGGTTTTTAATTTTCACTAAATGTCCTGTACCTCTAGTTTTTATTCTTTGTATCTCTGGACCTCGTGGATTTAATGTACTACTGACTCTTTGCTCCTTTTTACTCTCTTTTAAAACACTTTGTCCTAAAGCAATCAAAGCTCTCTTTTATGGTTTCAGAGTATTTATTTATTTATTTTTTTTGCTGGATTTCTGTCATGTTGCACAGTGAAATTTCATTGGTTAAATTTATCACTCCACTCAGCTGTTTTAATGCTACATTTCAGGTTAATTTACAATACCTTGCGAAAGTATTCATACCCCTTCATTTTTTCATGTTGGTGCCTTACTGTATGTAAAACTGTTTTAAATTACTTTTTCCCACATCAATCTACACCATAATCAGGACCATAATGACTAAGCAAAAACAGAATTGTAAGCTTCATAAATTTATATTAAAAAAAAACCCCTGAAAAAAGCACTTTGCATAAATATTCATACCCTTAACTCAGTACTTAGCTGAAGCAACTTTACACCCTCGAGTGTTTTTGGGGTATGATGCAACAAGCTTTGCACATCAACATTTGGCAATTATCTGCCATTCTTTGCTTCACCTCTTCACCTCTCAAGCTCTGTCAGCTTGGATGGGGTCTGGCAGACAGTTTCAGATTTCTCCAGAAATGTTTGATTGGGTTCAAGGCCAGGCTCTGGCTGGGCCACCCAAGGACATTCACAGAGTTGTCTGTAAGCCACTCTTGCTGTGTGCTTTGGCTCATTGTCCTGCTCAAACCTTCTGTCCAGTCTGAGATTCTAAATGCTCTGGACTAGGTTTTCATTAAGGCTATCTCAATATTTTGGTGCACTGATCTTTTCTTCTACTCTGATGAATCCCTCAGTCTCAGCCACTGAAAAACAGCCCAATATGAGGCTGCTACCAGCACATTTTATTTTTGGCATTGTACTTTGCAGGTGATGAGCAGAGCCTGCTTTCCTTCAAACATGATGATTGTAATTGAAGTTCATCAGACCAGAGAATCTTGTTTCCCACAGTTTTTTTTTTTTTTTTTTGCAAAATCCAAATGTGTTTACATGTGTCTTCACTGAGGAGAAAAATGAGTCTTGCCACACCACTATGAAGCCCAGATTGGTGGAGTGTTGTAGTGATGTTTGTCCTTCTGTAAGTTTCTCCCATCTTCACATATGATCAGGGAGCTCAACTAGAGTGACCATCAGGTTCTTGGTCACCACTCTAGCCAAGGCCCTTCTCCATCAATTGCTCAATTTGGCCAGGAGGCCAGCTCTAGGAAGTGTCCTGGTTGTTTCAAACTTCTTCCATTAAGGGTAACAGAGACTACATGCTTCTGTGAACCTTCAATGCAGCAGAATTATTCCTGAACTCTCTTCCTCGATGTGTGGTCTGATGCAGTCCTGTCTCTCAGCTCTACAGGCAGTTTTTTTTAAACTTCAGAGCTTGGTTTTTGCTTTAATGTGCATTTTATGAGCTGAATCTCACCTGTCCCAGATAAGGGTATAAATTAGGGATGCACGATATTTATCGGACAGATAAATTATCGACCGATATGGGTAAAAATTAAGTCATTTTTATTGCTCCGATAAATAAATGAAATCCGATCCGATAAAGTACTCTTGCTGGTAAATCAATCAATCAGTCTGGTTTATCTGAGATTCATCTGCTTTCCGAGTGCAAGTGACTGCAGCTGTAAACTGCAGTGACTCGCGGACTTTGTCGCACAACAAATCTCACTTCAGAGGTCGTCATCGTGGTGAATCTGTTTTAGGGGCCGTTCACGTCGCGCCTAAAAACGTGTGGAAAACGCTAGACTAGCCTGCTCTGCTGTGGCGTCTGCCGTTGCTAAGCAACCATGACCTGCGCTCTCCATAAAGACGCGGAAGTTTCAGCAAAGGATAAATGGATTTTCAGCATTAAAAATCGCTTGCAGTAGCTCTGTTATTAAATTTATTTATAAATGGTTATTCCTGTACAGCTATGATAAGCTGTTTCTCCACCTTGGCAGGGCTTTCAATGTTATTAAGGGAACGGGTGAAGCTGATTGTTTGGTTCATGTCATATGACCTGCGTTGGGCTTGCAACATTCTGAAAAGTTGATGTTTTTATCTCGATTCTGATGTTTTATTCCCCGCCTTGTACGATTTGGTTGCTGCACACATTCATAATATGATCAATAAGAAGCTTTAACGGACATTTGGACATCTGACTTTACTCCATGATGCACTTTTCATTTTTTCCAGGTTGACAAATGTCAAAGCATTTTATTTATTTAGAATTGTGGTGCCTTACACAAAAAATAAAAACATTTTTGAAGAGTCAGGACTGATGTTTGCTATGATTGTTAGACCCAGATATATACAGTAATATACATTTCATTAGTTTTTCTCAGATTTTGTATTCTCCTGGGTGCACAAAATTATCATATAAAAATATGAACGTATCGGTATCGGTATCGATATCGGCCACAAGAAGGACTTAATTATCGGCTATCGGTAAAAAATTTTCATATCGTGCATCCCTACTATAAATACTTATGCAATCCAACATGTTTTTACTTTGCCCTTATGATGTATGGAGTATAGACTGATGTGGAAAAAAGTAATTTAAAGCAGTTTAATATGCTGCAGCAACCAAACAAAATGTGAAAAAATGAAAACGTAAACTAAAGTTAGATGTAAACTATACCAACTTGAAATTTCAGACTTCCAACCATAATGACATTACATCTCTTGTGAAAAAGAAGTGTACTTAGAGGAGTAGTTCAGCCAAAAATTTAAATTTGCTAAAAATGTACTCACCTAGGCCACCCAAAATGTAGATGAGTTTCTTTATCAGAACAGGTTTGGAGAAATTTTGCGTTACATCACTCTGTAGTGAATAGGTGACGTCAGAATGAGAGTCCAAATATCTGATAAAAATATCACAAACATTTACAAGTAATCCATACCACTCCAGTCCATCAATTAACATATTGTGAGAAGAAAAGCTGTGTGTTTGTAAGAAACAAATCCATCATTAAAAAATGTTTAACTTCAAATGAGTCATCTATCCATAATATTGCTTTCTTCAGTGAAAAAATTGTCTCATTTGAATCAGGAGAGAAATATGCAAATAGCGAAATAAACCAATCAAACAGCCCAGAATATTTTTAAGCAAATATGTAAATGGAAGTGTTAATGTGTGTATTTTTTTCTACTGGATGAAGAAAAAAAATGTTTCAACTTAAAAACATAAGTGTTTCTGCTGACTTAAAATTGCAAGTTTACTCAACTCAATATCCAAGTTTTCACATACTACAACTTAACATTTAACGTTGACTAAACTTAAAAATTTTAGGGCAGCATGAAGATATTTTGTAAATTTCCTACCATAAATATGTCAAAAACTTTTTTGATTAGTAATATGTATTGCTAATTACTTAATTTGGACAACTTTAAAGGTGATTTTCTCAATATTTTTATTTTTTTGCGCCCTCAGATTCCAGATATTCAAATACAGTGCCTTGCAAAAGTATTCATTTTTTTCACATTTTGTTTTGTTGCAGCATTATGTTAAACTGCTTTAAATTTTTTTCCCACATCAACATCTACATCTCATACACCATAATGACAAAGCACAAAACAGATTTGTAACAACTTTGCAAATTTATTAGAAATAAAAAAACTGAAAAGATCTCGTTGCATAAGTATTCATACCCTTTTCTGGGACACTCGAAATTTAGCTCAGGAGCATTCATATTGCTTCTAGATGTTACTATACTTCGAGAGGAGTTAAACTGTGGCAAATTCATTTGAATGAGTGTGATTTAGAAAGGCACAGACCTCTCAGAAAACTCAGTCTAACAGCTGAAAATGCATATCAGAGCAAAAACCAAGCCCTGAGGTCAAGATAACTGCCTGTAGAGCTCAGTAACAGACTTGAGTTAAGGCAATGATCTAGGGAAGAGTTCAGAAAAAAATCTGCTGCATTGAAGGTTCACAGAAGCATTATCCATAATGGAAGACGATTGGAACAACTAGGACTCTAGAAAATGTCTGCCAGCCCCCATCCAAGCTGACAGAGCTTGAGAGGTGAAAAGGTGAGGCAAAGAGTGGCAGATAATTGCCAAATGCAGATGTGCAAAGCTTGTCACATCATACCCAAAAAGACTTGAGGCTGTAAAGGTGCTTCAACTATGTACTGAGTTAAGGGTATGAATACTTATGCAATGTACTTATTTCAGTGTTTTATTTTTAATAAATTTGTAAAATTTGCAAATCTGTTTTTTGCTTTGTCATTATTATGGTGTATGGAGTGTACATTGATGTGGGGAAAAACTAATTTAAAGCAGTTAACATAATACTGCAACGAAACAAAATGAGGAAAAAAATGAAGGGGTATGAATACTTTTGCAAGGCACTGTAGTTGTATCTCGACCAAATATTGTCCTTTAACAATGGAGCTTATTTATTCAGCTTTCAGACTGTGTATAAAGGTCCTGGGTCACATTTTGGGCAGAAGCAAAGATTATTAAAATGTTAAAATGTCTTAAAGGGATAGTTCACCCCAAACCTTTGGTATCATTTACTCACCATCATGTTATTCCGAACCACTAACTCACAGAGACACAAGCATTGGGTCTGTTATGTGAAGAAAGTTGGTAACTAAACAGTTACTGGTAGCCACTGACTTCAACAGAGGGGGAAAATGCTATGGAATTCAGTGGCTACCACCAAAACATCTTCTTATATATAAACACAGAGTAAGAAGAGCTGAACTATTCACGGTCATTCATGATTCCGTTGTTCTGCAAGCAAGAGTGTTCAAGAACTGGGTAATTTTTGGCTGGTCATGTGAATTTTAACATGTCGCATTCTCTTAGTTGAAAATAAAACAGAATTTGTTATGCAATGACATTTTTAAAGACCTAATAATTTCTTTACTGTGTAAAACTTTATAATAAGTGAAAATTTACTCAGTCCTCCATTAAAACCTTAATTGACTGTGAAATATTTCTTGTCAGCTTATACAAAATGTTCAAATGCTGGTACAAACTATTTCTTTGATTCTTTCTCACACACAGCTAATGGTGTGTTAATAGAGAGTGTTATGGGCTGCTGTAGTCCCGGCCTCCTTTTAGCCGTGTGTGTGTAAGCGAGCGTGACTGTAGCATTACTCATGTCGTGACACAGCATATCTCGTGCGACGAGAGGAACCCTATACAGACAGCCTGAAGAGGACTGTGTGTTTGAGTTTGGTGTTCACACATCTAGTGAATCTCTCTTCTGTCGTCCTCAAGTGTGATATAGAAGCGACCTGGCTTGAAATTTCTGGCTTGGAACACAAAATGAAATATATCCTTTCCAAAAATATACAGAAATAGAGGCAGCAGAACAATCATGACGTGCATTGAAGTGGGCGGTTTACCAAAATCTTATTTCATGCTATGATTTTGTACCAGTAACTGTACATTTCACAATACAGTTGTTTTTGTCAGAAAATTCAACCCAGTAGTTTATGTAGTAACTAACACTGTGGTAAAGATATTTTGGGATAATCGGATGAGTTAAATTGAGTTGTAAATTATAGCATTTTTGTTCTCGTTTGATTATTTTGCCTTTTGATGGATGCAAAGCATGATTATTCAGTTGAGTCTCAGTGGAGGCACATCAAATGAATTCAGGATGAATGCGGCAAGATGCGTCATTGCTTGCTAGCCACAAATGTAAATTCAATTCAACTTTTTTGCAACTTGTCGCCATTGTCACACTGTATTTTTTGACATTTGTCCATTTCTTGGTTGCTCACATGTACACACTACCACTCAAAAGTTTTTGAACAGTAGGATTTTTGTGGGATTTATGTTTTTAAAGAAGTCTCTTCTGCTCACCAAGCCTGCATTTATTTGATCTAAAGTACAGCAAAAACTGTAAAAACTTTGAAATTGTTATACTATTTAAAATAACTGCTTTCTATTTTGAATATTTTTTAAAAATCTAATTTATTCCTGTGATTTCAAAGCTGAGTTTTTAGCATCATTACTTCAGTCACATGATCCTTCAGAAATCATTTTAATATTCTGATTTGCCACTCCAAAAACATTTTTTATTTGATTATTTTGTTAATTTGAGTAATTTTTTAAGGTTTCTTTGATGAATAGAAAGTTCAGAAGAACAGCATTTATCTGAAATAGAAATCTTTTGTAACATTATAAATGTCTTTATCATGACTTTTGATCAATTTTAAGCATCCTTTGCCAAATAAAAGTTTTAATTTCTATAATTTCTTTCCAAATATATATATATATATATATATAGATAGATAGATAGATAGATAGATAGATAGATAGATAGATAGATAGATAGATAGATAGATAGATAGATAGATAGATAGATAGATAGATAGGCTTTGGAATGGTATAGTGTATAATGCTACAAAAGCTTTTTATTTCAGTTACAATGCTGAAAAATGTTGATAATAATTAATAATAATAATAAACAAATCAGCATATTAGAATGATTTCTGAAGGATCAAGTGACACTGAAGACTGGAGTAATGATACTGATCATCACAGGAATAAATTACTTTTTAAAATATATTCGAATAGAAAACTTATTTTAAATAGTAAAACAATTTTACAGTTTTTGCTGTACTTTGGATCAAATAAATGCAGGCTTGGTGAGCAAAAGAGACTTCTTTAAAAAAAAAACATTAAAAATGTTACTGTTCAAAAACTTTTGACTGGTAGTGTAAATAATATGTGGCATTTCCGCCCACTTATAATCAAATTTGTGGTCTAAACAGTACAGCAGAATCATTCATTTCTTAAAAATAAATGTTCCAGAAGGGTGATTTTGCATTGATGCCATACACTCGCAAAAATAAAGGTGCTTTAAAAGGTTCTTCACAGCGATGCCATAGAAGAACCAATTTTGGTTCCACAAGGAACCATTCAGTCAGGTTCTTTAAAGAACCATCTCTTTCTTACCTTTTTATAATCTGAAGAACCTTCTTTCACCACAAAGAACCTTTTGTGAAACAGAAAGGTTCTTCAGTTGTTAAAGTTTCTTTATGGAACCATTTAGACAAAAAGGTTCTTCTATGGCATCGTGAAGCACCTTTATTTTCAAGAGTGTGGAAGAACATTTTTAGGTTCTCCAAAGAACCGTTTTTTAGAACATCTGAAGAACATTTTTTCATTATAAAGAACCTTTGTGCAATGGAAGCATTTCATTGATGTTGAAGGTTCTTCATGGAACTAGATGCCAATAAAGAACCTTTATTTTTTCGAGAGTGCATAGTGTGCATTAATAGTAAAATATTTGTGGTGACACCTCCAAAGACCCTCCTCATGCTGTCAAACCTTAAACATATCATTTGTTTTCAATAAAATAAGTACATTTTTCCTCATCCAGTGGACTGATTAATAACTGTAATTACATGTATCCATTGCCCAGAAACTGACGAGGCCAAAAGCAATTATGATTTCAACTCTATTAACTGTAATTTGATTAATTGGTTACTCATGTGCTCCGCGCTCACCCTGACGGCTCAGTGAAATGCAGTTGGTAAGGATTCAATGTCCATGTTTTGCTTAACTAAAGCTTCTCCATCGTTGTTTCTCCGGCGAGGACAGAAGTGTCTCGGTTTGAAACCAAGAGGAGCCCAGATGGCTGAGATTTTTGTCAAAGTCACCCCAAAGAGGTCATATAATTCATCTTATCTCTCCAACCCATAAAAAGAAGCGTAAGGAGATAATGTGTTGAGCGCAGGTCCAAATTAAGAAATTCCTGTATGGAGAAGTGGGTTAACGGGCCAGTGATGGATGGGCCGCCCCGTTTCTCCGGTGACTAATGACGACCTCTTCACTTCAGTGAGATTTGGGCTCCTCTGCTGTGGTGGGAATGATTGAGCGTGTCTGGGGAGTGTCATTGTGGTGTTTGCTTCACCGCTGAACTACTTCTGGATCTTCTAAAAAAACGTGTTCTGCTGAAGTCTACAAAATTGTTAAAACACCCTTGAGATGACACCGGCATGAATTTCCAAGCTGGTTTTTGACAGATTAGTGTTGGTCTAGCTTGTGGATCGCACGCAGTGCCCCAGACAGAAAATGACGAAGGTGGCATTGACCCCTAAGATTAAATATTTATGGGCCTCATTACTTTTTTAGTTGAAACTTCAGATCACTCTAGTGAATCTCTGAGAATTTGGTCCATTTAAAAATAGTGTTTAAAAGAATTGGTGTATTTTAGCATTATTAACTCTTTCCCTGGTAGCGTTTTTTAAAAAAGTTGTCAGTCACTGCCATTATTTTTGATCATTTTCACAAAAAATGTATGGCTCTTAAAATATTTTGTTGTATGAATATCTGAACGTACAATATGTCAAAAGAAAGTCTGTATTCTAGCTTTATGCATTCTTTTTTTATTAACATTGTCGAAGACTAGGTCCGAATCTGATTCAGAACAATGATCAAAACATACAGTTGCAATCAAAATTATTCAGCCTCTCAGAGACTGCAGAACTTTACAAAAACAAGCCTTTCTGAACATTCAGGATTTGATAAAAAGTGCATTTATAACAGTTTACTGGCATATTAAAAGTGATAATGTCAATATGTAATTTAATATTTTTGAGTTATAGGATTTTCAATAACTCAGCTATGTCATAAGTATTCATCCCTTATTAACCATTGCTGTTTTTAAGTCACTTATTTGTATGGTGGGGAACAAAATTGTCTTAAAATACAGTTACACCTTTAAAAACTATATTAGAAAACAGAATTAGCTTGAGCTGTTATCCTTACATAAACTTAGCCCATGCAGTGCTGAAGTTGGGTAGCAGTTATGGTAAAGTCAAAAGAGCTCTCACAAAAGCTAGTTTGATTACATTAGATCAGGGGTCCCCAAACTTTTTTCTGAGCAGGCCACATAATTTTCTTTTCTTTAATGGGGGGCCGGGTCGGTTTATAAAAGAAAATTCCATGGGCTGGACTGACTACTATTATTATTTTATTATGATTTTACCTGTATTTATTATACCTTTTAATGCTAGAATAGTTTATTATTTTTTTATGCACCAGACAGACAAATGATAATTTCTTTTCAAAAGATATACAGGTGCTTCTCAGTAAATTAGAATGTCATGGAAAAGTTCATTTATTTCAGTAATTCAACTCAAATTGTAAAACTTGTCTATTAAATACATTTAATGCACACAGAGTGAAGTAGTTTAAGTCTTTGGTTCTTTTAATGTTCTTGTGATGATTTGGCTCACATTTAACAAAAACCCACCAATTCGCTATCTCAACAAATTACAATATGGTGACATGCCAATCAGCTAATCAACTCAAAACAACTGCAAAGGTTTCCTGAGCCGTCAAAATGGTCTCTCAGTTTGGTTCACTAGGCTACACAATCATGGGGAAGACTGCTGATCTGACAGTTGTCCAGAAGACAATCATTGACACCCTTCACAAGGAGGGTAAGCCACAAACATTGATTGCCAAAGAAGCTGGCTGTTCACAGAGTGCTGCATCCAAGCATGTTAACAAAAAGTTGAGTTGAAGAAAAAAGTGTGGAAGAAAAAGATGCACAAGCAACTGAGAGAACCACAGCCTTGACAGGCTTGTCAAGCAAAATCGATTCAAGAATTTGGGTGAACTTCATAAGCAATGGACTGAGGCTGGGGGTCAAGGCATCAAGAGCCACCACACACAGGTGTGTCAAGAAATTTGGCTACAGTTGTTGTAGTTGTCTTGTTAAGACACTCCTGAACCACAGACAACATCAGAGGCGTCTTACCTGGGCTAAGGAGAAGAAGAAATGGACTGTTGCCCAGTGGTCCAAAGTCCTCTTTTCAGATGAGAGCAAGTTTTGTAATTTATTTGGAAGTCAAGGTCCTAGAGTCTGGAGGAAGGGTGGAGAAGCTTATAGCTCAAGTTGCTTGAAGTCCAGTCTTAATTTTCCACAGTCTGTGATGATTTGGGGTGTAGTGTCATCTGCTGGTGTTGGTCCACTGTGTTTTTTGAATCACACGTCAAATTCCATCTTCAGCATTTTCAGTGCTTCCACAGACTTTTCAACTAGGAATGGGGCCACTGGTTCTCAGCTGAAAAACCTTGGGTAACTGGGAGATGAGTGAGTTCTTGCTTTTGCACTTGTCCCATAAGCAGTGCTAGTTCCACCTCAAATGCTATTGAGTCATTTTGTCATCGCTCTGAATTTTCTAGATGGCTCACGCATCACCTGTTCGATCGCGATGACACATTGTGGCAATGTACCATTCTGTTGGTGAATTTAACAAATAATTAGGCTATGTTAATAACTAAGGGAAATTTTAGTTTGAAAGCCAACCTTTATTATCAAAAACCGACATGATATAAGTAAAACATATTTAAAATTACATTTCAAAATATATCTCTGGCATTGTTCGGGCCTTAGTTTGGGGACCCCTGCATTAGATAGTCTAAGGCTACATGAAAATTTCCAAGACCCTAAAAGTTCCTAGAGAGACAGCTGGCAGCCTTATTCCTTAGTTTAAAATGTTCTATACCAGATTTTCACAAAAATGGCTCTTAGAATATTTTGTTGTATGAATTAGAGTGCGGATCGGGCCGCATTTTTCTGTCCGAGCCCGGCCCGCGTCCGACAGAGCAGTAACCGAACCCGACCCGAGCCCGACAAGCATTAAGATATTTATGTCCGAGCCCGATCCCAGCCCGACACAGTTAAAATCTCTTTTTTTTTCTCATACTAATGAAACATGCACTTTTTTTGTGTGGAAAGCCCGCTTTTATTAAGCAACTGTAGGAAAGCGTTCGGAAATGTCAACAGATGAGAGCATCAGTGCACACTGGGCAAAAAGCGCCGTTATAACACAGGCGTACTATCGCGCTGATGTGACCGAGCCCGACCCGAACCCGAGCATCCTTTCTAAATATCTGTCCGAACCCAGCCCGGCCCGTCGGGTTCCGTCGAGTACCGTCGGGCTTGGCTCGGGTATCCATCCTCTAGTATGAATATCTGAACGTACAATATGTCAAAAGAAAGAAAAGAGTCTCTGCTTTAAAAACAATGTATTCTAGCTTTATGCATTCTTTTTTTTTTCAACATTGTCGAAGGCTAGGTCTGAATCAGATTCAGAACAATGATCAAAACATACAGTTGCAATCAAAATTATTCAGCCTCTCAGAGACTGCAGAACTTTACAAAAACAAGCCTTTCTGAACATTCAGGATCTGATAAAAAGTGCATTTATAACAGTTTACTGGCATATTAAAAGTGATAATGTCAATATATAATGTAATATTTTGGAGTTATAGGATTTTTAATAACACAGCTATGTCATAAGTATTCAACCCCTATTTAACATTGCTATTTTTAAGTTACTTATTTGTATGGTCGGGAACAAAATTGTCTTAAAACACAGTTCCACCTTTAGAAACTTCATTAGAAAACAGAATTAGCTTGAGCTGTTATCCTAACATAAACTTAGCCCATGCAGTGCTGAAGTTGAATAGCAAATATGGCAAAGTCAACAGAGCTCTCACAAAAGCTATAGAGAAGATTCGTTTTATTACATTAGAAAGTCTAAGGCTACATGAAGATTTCCAAGACACTTAAAATTCCTAGAGACACTGCTAGCAGCTGTATTTGTTAGCTTAAAATATGTTGAACCACAAAGCCTTCGAGAGTCTTAAAGAAGAAGTACAATATCATAAAATGTTTGATTAGAGCAACTGAGAAAAACCTGCAATGTACAGTCAAAGACTTGTAAGATGACCCGATAAAATAAGAAAAACATTTCAATGCAGAGTATAAGAAGGACACTAGACAAGTATAGCCTTCATGTTGGGTCATCTTGCTGAATGCCACTCTTGACCAAGAAGAACATAAAACACTGACTTGAACATGCTAAATTTAATTTAGATAAGACTTGTGTTCTGAAAGAATGTTTTATAGAGTTATGCGACCAAACTGGAACTTTTTGGGCCCATTTATCAGTGGTATGTCTTGTGCAAAAAAGGCTAAAGTTATAAGCAGAAGAACACCATCTCCATTGTCAAACATTGAGGTAGATCAGTCCTGTTATGGGGTTGTTTTACTGTTGCAGGAAGTGGCAGTCATGACTGAATGAAGGACATCATGTATTCTTTGAAGTATCAGGCCATTTTGGCAAGAATTGTGATGCTTTTGGTGACTGAAGCTAATGATTAATGGACTTTTCCTGCAGGACAATTATCCCAAGTGGACATCTAAATCTACTCTTTTTTAGGATCCCATTACAAAGTAACACTTTAGTTTGGGGACCATTTCTAACTATTAACTAGTTGCTTATTAGCATGCATATTACTAGTACATTAGCTGTTTATTAGGATGTATAAAGCAAATATTAATACCTTTTTCTGCACAACCATATTAGTTAATAGTTATTAGTGAGAATTGGTCCCTAAAGTTAAGTGTGACCCATTACAGTCTTATAAGAATAATTTCTTGGGTGAATTTTTATGATGCATGAAAATGCATATTTTAGGCTAAATTATAGCATTCATTTCTCTGTTGCAAGGCTTTTTTTCAGTACTGTAAGTGAAATAACTGACAATGCATATATTCAACTCATCAAAAATGAAATATCATCCTCCAAAAATGGTCTGACCAAACAGAAAATGTATTCTGATACAGCGTTGGGGGTAACACATTACAAGTAATGTGAGTAATAAGTAATCAGATTACTTTTTTGAAGTAACTAGTGAAGTAACTCATTACTTTTTAATTTACAAGAAAATATCTGAGTTACTTTTTTAAATAAGTAACACCAGTTACTTTTTTCACACACACTAATAAGCAGAAATTGCTCAAGATAAACTAACATTTGTTTTTCTTTCACTTTTTTTTATTGCTTAAGAGTGTTGAATTTTCTTTTTTCTGCGTTCTACTGAACAGATGTGAATTTACTTTTCCTTCCGCCTGAGGCTTTTGGTGTGAAAGGGCTTTTACATTTGCTAAAAACAGAACGTTTTTATAATAAAAACAAACAAGCAAGCCCTGCCCAGATTTAAGTAACATAACACAGTACTTTCCATTAAAAGTAACTAAGTAACGTAATTAGTTACTTTTTTGGGGGAGTAACGCAATATTGTAATGCATTACTTTTAAAAGTAACTTTTCCCAACACTGATCAGATATAGCAAAATTGGTGTTAATTTCATGCCCTTGTTTGGGGGCACAAACACCTGTTTCTCAGTTTTTTTGACACAGTAGACTGTAAAGTTATTTCTTATTTTTTTTGGTGTGGTGGAACGAGATCGTGAACTAGAGCCTGAAAGTGACCTGAAAGTTGTTAACTCTTCATATAGACAAACATCATGGTCATCAATGTTTACAAGACTTACTACTGCTCGACTACTATTCTCAGCAACTTTATGGCTGTAGAATGTTAAATATATAACACCTATCAACTATACTGACACATATTATTTGTAAATAAAGTCATTTTTTTGTTAGGTTCACTTTTTTTTCTTTGATTTGCAACAAAAATTGGTTGCTGTCCTCATCATGCACTTCTACACTCTTAAAAATAAAGGTGCTTCAAAAGGTTCTTCAAGCAATGCCATAGAAGAACCATTTTTGGTTCCACAAAGAACCATTCAGTCAAAGGTTCTTTCTTACCTTTTTATAATCTGAAGAATCTCCTTTTGCCACAAAGAACCTTTTTTGAAACAGATTCTTCAGATGTTAAAGGTTCTTTATGGAACCATTTAGACAAAAAAGGTTCTTCTATGGCATTGTGAAGCACCTTTATTTTTAAGAGTGTAGTCTAGATTCTAATGGAGTCAATCTATTTTGCAATCTAGTTTTGATTTGTGACAGAGAATATTATCCTGACTCTCATCCTATGATGTTATGGTTCCTGTTTTGAGACCAGCCAGTTTAAAAGGTCAGAGCTGAGGCTGTTTTCCTGCTTTTATTTGTTGGCAACATGTGGAGCGGGGCCAAATTGGGCACTGGGTCTGGCACCAGCAGCCTTGTCAGCGAGTCTTTGTAAAGTGGTATTTGTGATTGAGAGAGTACAGTGACCCACAAGTTCTTGCTCTATTAAGCTCTGTCAGGACACTGTAAATAAATGGGACCCACTTCACCCACTTCTAGTTGACCCCAAAAGTGTCACGCTTTGTCTGCGAGGCGCGGGTCGACACGGGTGATGCCTTGCTGTAATACAGTCTGCGCAGTGAGACGTTTGATAAAAGGTGCCCTCTTAATCTGTCTGTACTTATCAGCGCCCACAGTTTAGAGCTCAAGGCACGACCGCAGAGGGCCACGGGTCGCTTTGATCGGCCATGCTGCCACATCTCAACCCATTGTTCTCTGCTCATCTCTCCCAGCCATTCAGACCCCACATATATGCTCCTAAATCAGCCTGATTACTATGATAAAGACTTACCCTGCTTTCTTTTCATTTCATTTTCATTTCAAAGGAGTGTTAGCCCAGATCCAGCTCTAAATTATGATTATTATCACTCAGGGAGGCAGGCTGATTCATTTCCAAGAAGGAGGACTGCCACGGACCCAGAAACACCTGAGCTGATATGAGAAAGCGCAGATCAAAGCGGAGTGGAGAGCAGGGGGAAGGGAGCGAGAGAAAGAGAATGGGAGTGCAGAAAACAAACATGCAGATGCTGTTCATGGAGAAGATAGAACGTGGATTAGGCTTTTTCCATTTGCAGCTCGATTCGCCAAGCACCTGTACTTGAGCCTGCAGTGCATTGTGGGGAATTGTGTGGCCTTTTCACCTGGAGAAGGCTGATTTCTGATTACTTGCATTTTAGATGCATGCCAGTCCTTCTTCTAAATCATTTATCAGGCCAGCATCATTCTGCACACGTGAGCAAGAGCATTTCATGTCCTCATTTGCTGAGCCAAGCTGTATGAGAGAAATATGTGTGCTGATTTAAATGTCAATTTACGATGTTTGAGATGCATGTCTTAGTGTTCATGTAAACGTGTTCATTAGGGGTTTAAGCGCATAGCTCTAAAACCCTATTGTAAATGTTAGAATGGCAAAGGATCAGAAATCTGCGTGTAAAACTGATCATGTAGACCAAACCATAAGTTGAAGAGACTTGAAACTTGGAGGCATGGTAGTACTCACAACGCTGACAACATTCGGCCCAATCGGCTTGACGGGGGCACTTTAGCGATCAAAAGTACGAAATCGCCTAACTCTTAAACCCTCAGTCGCAGGCTCAAGTGTCTTATGTCATTGGAATCCTTGGACAAAACACACGTCTTGGACACGATTGTGAGCTGGCGAAATTTTCGGGTATTTGGATGTTTTGCAAAACCTACTTTTGCAAACTAGTCCTAGTATTTTTGCCCAATAGGAACCAATCAGAACCTATTCTCTAGAGAGCGAATATCAATAATTATCCAAAAAAAGTTGAACTTTCAACTCACCATCGCAAAGGGATGCCAAAACCTTCAAAAGTGCCAGGGCCACTTTTAGTAAAATGCCTATAACTCCTGAACGGAATGACATATCTTAGCCAAATTCACAACACTTATGTAAGAACTCAATCTGAGGTCACAGGACAAAAATCGTGGAGCTTGACCACTTGGTGGGGCTATAAAAATGCCTATACCTACTGTACGCAACCATTTGTTCTATCAACACGAAAGTCGCTGTGCATTGTCTTGGTCCAAAGTCCCATAAGTGTCTATAAGGATATTACGTATCTCCAAAAAACATGGCCGCTACTGGTCAATACAGTTTGAGCAACTATTAGACAAGGTTAATGGAGGCCGATCGGAACGAAACTCTGTGGGCCTGTTTGACTCATGCCCCCAAAGGACTATGAGAAATTTGAAAGAAATTGTCCACTGAGAGGCAATATCACATTTTTTAAAGGCATAAACAATTGTACGTTGTGCGTTTTTTCGCACATATACGCAATATTTATATCATATGATAGAAATCCTCATTCTGGACAACTTTGCCTCTAGAATCACTGCCGTCAGTCAAACCATTTGTTAAATGACAGAGAAGAGTAAAAAACCTACTTTTGTGAACTAGTCCTAGGTTTTTCACTCAGTCTGGAAAAAAACACTGCAGTACAATTCTTTGGACTTTCTAGGCCAATAATTATGAAACATATTTGACATGTACCCTTTGGAAAGCTATAAAGGGGTCGTTTAGAAAAGTGGCCTGTCCGAATTTACCCAAAATCCTATAAAGCCTGAAGAAAAACTCAAAACTTCACGAAACCTGTCAGCACATGCAACAGGTGATTGTAAACAAGCATTCAAAGTTTTAAAGAGATCGCAGCCTAAATCGAAACTCAAAACTTTACAAAACCTGGTGAGCACATGCGACAGGTGATTGTAAACAAGCATGCAAAGTTGTGAGGAGATCGCACCACAGTTGGTGCTGTAACAGTCATAGACGTTAATGTTACTGAAAGAGGTTTCTTATGCTCACCAAGTCGGCATTTATTTGACCAAAAATACACTAAAAATGGTAATACTGTGAAACATTATTGCAATTTAAAAGAACTCTTTTCTATTTAAATGTCTATTTAAAATGTAATTTATTCCTGTGATGCAAAGCTGAATTTTTAGCATCATTACTCCAGTCTTCAGTGTCACATGATCCTAGTAACATAGTTTTCACAGGATGAATTTTGAGTGTTTACGCTTTTGAATGACACTAATTTAGAATGATAAGCACCACTAGAAGGGCAGTTAACGACCGCAAAGTAGTCTACAATGCTTTCTACTTTCATAATGCAAATATAGGGCATTTATGTATCAGCGTTTCCTGCACCACTGCAAAAGAAATCATATTTTATTGATTTTTGAGTCTGTATTGAATGTGATGCTATACAAAGGTAGTGTGCCATAAAATAATGGCAAGAAATGTCTCTCTATGGAGTTGACCTTATGGGCTGCATGCAAAAATGCAAACAAACAGTGTAGTCCGATTCATGAGCAAATCACTCTTATGAGTCGCTTCTTTTCAGTGAATCAAAAAAATACAGAGTGAATCTTGAAATGATTGACTTTTTTTGTTTCCCTCTCTCCCCAATATTTTTTGTTTTGCCAATAAATATAAATTTGTCACTAAGTACATAAAGTGGGAATACCAAAATATAAATATAGCTGCAAGCAGCAATTACCAGCATTTTAAAGCATTTAAGCACACATGAAAAAAGACATTTAGCAAGGCTGTAACCACCTAAATCAATTATTTAAAAAAGCAAATTGGCAAATCCATATAATTTACCATATAAATATCATGTTTTTTAAAAAATCTTACTGACCCCAAAGCTTTGAACAACACACAACCACTGATCTGTCTAACCAGAGTAAATAAAAAAAGAGCATTTTTTCATATTTGAATTATTGCTTCTAACTTAACACCCTCTGTCTTCCTTCAAGCCTCATTCCAGCCTTGTGCCCAGAGGCTTGTGTAGCACCATGATGCTCAGCAGCTCAGTGGACGTACCCAGTCCAGGCGGGATGAGTGCAGTGGCGGCCCGGAACGTGGTTCGCAGTTCCAGCATCAGCGGAGCCATGTACAGCCTGGAGAAGAGCCCCAGCAGCACGGGGCCCGACGCCACAGGCCTGGTCGGAAACAAGAAGCGTCGCTCCAGCCTGGGAGCCAAGATGGTGGCTATCGTTGGTCTGTCACAGTGGAGCAAGAGCACACTGCAACTCAACCAGCAAGGTACGCAACTCTCAATACTCCAGCTACACTGCTGTTCTCTGTCAGAAATGCTTGTTGTTTCCTTCACATCTGTTTGCTCTCGCTGTCGCAGCCTGAACAATTTCACGCCATGGTTTGTCATTTCGGTGCGTAGTTTTCTTTCTCACTTCATTTGTTTTCGCTTTCCTTCAGCTCTGCTTGACGTTCTTGTCCTTATTTGACTCGTAAGGTTTCACAAGGTTACCAAGTACTGTAGGTCTCAGTCCTCAACTGTTTTGAGGGCCATATGCAACTGCAAGACAGAATTATTAATATCAGATTTTCTGATAATAGAGAAATTAGATTCATTTTTTCACTTTTTTCACAAGTAAATGCTCCAACCACTGCGAAAAAAAATGAATGCTTAACACTTTTCCTTCCTGTTTTCAGGAAGATGTTACATTTCAGAAATCAGTTAAAAAAATAAATAAAGAAAAATATCAAAGCAGCTGAAAACAGCACAGCTTCAAAACACACAAACGGAATAACTTATTACTGCAGAGCTGCAGTTTTAACCAGTCTGATATACACTATCAAGAAAAACCATGATCAAATATGATCAGGAGAAAAAAGAAAAATAGAAAATGGTACTTTTTATGTTTTCGACAAGTTCCTCTTTCCATCCATCATGTTTTACACATGATGTTAATGTCACATGCACCATATATTGAAGTCAAATGTTTACATACACCTTGCAGAATCTGCAAAATGTTAATGATTTTACCAAAATAAGGGAGATCATACAAAACGCATGTGTTTTTTTATTTAGTATTGACCTGAATAAGATATTTCACATAAAAGATGTTTACATATAGACATAAAAATGAAAAGTTTATATTCGCTTGATTTTTAATACTGTGTTTTTACCTGAATGATTCACAGCTGTTTTTTTTTAGTGATCCCCCAAATGGTAACACTTTATAATAACGTTCAGTTGTAAGTCTTTTATAAGTGATTAGTTAATGATGAAATAATCATTTACAAAACATTCACAAATGATTATTAAGTGATATGCTAACAATTTGTGTATGTTTTGTTAATTCATTTACAAGTCATTTACAAATTAATTTACAAGTAATTAGTTAATGATGAACTAATTATTTACAAAACATCACTATGTGTTTATAAATTATGAATAAGTGATATGTTCATTTTATTGTAAATACCATGCTAACGATTTACCCATCTGTCGTAAATTATCTGAAAAATGTCATATCATAAAATAATCAAACAGATCCTTAGTAAATGGTTAAAAATTACTAGTTAACCCCTTAACTGTCACCCCCATTTTTTAAGTTTATCCAAACTTAAATTGTAATTCATGAACACTCTAAGGTAGGTCTCTTTTTAAAGAAAACAATCAGCAGATTGCTGCAGAAGCAGAATTTAAAAAAAAGTATTAACAAATTAGAAGTTTAAATTTACTGTAAAGAGAATAAAATTTTTATTATATTTTATATAAGATACATATTGTACATAACAGTTTTTATCCTAAATTTCAATTTGAAGTCTTACATCTAAATAAGTTATTCCAAATTTGAAGTTGATATGAAAAAAATTGAGGTTCCTGTGAAAGTTTGTTTAGGGCGTTATAAAATACTAAATAACCTTATATAATTCATACACTACATGGTGCATAGTGCATTAGTGCATAAGTACATAGTGAATAAGTGCAGAGTGTATAGTGCGTCATTTGGGGCACAGCTCATGTTTGCCAAAGAAAACATCTTTACCCTCACCAGTCAGCTCTTACATTGCAGTACACACTTCAAAGTATTCAAAAGCTGTTGATGAATAAATAATGAATAAATCATTTACAACACTTTCTGCATCCCCTCATCTAAAGTGTAAACTACTCATGAGTTGTAAATGTTTTACAAACCTGCTGGTTACAGGTTGTGTGGGTATCAGGTGGGTATACACACTGTGTGAAAGACCTTTGAAAAATGAGTAAAACATTTACAACTGATGAATTGTTTACACTTTAGATTAGGGGATGCAGAAAGATTTGTAAATGATTTATTCATGATGCGATCTTTAGTGAAGGATAAATCATTTTTAATTATTTTTAAGTGACAAATAATATATTAACCAGTAACGTATTAACCACTTACTAAGGATCTGTTTGATTATTTCATGATATGCTATTTCTTTTAAGATAAATTAGACAGATTTGTAAATTGTTAGCTGTAATAATCATTTGTGAACGTATAATCATGTTTTGTAAATTATTAGTTCATCATTATCTAATCACTTGTAAATGGTTTATAACTTAATCTACAAAACATATATAAAAATACTAACAAATCACTTATTAATCACTAATGAAAGCATAGCGATGTTTTGTGAATGATTAGTTCATCATTAATGAATTACTTGTAAATAACTTGTAAATGAATTAGCAAAACATACACAAATTGTGAGCATATCACTTATTAAACATTTATGAATGTTTTGCAAATCATTATTTTATCATTAACTAACCACTTATAAATGACATACAACTGAACGTTATTATAAAGTGTTACCGTTCAGGACAAACAAGGGACTCATGAACAACTATCACTACTCAAAACAATCAAACAAAAAAACAACAACAACAACAACACAGTATTAAGAATCAAGGGTATGTAAACTTTTGAATGGGGTCATTTTTATAAATTCAACTATTATTTTCTCTTGTGGACTAAATGTAAATGTCTTTTATGTGAAATATGTTATTATATATATATATATATCCTCAATATATGTATGGAAACACCACTGCCTATTTTTGTCTTGTCTGTTCTTCTCTCATGTTCTGGTCACCATGACTTCACATCCTCTGGATTAAACTGCTCTCACACAACTCGTCTCTTTTTGATCCTCTGTGGATGTAAATGCAAAAAAACTTTAAAAAATTGTATTACATACATTTATGACACATGCTTTTAGTTTAATTAGTTTGTGTGTTATTTAGTATGGGACTTTCAAGTGCATGTGCTGTGCGTAATATAAAAAACATGTTTAGGTTTGCATTTAGGTTTACATTTCATTTTTCAGTTTGCTTAATATTTTATGGATGGTAGAAGATGTTTTGTTCCTCTCTTCATTTCACTTTCTGCCACATCGTGTGTTGTGCATTTCAACCGACTGGTTAGCACACAATATTACTCTTATGCTCACTTTCTTCTCAATAATAGTAGTTATAACACATAGTGGAGTTTAATTGTGTTCCACAGTTTATTTAATGAAAATATTTGATTTAATAAAAAATAAAAGTGAGAGTACAATGAAACTCATGTCATGAAACTCTAGATGGCGTAGGCCAATAGGTTCTAACTCAATCTGATATAATGACATTGTTATTCACATGGCACAGCTGATTGGATCTTTTTACATTAGCAGCCAATGAGCTGCTGCTAAACGTTCAACACTGCAAAAATGCTTTTCTTACTTAGATTTTTTTGTCATGTTTTTAGCCAAAATATCTACAAATTCTTAAATCAAAAAGGATTTTCTTACGAGTAAAAAATATTGTTTTGCTTTCAGAAAAAAACAAATCAAAATTAATTGAGTTTTTGCTTAGAACAAGCAAAATAATCTGCCAATGCGGTAAGCAAAAAAGTCTTATTTCAAACAGAAAACAAGATTATTTTTCTTACCCCACTGGCAGATTGTTTTGCTTGTTTCAAGCAAAAACGCACTTAATTTTAACTAGTTTTTTTCTGAAAACAAGACAATAATTTTTACTCGTCTAGAAAATCCTTCTTGATTTAAGAATTTTTTAATAGTTTGGCTGGAATCAAGATAAAAAATCTAAGTAAGAAATCTAAAGTGCAGTGAAATTGTGAAATTGTTAGCTAGTGCTTGCTGTAACAGTTGCAGCATGCTTCAGAAACCTTCCACCTCCCCCAGCTCCACCTGTATAGATCTGCTAAACATAAAAATTACTAAATAATATCAAAATAAGAAATATTACTATTGTAATATTTCACTGTAAAATAAAAACTAAAAATTATTTAGAAAAAAAAATACAACTGTATATTTCTGCCTCTTTTCATTTCTTAGTTTTATTTTAATTAATAATGGAAACTCTACTAGAAACACTCGAGCATCCAGAGCACCTTAGCAACTGCATGGCAGTGCATTGAGAATCACTGATAGCCTTAGCTCTTCTCTGATTGCCTCCAAACACTTCAGCACGGTCAAGCACCATTCACATTTTATTCAGAAAGTGTATGCATTTAGTCATCACTTTGTGTTTTAATAAGCGGTGATATAAAGGGAAGCCCTTTTATTAGCTTTTCTTCATCTGGTCTTTGTGCGTGTTTATGTGTGGCCGTAGGATATTAATGCTGCGTGTTAGTCAGCAGAGCATGCGAAGATTGCGCCCTGCTCTTAGTCAAGCACTGAACAGGCTAACCTTCCAATCACCCTGCATGACTCACGGATGACTGCGTGTGTGGCTGAGTAACACAGCATAACCCTGGCTTCTCCCAGGAATAAACCTGCACCTCGATTTCGTGTTTAGTTGGTGAAAACGAGAAGATTTCACCAACCTAGATAAGAGTCTGAGGACGTTTTTGTTGCCTGCAGCCCACTGCTCTGACTTTCTTTTTATACCCTCTTATTTTTGCTCTCCTCCGGTGTAATTGTGCTCCTGTGGGGTAATTACAGACTCGGCGAGCAGGGGGAATTGTCATGTAACACTCTCGCTCTCTATAAGGGTCAACAGCAGCCCACAAGCGTTAACACAGTCCAGCAAGCCAGCGCTGCAGTGTGTTTATGTGAGCTGTCCTGGCAAACAGAGACAAACCTGTCAGACAAATCCAGCTGCCAGTTTGTAATGACTCTTGTAATAAGCGCATGGGGCAGAATATGTTTTTGCTGTTGACCGTCTCGTTTCGGCACTGTAAGAATCATAAGAACTGGCTTCTTTTTGATTTAAGAGGGTGAGCGCTTGAGTTGAACAGTCACACTTTTCTTCTTTTTACAAACATTAAAGCATTCTGGCAAATGAAGTTGTCATCCACCATGGGCCAATATTTATTCCCTTTATAATTATTAAAGGGAAAGTTCACCCAAAAATGAAAATTCTGTCATTGATTAGGCCTATTCACCTTCATGCCATTCCTAACCTGTAAGAACTTTGTTATAAAGTCTTTATTTTTGTTTTCTTTGCACAAAAGTATTCTCATAGCTTCATAACATTATGGTTGAACCACTGATGTCACATGGACTTTTTTAATGATGTCCTTACTACCTTTCTGGGCCTTGAACGTTTCAGTTGCGTTGCTATCTATGCAGGGTCAGAAAGCTCTCGGATTTCATGCAGAATATCTTAATTTGCATTTTGAATATGGACGAAGGTCATATTCAAGGGTTTGGAACGACATGAGGGTGAGTAGTTAATGACAGAATTTTCCTTTTTGGGCAAACTATTCCTTTAATAGCTTATTAATATAAATAATGTGTATTATAAATTATGTTACTAGAATAGCATTCCTATAGAAAACATGTACAAAAATGGAAAGTAATTATGAATTGAGGAATAATTATCTATTGAGGAATAGATCGAAACTAGGCAAAGTATTTACTGTTTGTCTTTTAAAGAAATGGTTCAATTATATAGTAAAGTGAAATCAGAATTAAGACAAATGCACTGCAAAGTCACTGAAATGTGAAAAGCATTATTTGAAAGCAATATTAACTGATAACATTAGTGTAATGTTTGACTATCATTGACTATGGTATTGTAAACAGTACTATAAATATTACAATGACCTGAATCAACACATACAGTAAATTAAATGATCTTGTAGTCCTTCAGGTCCCACAGATTTTTTGTTTTTTTTCAGCATTTTTGTGTATTTGAACCCTTACCAATAATGACTGTATGGTTTTGATATCCATCTTTTCACACTGAGGACAACTGAGGGACTCATACACAACTATTACAGAAGGTTCAAATGCTCACCGATGCTTCAGAAGGAAAAGGGACACATTAAGAGCCGTGGGTGAAAACTTTTGAACAGAATAAAGATGTGTACATTTTTCTTATTATACCTTAATATCATATTTTTTCATTTAGTACTGCCCTTCAGAAGCTACAGAAGATGCCTACATGTTTCTCAGAAGACAAAATAAGTGAAATGTGCCCTGATCTACAAATTCAAAAAGTTTTCATCCCCCGGCTCTTAATGCATCGTTTTTCCTTCTGTAGCATCAGTGAACAACATATGAACTGATAACATTAGTGTAATGTTTCTAAAATGCATCGCTATGGTACTGTAAGCAGTTATTATCAATATTACAATGACTTGAATCAACACATACAGTAAATGTAATGATCTTGTAGTCCTTCAGGTCCCATAGATTCTTTGGTTTTTCAGCATTTTTGTGTATTTGAACCATTTCCAACAATGACTATGATTTTGAGATTCATCTTTTCGAACTGAGGACAACTGAGGGACTCATATGCAACTATTAGAGAAGATTCAAATGCTCACCGATGCTTCAGAAGGAAACACGATACATTAAGAGCCAGGGGTGAAAACTTTTGAACAGAATGAAGATGTGCACATTTTTCTTATTTTGCTTAAGTATCAACATTTGTTTTCATTTAGTACTGCCCTTTAGAAGCTACAGAAGATACTTACATGTTCCACAGAGGACATGTTCCACAGAAGACAAAATAAGTTAAATTTACCCTGATCTTCAAATTCAAAAAGCTCTGAATGCATTGTTTTTCCTTCTGAAGCACCAATGAACAACATATGAACTGTTAACATTAGTGTAATGTTTCTAAAATGCATTGACTATGGTACCGTAAACAGTACTATCGATATTACAATGATCTGAAACGACATGACTTTGGAGCAAATGTAGGTTTTCTAACTGATGTTCTACGTCATTTGGGAATTGCATACCATTTAAACTACATTTTTTTTGCTAGATTTATTTTTAAATTTCATGTCTTTCAAAACCTGTATGACTTCATCTCTTCTGTGGAACATAAAAGATTCAGAATCCTGAGAGATGTCACCACCGATGTCACATGGACTATTTTAACGATGTCCTTACTACCTTTCTGAGCCTTGAAAGAATCAGTTGTGATGCTGTCTATGCAGGGTCAGAAAGCTGTCGGATTGAAAAAAAAATATATCTTAGTTTGTGTTCTGAAAATGAACGAATGTCTTACAGGTTTGGAATTAAATAAGGGTGAGTAATTAATTACAGACTTTAAATTTTTTTGAAGAACTAACCCTTTATATATCACTTTAAGTACCTTGTGTCACTATGGACATTTGCTAAACTAGGACTGGTTGGTAAAGTCATAAGGCGTTGCTTCGCAAAGAGTCTATTCTCATTCTATTCTCTCAGTAGCTTATGTTGGTGCGTCATGTGCGCTCTATAAAGGATGACCTTTTCAGCGCGCCGTCGTCTCCCAGCAGGGCTGATCAGTCTCGAGGGCTGGATGTGTTGTAGGTTTGGTCCTCCAGGGTTCACCTGTCTGGGGCATCAGGGTCAGCGCCTCAGCACCCATCTGCCCTTATCCTGGATAACCGCTTTACTTTGCTCTGTCACATTTCCACTTCCACACCCCATCGATTCCAGCCAAGCAATTTAATCCGATACTGTGGTGTGGGTCTTATTCAGCTCCGAGCCAGTGATGCAATAAATGTGAGTGCATAAGCTCAGGGAGCCGAAAGACGGAGGAGAAATTGAGTGATGAAGGAGAATCGAAGGGGTGATTGACTGACAAGACTGATAATAGACCTAGTTTGTAAGTGCTTAATTTTTTCATTTATACTTGGCTGCAGGCCTGAATCCTTATGTATAAAAGTATAAAAATAGCATCTTGTGCTTGGGCATGCTTGCTGTCCGTCAAACAGTAGCTATGTTGCTCTCATGTGAACTTTTACAGTTAGTATCCCAGGTTTATGCCACTTTATTCTACAGCTAACCAAAAAGGCCAACCTTGAAGAATGCAATCAAGGTATGCAATCATACCTCTTAATAAGCTCTATATTAATCCTCATCATAGGCTTGGACGATTTTAAAAATGAACAAATTTGTATTTGCAAACTATTCATTTCAACCATATGGGTGAGTCTCTGTCATGGTACAACATGGCACCTTCACTTTCCAGCATCACCGAACGGCTCTGGCAGGCAGGCCTCACTGGCTCTCGCTCCATCTCCATGACGACAGAGAGGCAGCTTCATGCCACTCAGCCGACCCTCGGTTTTTATTAAAAACACAGCTGACAACACTCCTTCCGAAATGAGCTGTCAGTCTCTTTGCTGTGGGGCCTTTGTACTGAGGGTCATGCTAATGAAGAGAGTGGACCTATATTTAGATATATCTGAACATGACACTGAGAGGTAGAAAACACACACACACACACACACACACACACACACACACACACACACACACACACACACACACACACACACACACACACACACACACACACACACACACACACACACACACACACACACACACACACAGAGAGAGTTCTCTGCATCCAGACTTCACATTGTCCTGACTAGATATGGCATTTAGATTTTGATTTGATGGTTTTTCAGTCTGCATGTGTACATGGAACAACAATTGAAGGGGTCATATGATGTTGCTAAAAAGAGCATTATTTTGTGTATTTGGTGTAATGCAATGTTTTTATGTGGTTTGAGATTCAAAAAACATATTATTTTCCACATTCTGTACATTATTGTTGCTCCTTTCTGCCCCGCCTTTCTGAAACGCTTCGATTTTTACAAAACTCGTTGATGAAAATCAAGGCGTTCTCTGATTGGCCAGCTATCCGGCGCATTGTGATTGGCCGAATACCTCAAGCATGTGACAGAAATGTTATACCTCTAACCATGTTGTGATGCCGTTTCTCAGCATGATGAGACAGAAACAATAAAACCCATTATAAACAAGGCATGTGTTGCATCCAGTGGGAACATAACTACTGATTATAATGACTCATACTGCCTTTTTACGCATTGCGTTGCGTGACGCCAATGACAAACAACAAGCACTACTCTACACTGCTCAAAACTCGTGTTTGAATAGTCAGTAGCATTCTTTAAATATGAAAATGTACTTACAGGCTGAGTCAGAAGCACGGACTGTCCTTGCAACTTGCCCCACTTTATAGCCTTAACACTTTGTGTACAGCTGGCATTGTAAGCTGCTCTCCCAGGTTCAGGAAACAGTCCTCCATGAAATGCGCAGCACCCACTCGCATATTTGCGTTGTACTGTTCTGGAACAGTGTTGTAAATATAACTTAACCACTGTTTTCTAGTTGTGTCCTCATTTGGAAGGCCAAACAACATGCTTTTGCTTTTGCAATGAAACACACTGTGTCTCCAAAACATGTTTTAGGGAGGTGTGGCTGACTGCATCATATGACCCCTTTAAAAAATGTAGATGTAAAATCTGTGGTGAAAAAGAAGTGCACTTTTAGTGTACTTCAAATCTTGAAAGTATATACAAAGTTCACTCATAAACCTCTAGATGGCGCAGGCTGATTCTAACTCAGTCTGCTAGAATGTTTTTCACACGGTACAGCTGATTGGTTTCTTTTTCAATCAGAAGTCAATGAGCTTGCTGCTTAACATTCATATACATGGCTAGTGCTTGCTGTAGCAATTGCAGTGCACTTCAGAAATCCTCCACCTTCCCCAGCTCCACCTGTATAGACCTTCATGTCGTTCCAAACCCCGAAGACCTTCGTTCATCTTTGGAACACAAATTAAGATATTTTTGCTGTCTATGCAGGGTCAGAAAGCTTTCAGATTTCATCAAAAATATCTTAATTTGGTCCTACAGGTTTGGAACGAAATGAGGATGAGTAATTAATGACAGAATTTTCATTTTTGATTGAACTATCCCTTTAAGTCTACTATAAGAGAATTCACTTTAATGAATATGTTTATTAACACACTTAAGTACATTTAAGTGTATAATAATGTCAAGTTAAATGTTAGTTGTTTTGTTATTTTGTTTGCTGTATTGTCTGCGTTTTTTCCTGGACCATGATGTGTCCGTAATAAAGTTTAACAATAATAATAATTAAAACATGTCTCTTCTGCTCATCAAGTCTGCATTTCTTTGATCCAAAGTGCAGCAAAAACAGTACAATTTTAAAATATTTTCACTATTTAAAATAACTGTTTTCTATTTGAAAATATTTTAAAATGTAATTTATTCCTGTGATCAAAGCTACATTTTCAGCATGATTACTCCAGTCTTCAGTGTCACATGATCTTTCAGAAATCTAATAGAATTCTAATATGCTGAATTGCATCTTATTATTATCAATATTTATAACAGTAGATTATACATAATACCATAAAAAAGATAAACATAATAATAATTCAACATAATAATAATAAAAAAATAATAATGATGAATGTTTTTTAGCAGCAAATCAGAATATTAGAATGATATCCGAAGGCTAAAAATTCAGCTTTGAAATCACAGGAATAAATTACATTTAAAAATATTTAAATAGAAAACACATATTTTAAATTGGAAAAAATGTTTCAGAATTTAACTGTTTTCAAGTACTTCGAATAAAATAAATAAGGCTCTTTAAAAAAATTAAAAATCTTGCTGTTCACAAACTTTTGACTGGTAGTGTATATATCACCCAATATTATAATACATGCTCAATTTCCCTTTTTATACATGTTGTATTATCTAACACTCTCTAAGAATACTAACTAAACATTACTAAAATGTAATCTTTTGGAAATATTAAAACCAATACCATTTTTAACATTGTACATAACAATACTGTGCTGTTAAAAATCACTTGTTGCATAAAAAAATCTATTTAAGTTTTTAGAGTTTAATTTCTTGTCATTGGTTCAGATAAATGTATAACCTTTTATATATCTGTCATTTATCAGTTATCAGCCATGACCCAAATATAATTATCATCCTACTGTATTATAATCCTTATCCATTCTATTACATGGGGCCACCAGAAGATGCAGTTAAATTCTAGGTTTCTTGAAATTCACTTAGTTCATTTGAATCCAAGTCTGTTTTCACAATATAAACGTATGCAGACTTTGCACCTCAGATGTCCTACTTCTAAATCCTGCACTTATGTTCTCCTCCGTCATTTCCATCTCAGTCTTGTTTTATTCATAATTGCACTCATGGATTGTTATCCATGGTTCACCGCAGCAGAAGCAAGAGAACAAAAAGCTCTTTGGTTCTTAGGTCAGCAGATGTGTATTTTTTTGTATTACGTTATCAACCTGAAATAAGCAATTCACAAGTTTTGTTCCATTTCTGTGGTTGAAGGTGTTTGTGCAATAAACCTCCCACTAGGTTCTGCTCGGTTTCACAGCCTTCGGTCAAAATGTGTCATTAAAATCAATTTGGACTGCTGTTACACACTCCAGATGACACGCCGATCGATATATTGATCTCAAGGGGCGAAAGCAGGTGTCGTTTTCTGTGAGGCGTCTTACATTTTTCTCCTGATAGACATCTCTTTCACAATGAGCCCCTGCAGGACGCAGCTTCACAGGGGTGAACAGCCTCCATTCCCACCAGCAGCGGTGACATTAAGAAAATGGCATTAAATAGCTCTCATTCATTGGCTTTGTAATTGTGCTTGGCCTGCTTTCATTAAGATCATGAATTGAATGTTCTCTTGAAAATAGCTAAACCAGATCCTCAACTTAACAAATGTATGGAATGATTAACAAAGACACCAAATATCACGTAAAGCAAAGACACTCCTGTCATCATTTGCTCACTATCAAGTCAAACTTGAATGACTTGAGCGGAACACAGAAATAACACAAGTGCAGTGTTCCGTTCATTTCATTTCTGTACACTTTGTTATTTCCACTTGAGTAACAGGTGCATTTCCTTTTTGGAGCTCGGCTTTATTCACTGCTATTCTTAGCAGGTATAAGAAGGTGCAAGTGTGCACAGTGAGTTGGAAAGACCGACCCTGTAAGCTCTGAGTCATCCTTCCACAGTTCTATCCCTGCTCTCCTGGCAAGCCCTGTACTCCCAAAAACAGACTCAGTAGAGAGCACCTTCGGCCCTACTACGAATGTGCATTAACTAAACTCTCTTTGCACAAACAACAAAGACATGCACTCAGAAAACACGCTGGCTCTGCAGCCACAGCAGGCAGGAGAACCATTGGATGGAGATGTGAGGGGTTTTTGATTTTATATTCCATTTGATGAGATCTTCTTTCAAAAGAGGGGTCTTGTACTTCGTAGTCAGACCGCATGTAGGTTGTTTATGTAAACACAACAGTACTCCTATATTAGGTTTGTGAATGTGTTTGACCATCAAGATTTTGCCACCTGTGGGAACTTTTTCGCAAGAAGTTCCAACAGAAATGAACAGTAATCGTTTTTGTAGTCCATACAGCTCCATATGTTTTTCGCTTTCTAGACATAACAAGCTTGCTCTGTATCTCAGCCGACACAGAATTGGACTTAGGATGTGGAATCCTTGGGTACAAATCCCATGAAAAACGTGACTCACGAGGAAAGAGCTGAAAGATCAGAGATTGAAAAACAAGCTAAAACGGCATGCTTCTGATTGCGTTTTTATGTCACATTCGCTTTTGTTCATACTATTGGGTAGGTTTAGGTGTAGAGCAGATGGTACGTTATTTTTAAACATCATGGAGCATTACAGTTATAGCACCACTCAGTCAAAGTCAAAACTGCTAGACAAGTACAAAACTAATGTCACATAAAACATACCATATGTACGCTCATCTGTTCTGGAAGAAAAAAAAAAGAACACTCTTTTAGCGCCACTCAGTGGACATTTCACATCGAATATGTCACGAAATGTACATGGCGGTACATATTTCGTGTCTTGCCTAAAAAGTTCCCACAGGTACTTTTCGTCATGAGATCAGGTTGAGATTTGTAGCGCTATTTTTTAACTTTGGTGTATCATTTTAACCCAATGACAACTGTAACAAAGTCTGAAGCAATACACATTATATACAGGGGTTGGACAATGAAACTGAAACACTGGCCAATATAATGTTGGAGGTTTCATGGCTATATTTTTGCAGCCTGGTGGCCAATCTTCACTGATTGCACATTCCACCAGTAAGAACAGGTGTGAACGTTGACTATGTGCACCCAATGGTTCAGACATTGTACTCTGAAGGTGGTGCCATGTATCAGGATGATAATGCACCAGTACACACAGCAAGACAGGTGACAGAGTGGTTTGATGAACATGAATGTGAAGTTGGACATCTCCCATGGCCTGCATAGTCACCAGATCTGAATATTATTGTGCCACTTTGGGGTGTTTTGGAGGAGCGAGTCAGATAACATTTTCCTACTCCAGTATCATGTAGTGACCTGACCCCTGATCTGCAAGAGGAGAATGGCTCAAAATGCCTTTGGCTACTGTGCAGGACTTGTATTTGTCATTCCAAAGACGAAATGCTCCATTGGCCACAAAAGGAGGCCCAACACCATACAAACTGTGGTCTAAAACCAGGTGTTTCAGTTTCATTGTCCAACCCCTGTAGTTATAACTCTTGTATATCCTAAATACAATACTTTTGATCAGTGTAATAAAGTTCAAGACAACAAAATCAATGTGTTAACTGATTTCGCAATACATCTGTAACAATAACAAGCATAAAATATTCAATTTTTTTGCTATGTTTAGTCATACGGATCACTGCTTATTGCTGTAGTGAGTCATTACTCTCTTCTCCCTATTCCGTTGACACAGGACTCAGCACTATTGTTAGAAGTGTTTGTAGTCTAAAGAGCTGGAATTCAGTCTTATTATGTGTGTCGTTCCCCTTGAAAGGTGGTTAGCATTCAGTGACATGTTCGTAGACGTCATATTAATGAGTTGTACTCTCCTTGTGAGGCCCTTCACTGTTTTCACTGGCATCTCTTTCTGTCTGCAGTCACAGAATTACAGTGATGATCTTGGAAGCTGTTCTTGAGCGATTATTCCTCTCCATGCTCTTTTAGCCCTCCATCTTTTACTGTTCCTGTTTTATGGGAAGGGTTGTCAGTACCAATGGAATTTCACAATTCTCGATACCACAGCTCTGCTAATGACTATACCTTTTCATTTAATACTGACATGCAGTTAAAGTCAAAAGTTTACATACACCTTGCAGAATCTGCAAAATGTTAATTATATTACCAAAATAAGAGGGGTTGTGCAAGATGCATGCTATTTTTTATTTAATACTGACCTGGATAAGATATTTCACATAAAAGTTGATTACATATAGTCCACAAGAGAAAATAATAGTTGAATTTATAAAAATTACCCGTTCAAAAGTTTACATACACTTGATTCTTAATACTGTGTTGTTACCTGTATTAATTTTTTAGTTTAGTGATAGTTGTTCATGAGTCCCTTGTTTGTCCTGAACAGTTAAACTGCCTGCTGTTCTTTAGAAAAATCCTTCAGGTTCCACAAATTCTGTTTTTTCAGCATTTTTGTGTATTTGAACCCTTTCTAACTGTATGATTTTGAGATCCATATTTTCACACTAAGGACAACTGAGGACACTCACTGATGCTTCAGAAGGAAACACAATGCAATAAGTGCCGGGGGGTTAAAACTTTTGAACAGAATGAAGATGTGTAAATTTTTCTTATTTTGCCTAAATGCCATGTTTTTTCATTTAGTTCTGCCCTTCAGAACCTACAGAAGATACTTACATGTTCCCCAGAAGACAAAATAAGTCAAATTTACCCTGATTTTCAAATTCAAAAAGTTTTCACCCCCCAGCTCTCAATGCATCGTGTTTCCTTCTGAAGCATCAGTGAGCATT
>NC_133377.1:10814553-10854737 GCF_049309525.1 Garra rufa
GTCTTCTGGCATTCTTTACTCCTCTTGCTATGTTGGAATGCCTGGAAAGACACATGCTGTGGGTGGCAAGGACTTCAGTGAGTAGATTAGCCATAGGAAGTGCATTTTGAGGTGTCACTGAACAAAATATTGACTAAGTAAGGAGATGTATTACATATTAATAATGGACACACACACACATAAACACACACTTTGATCTAAAGAAGCTTTTGCTTCTATGCAGGTACTCTTCTGGCTAAAATATAGTTTATTTTCACTGTCTCACAGGAATAAACTGCATATATATAAACTATTAAGTATTGGGACACCCCTTCTAATGAACAGGTTTGACTACTTTAGTAATTTCTATGAGTACAAATCTTAATGTTTAATCATATAATGATATTCTAGGGAATTGTGTGCTTTTAATTTTATAGCAACAATTTGGAAGGACCCCTTTCGATTCTAACATGACAATGCCTCTGTGTATAAAGCAAGGTTCAAATAGAAATGATTGATTCAGTCAGTGTGGAAGAACTTGGCTGGTCTGCAAAAAGCAACTTCTGGTGTGTCTTTAAATGCAGACCTTGAGCCAAAAACTCATCACCAAACACCAATGACTTGTGCATATGGGTACAGTCATTTTAGACACTTCCAAAACTGTTGCAACAGAGATGCAAATACATTTTTTTAAATACATGAATCATGTTTCCATCTTTGTTGCCAAAGTTTTGGAAGTGCCCTTTTCTGGTCTAAAGAAGGGGTGTTTCAATACTTTAAAAAGTCACTCCAGAGGTGTTCAACTGTGATTAGGACTTTGCTTACTGCAGTCCAGCCAAGTTCTTCCACACTGACTGAATTAAATAAAGTAAAAATTATTACTCATCTTTTATTTACATTTGAACAAAAAGTGGCATGGCCAAAATTATTCATACCCTTCTCAATAATGAATAAAAAAGACTTTATGGGCTATTACAGCAATCAAACGCTTCCTGTAATTGCTGACCAGCTTTTTGCATGTCTCCACTGGTATTTTTGCCCATTCATCTTTAGCGATGAGCTCTAACTCTTTCAGTTTGTAGGGTCTCCTTGCCATCACCCTGATCTTTAGCTCCCTCCACAGATTCTCAATTGGATTTAAGTCAGGACTCTGGCTGGGCCACTGCAAAACGTTAATGTTTTTGTCTGCTAACAATTTCTTCACCACTTTTGCTGTGTGTTTTGGGTCATTGTCGTGCTGAAATGTCCACTGGTGCCCAAGGCCAAGTTTCTCTGCAGACTGCCTGATGTTGTTGTTGAGAATTTTGATGCATTGCTTCTTTTTCATGGTGCCGTTTACTGTGATTAGGTTCCCTGGTCCACCAGCTGAAAAACACCCCCAAAACATTAGGTTTCCACCACCATGTTTGACAGTGGGGATGGTGTTCTTAGGGTTGAAGGCTTCTCCTTTTTTATGCCAAATGAAGGCTAGATCATTGTGGCCAAACAATTAAATTTTTGTTTCATCTGACCATAAAACAGAGGATCAGAAGTCTTTGTCCAGATGAGCATTTGCTTCTGTGTGCCTTATCTGGAGAAGTGGTGTCCTCCTTGGTCTGCGTCCATGGAACCCAGCGGTGTGCAGTGTCTGTTGGACTGTCTGCCTTGAGATGTTGCCACCAGCAGAGCCCAGATTCATCAGGATGGCCTTGGTGGTGATCCTTGAATTCTTTTTTACCTCTCTCACTATCCTGCTGGCCAGCACAGGTGTCACTTTTGGCTTCCGACCATGTCCTCTGAGATTTTTCACAGTGCAGAACGTGTTGTATTTTTTAATAGTACTTTGCACTGTAGCCACTGGAACTTCAAAACATTTAGATATGGTCTTATAGCCCTTTCCTGACTTGTGAGCTGCCACAATGCGCAGCCGCAGATCCTAAGTGAGCTCCTTTGTCTTAGTCATGACTGTCCACAAACCAACAGCAGAGAGCTTCTGTTTTTCACCTGTTGAGTTGATTAAAACAGCTGTTCCCAATGAATCAGGGTAATTAGGATGCTTTAGAACAGCTTGGACTATTTGGAATGGTATAGAACTTTGGATTTTCCCATAGACTGTCACAGTTTGCAAAGGGTATGAATAATTTTGGACATGACACTTTTTGTTCAAATGTAAATAAAAGCTGAAAAATATTTTTTTCCACAATGATGCCTCTTGTACATCGTCTTATTATCTTTTGGGAGAAACCTGTGTCATTTCCAGTCAAAAAAAAAAAAAAAAAAAAAAAAATTCTGGTTGAATAAAAGTAACTTTAAGTCAGAATTTGCCAGGGGTATGAATAATTTTGGGCTTGACTGTATATATATATACAGTTGTTTCGAATTGTAAAAATATTTTAGAATATTACTGTTTTTTTCAGTATTCTTAATCAAATAAATGCAGCCTTGGTGAGCATAAGAGAGTGTTTTTAAAATCATTAAAATGTCTGCCCCAAAGTTTTGAATGGTAGTGTAAATGCGGTCAGTTTTGATTTATTGTCAATCTCTAGTAAGTGTTAGTGTTAAAAATAATAAAAAATGATTGCAGGCTCAGGCTGTGAGTAGAGAATGTGGCTGCGCTCTAACACAGAGCAGAGATCTGGGAATTGACTCAAGAACAATGCCACAACCGTACACAAAAGCGCTTGCAGGTGCTAAATATAGCGACGCAAGTGACAACGAGCAAGAGATACGCCAAACAGAATGAATCACTGCAAAGCAGCAGTCTGTCTGGCGGGCAGGAATGGCTCCATACGACTGTGATCACATTAGCAGGCCTGCTTATGACAACTGAGGGCGCTGACTAACATAACACGATAAGCATCATTTCTCTCTTTAATGATGGGAAATTGAAACTAAGGCTGTAAAATAGTGCAATGCTGAGAGCCAGAAAAAATCAAGCAGATTTACAGGGTTTTATAAATATATATATATATATATATATATATATATATATATATATAGTTTTTTTTTTTTTTTTTTGAAACTTGAACGCACAATCCTAGAACGCCAGCAGTTCGGCCTGTCGACTCTATATTGTCTTTGCTCTGGAGGTTATGATTTTTATCTTTATTGACTCCCAGTTTTCTAGTTTTGCTCTCTTCGTGTGTTCATTAATAACAGTGCTTACCTGTTTTTCTCAGTCACCTCAGAGCAACTGCAGTGGAGTGTTTAACTAAAATGACTGACCATATGTGAGGCAAGGGGACTCTAATGGGGGAAAATAACAGGCTTTTGCTGCTGTTGTAGCTAAACTGCCCCTTTTCCTCCACATCAAGAGTTGTAGTGGCCATATAAACGTGGCAGGTGCCTGTGTGAGTGTTAATCATCTGAACAAATGGAAAAGTATATTTTTAAAAACCTTTACTTGCATAAAGGCCACTCAAGTGTACTTAAAGGGATAGTCCACCCAAAAGTTAAAATAACCCCATGATTTACTCAGCCTCAAGCCATCCCAGATGTATATGACTTTCTTCTTTCAGACGAATATAATCGGAGTTATATTAAAAAATGTTCTGGCGCTTCCAGTCTTTGTAATGGCAATGAATGGGTGTTGAGATTTTGAAGTCCAATAAAGTGCATCCATCCATCATAAAAAGTGCTCCAGAAGGGCTTAATAAAGGCCTTCTAAAGCAAATTGAACTGTCGTATGCGTATTTACGCTCCCACGATAGTTGATTGACATGAGCGCCTTACCTTAGACCTACAAACACCGAGCTGAAACAGTCCGACTCCGATCTGCATTGTGTCGACTCAGGTGCAGGGGAAGACTAGAATGTCTCTGATTGAGAGATTGAGGTGTTCTGTTGTTGGTTGTAATAATCAACATAGCAGTCGTCATTTACTCCCGACATCTGAGCCGCTTAAGATGCAGAGGATTAACATTACTTTCGTTTTTGAAAGGAAAGCGCCGATCCCGATCTACATATGCGTCTATGTTCGTGCAAATCATTCGTGATGCAGCTTCACCCACAACAGAAGTGAGTATAAGGGTTAAATGCGGCTAAAGTAAACATTACGGCTCGTCATCCCACGGCAGAGAGAGGCGGGGCGAGAAGAGCTCATTAGCATATAAAGGGACATGCAACAGAGTAGCTCACTCTAAAAAGGGCTGATTTTGACAAGGTAAAAAGAGTGTTTTTTACACTTCCATTGATGAAGAGCCTGCGTGCTCGAAACGTTACATACGCTATGCGAAAGTTGTTTTATAACTAAATATTTTTGATATATTTTTGTGGTGCTTTGGTGTTGCCGACTTTACAGTTTTTTTGTACTTGTTGCTTTTTAGTCGAGCACCCATTTGAGACTGATGTGCATGCTTTTGTTTCATTTTTCTACACTACCATTGAGAAATGTTAAACAAGGTATGTTTTAGAATTCTCATTAAGACCCTGAAGAATCATATCAGCTTGTGGAAAATGGGCATCCAATGACCCCTTTAAGGAACTTGCAAGGAACTTATGTACTCAGGTAATTGCATTACATTCAGTTTACACTTAAGTATATTCTTATGAAGTATGTTATTTCTGTAATAAGTACTATTTTTAAAAGTATGCCGAAGTATACTTTTTCACAAGGTTTTTTTAAAAGATACTGTAAACTGCAAGTCATTTGTAGCTGAATTTGCCAGAAAGTGTACATACTGTTACTGTGGGACACTATTAAAACGTCTGATTATGAAAACTTTAGTTTTTATTTGCCACTGACCAGAGAAACACTAGCCCAACCCAGTGGCATCAGATTGAAGTTCAGTCTAGTGGTGGCCATTTTTGTCCAGCTCTCAAAGCATTTTCATGGTTCTTTTGAAATGATCCTTGAATCAGTGTTTCTTACTACAAAAGGCTCTATAGCACTGAGTAACTGACCATAGAGAACTTGTTGAGGAAGTCCTTGATGGTCAGCTGACTTGAGTGATGTCAAGTGTACTCTAGCACACCTCAAAAGACTCACCGTTCCGGGTTTCTGTTAGGTTTGTGCACACTACACAATTTCAATCTGGGTTTGATCATTTGATAGCTTATTTTTGACGCTGGACCACAAAACCAGTCATAAGTAGCACGGTTATATTTATAGCAATTGCCAAAAATACATTTTATGCGTCAAAATTATCTTCTTTATTTTCTTTTATGACAAAAATCATTGGGATAAGTAAAGATTATGTTCAATGAAGATAAATTTCATTGTACATTTCCTACCGTAAGATTACCGTTAGATTTCTAGATTTTCAAACGGTTGTATCTTGGCCAAATATTGTCCTATCCAATCAAATACATCAATTGAAACCTTGTTTATTCAGCTTTCAGATGATGTATGAATCTCAGTTTAAAAACAATGACCCGTATGACTGGTTTTGTGGTCAAGGGTCACATATCTTCTCTTTTGGCACCAGGTCATAACTAAATGAGATGTTTTTGGACACTTAATTGCTTGTCAATTCATGGTTTTTAGTCATATGACTGGTGCAGAGACCTGGATGGCAAAACATCCATAGGACTGCAGCACAGGCCGGATAATTTTCCATCCCTTTCAGGCCATAAATGTTCAAAGATAACCTTAAAAGAAGAAATGAAATGACAGGGGAACACCAAATAATGGGAACACCCTGTATTGTAGAGGTTCATATCATTTATGCAGGCTACAAAACATTGCGTTTATCTTTTCGTTGTCTATATTTTCTAGGATGTATATCAGTGTAATATAAATAGTGTTCAGCAGTGTTTAGTACAAGCTCTGGATGAAATCTTGTCAGATTTCCAAAAAGGACAAATCATGGAAGCCATTTAACAGGAGCATCTGTATAACAGCTCTGTTGTTTGCTGTTTGGTGTTCTTTACGATTATGACTGCGCACATAAAGCATGACAAGACTTTAGCAGTGAAGAACTGGGGAAAAATCTTTGTCCAAACAACACAGAACGACTGCTGCAAAGTGACAGCAAACATCAATATTCACCCTGAAGACCCAGTTTTCACAAAAACTGAGCACAGAGAAATTCACAAAGCCATCATCCATGAAAGACCTGCAAGTGCTAAAACTTTAATCACTGGCAGCAATGCAAAAATGTGAAAAATGTGGTTTCATGGTCATAGGCACCATACATATCCAGAAACAAAATTTCTTATTGACTGAAGAAAGAAAGACATGAACATCTTGGATGACAATGGGGTGAGTACATTATCTGTAATTTTTTGTTTTGGAAGTGAACTAATCCTTTAAGTGATTTTAAAAGATCAGACTCAGTGTACTTATTGATGTTTGATGAGCATATGAATGCAGTGCACTAAACTGCATGTATTTTAGTGCCTGTTATGACTCAAAACATCACAACAGCATGCAGATGTTGCTTTGCCAGAGTTCCTTCAATGCTGCAGGTCTTTGTGTTCCCGTCCATTTCTCTGGTACATCATTCTTTCATAACACCTTCAACTTTATTTTCTTTCCCCTACAAGGTAAGCGTGCTAAATAACTGATGGATTGGATTTAGGAAATGAAGACAGTTTGTTGTGAATACACCTTCCTTGTTTATCATAAATTCTTGCGGATACTTGTCGGCAGCTGCAGTTCATGTTTACTGGCTGGTCACGCTTGTGTAACGTGGCATTTTGTCCCGAATGAGAGCATATCGCTGGCTCAAGATCTCCATTACTCACTGACGTTAATGAATCATTTAGGCAGTCACGTAATTGCTAACAAGTATCAATTCAATGTGTGTTTCACATCCCGGCGTTCATTGATCCATGGTCATATACATGGATTGCTCAGTTGCACACATTGCAGATGTTTTGTGGAAAAAAAAACATTGTCCATTGTAGTGTACTTCAAATCTTGAATGTGTGTTTGTAAAAAACAGAATGGTGACACTTTAGTTTAGAGACCAATTCTCACTATTAACAAGTTGCTTATAAGCATGCATATTACTAGCATATTGGCTGTTTATTAGTACTTATAAAGCATATATTAATGTCTTATTGTGTATGGACATATTTTAGATCACTTAACCCTACTCCATACCTAAACTTAGCTACTACCTCCACTCTAAAAAATGACCATGAATTTAACAGTAAAAAAACTGTAAAAATGCTATGGTAAGAAACTGTGAAATTGTTAACGGTAAGTTCCCCTTCTATATACGGTGAAAAACTGTGTTGGACATTGCATGTAATTTTACGGTAGTATACCGTTTTTGTAAGTAAAAAAAAGAATGTCACATTTACAGTGAATAACTGTAAATTGACATTCCCTGTTTCATTTTTTTTTTCATTTGATGTTATTTTGTTGAAATAACTTTTTCTTATTTTTTTCTTGGCAGTTTTGTACGTTAGGGTTGTATGTTACATCTAATGTTGTTAAATTTATGTTTTTTGCATTAATTCAGTTTTATGTGTGTTACCATGATGGTGTTTAGTGTTTGTGTGAAAGACACTGTGCACCTTCTACATAAGTTATCATTTAAAACCTCCTTGTGATGGGTTTTGGTTCATCATCTGATGTTGTCATCACCACCTGCTTTTGGTGGTTATCAGTGTATTACAAAGGTACAAAACAGATTTCAGTACTTCAAAAGGTTGGTACATTACCATTATATCAGTTAATGAAATTACGGTATTTACCTGTAAATTTAATTAAAAACTGTAAAACGTAAAACATTGCTACCGTTTTTTTTTTTTTGGTAAAATTCTGGCAACCACAGCTGCCAGTTTTTTACCGTAAATTTTACAGCTTTTTTTTTTTTTTTTTTTTACAGTGTATTAACTATTAATAAACAGCAAATTGGGAGTTTACTGAGGCAAAATAGTTAGTTAATAGAGGAAATTGGTCCCTAAACTAAAGTGTGACCTAATATATTAAATTGTTAATGAAATAACAGTCCACTTAATTGTACTTACGGTAGAGTTTTCATGTTTCTTAACATGTGAAGAATATCAAAAACTTTATGAGTCAGCTGTCCACAGTAGTCCTTAAAGGAGTAATTCACTTTCAGAACAAAAATGTACAGATAATGTACTCACCCCCTTGGCATCCAAGATGTTCATGTCTTTCTTTCTTCAGTTGTAAGGAAATTGTTTTTTGAGGAAAACATTTCAGGATTTCTCTCCATATAATAGACTTCTATGGTGCCCCCGAGTTTGAACTTCCAAAATGCAGCTTTAAAGGGCTCTAAATGATCACAGCCGAGGAAAAAGGGTCTTATCTAGCAAAACGATCGGTTATTTTCTAAAAAAAATTACAATTTAATAAATATGCTTTTTAACCTCAAATGCTCGTCTTGTCTAGCTCTGTGTGTACTCTATGTAGAGATTAAAAAGTATATAAATTGTAAATGTTTTTAGAAAATAACCAATCGTTTTGCTAAATAACCCTTTTCCTTAGCTGGGATCATTTAGAGCCCTTTGAAGCTGCATTTAAACTGCATTTTGGAAGTTCAAACTCAGGGGCACCATAGAAGTCCATTATATGGAGACAAATCCTGAAATGTTTTCCTCAAAAAACATCATTTCTTTACGACTGAAGAAAGAAAGACATGAACATCTTGGATGACAAGGGGGTGAGTACATTATCTGTACATATTTGTTCTAAAAGTGAACTCCTTTAAGGTATCAGCACGATAACATATCTATAAATCTAAGTTGCTAAAAATGTTACATTCAGCTCACAAGTAAGTATATTCTCACAAGTATGTTATTCCAATTATAAGAACTGTTTTTAAAAGTATGCTAGTGTATTTCTTTTCTCAAAAAGGGGTCTGTTTAAGATCTGGTGATATTTGGCTATGATTCTAATAGTTTCAGTTCTCACAATGAGGGATTGTCATTCCGCAAACGTGAGTTATAATAAGCTATTGATTTTAGAGATATGAACAGGCACGGAGTTGCAGAATATTTGTTATATCTCACTGGCTGACAGTACATGTAAATACGGCTAGAACTGACTTTGACCTCATTTCAAAAATAACATCCTGTACTCAGTGCTTTTACACACAAGAGACCGGTGACTCAGACGATGCTGAATCATTTGTGACATTTTCTAAAAACACCCGGTTTCTGTAACCACCTTTGGAAAAATAGCCAGTCGAATCAGCTTGCATTACTGTTGTTGAGTTTCTGAAAATAATTTCTAGTATATTAGAACAACATAAGGATATTTGTTTAGGAGTTTAATGCTTAGGTTATTTCAGTCACTTTTCATTCTGAGTGAAGTACAAGTGTCACCTTAATAAATAAACAAATGAATCTTAATGATTATGACTTAAGCTGCAAAGCGTCATTTGTAACCAATCTAGTGCAGTGCTGTGATGCTTTGCAGAAGCTTTGAGTTATAGTGAGGCAGTGAGGAGAAAGCTAAAGAAACAAAACACTAAAAGAACTAAAGATAACAGGAAGAAAGTTTGTCAAACGTTGATCTGTTTCAGCTTGAGCGTGTGTGTGGCACGTGCCTCTCTCCATATGTTTATTTAAAAAAAAATCCCTGATCATTTCAGTCTGATCTGAACCGTTTCTGTGGTGCATTTTTGTCCTGATTATTTTGTGAATCTGTCACAATATAAAGCAACTTTGCAAAGAAAAAAATAGTGGAAATTATCATAAATTTTACCTCACAGGAAAAACAAAAAAAAAGATTTGAGAGAAAATGACTTAAATGTAAATGCATTCTGCTGTTCACTAGATGTAAGATATAAGAATAACAGCAATGGTGCTTGCTTCAATAAATGTGAACAGGTTAGTGTGGACACTAATATAGTTATTATTATAGATGTTGTCTGTTGGTGTGGATGTTAATGTAGTTATTGTTATAGTTCTGTCTACTGGTGTGGTGAGTGCAACAGATCACAAAACTCGATTTATATTAGGATTTTTGAGTCACAGATCAAATTTTTGGGATTAGCAAAAAATGGGGGGAGGAGGACAAATGTAACTTTGTTTTTACAACTTAAATAACCCTTATAGTACTTCTTATCATACTTATATAGTTAACATTATCGTCGATTTGTGTGGACGCTAATGTAGTTACAGTGAGGGAAAAATATTTGATCCCCTGCTGATTTTTTTACATTTGCCCACTGAGAAAGAAAAGATCTATGGGATTAAGGTCTGAAGACTGGCTAGGCCACTCCAGGACCTTAATGTGCTTCTTCTTGAGCTCCTCCTTTGTTGCCTTGGCTGTGTGTTTTGTGTTATGCTGGAATACCCATCCACGACCCATTTTCAATGCCCTGGCTGAGGGAAGGTTCTCACTCAAGATTTGACGTACATGCCCCGTCCATCGTCCCTTTGATGCAGTGCAGTTGTCGTGTCCCCTTAGCAGAAAAACACCCCCAAAGCATGTTTCCACCTCCATTTTTGACAGTGGCAATGGTGTTCTTGGGGTCATAGGCAGAATTCCTCGAGTTGAGTTGATGCCAAAGAGCTTGATTTTGGTCTCATCTGACCACAAGACTTTCACCCAGTTCTCCTCTGAATCATTCAGATGTTCATTGGCAAACTTCAGATGGGCCTGGACATGTGTTTTCTTGAGCAGGGGGACCTTGCAGGCGCTGCAGGATTTCAGTTCTTCACGGCGTAGTGTGTTACCAATTGTTTTCTTGGTGACTATGGTCCCAGCTGCCTTGAGATCATTGCCAAGATCCTTCTGTGTAATTCTGGGCTGATTCCTCACCGTTCTCATGATCACTGAAACTCCACGAGGTGAGATATTGCATGGAAGCCCAGAACGAAGGGGTTTCTTCCATTTGCGAATAATTGCACCAACTGTTGTCACCTTCCCACCAAACTGCTTGGCGATGGTCTTGTAGCCCATTCCAGCCTTGTGTAGGTCTACAATCTTGTCCCTGACATCCTTGGACAGCTCTTTGGTCTTGGCCATGGTGGAGAGTTTGTAATCTGATTGATTGATTGCTTCTGTGGACAGGTGTCTTTTACACAGGTAACAAACTGAGTTTAGGAGCACTCCCTTTAAGAAAATGCTCCTAATCTCATCTTGTTACCTGTACAAAAGATAGCTGGGAGCCAGAAATCTTGCTGACTGATAGGGGATCAAATACTAGATCATAATAACTAGTTGTCTAGTTGTTTATTAACGTGTATTGCTAGCACATTGGATGTTTATTAGTACTTATAAAGCACACTAATGTCTTAATCTGAATGACAATATTCCATATTCCAGATCCCATAATCCTAAATTTAACAATTACCTTATTAATTATTAATAAACAAGAAATGAAGAGTTTACTGAGGTAAAAGTCATAGTTAATAGTTAATTAATAGTAAGAATTGGACCCTGAATTTCAAATATGTTCATTCTTCCTCAACAGCACTGAAAGAATCATTAATAAACTGGAATCGGGAACAGAATCACTAAATTCCTTACAATTCCCACCTCTATTGCCATGAGCTCTGGAAAACTGATGACAGCAGCAGCTCTGAGGTGTGTGTGGTGTGATGGGACGGGGACGGGGGGCTGAAAAGGGTCTGGCACATGCCCACACTCTCCTCACTGCAGAGGTGCAACATGTAGACTCGCTAAAATGAAGCATCTACCTGGAACGTGTTCAAAAACAATGGGAACAGCAGCTCACTCCCATCCCAAACCACTCTTCAGCACAAATACACACGCTCACGTGCTAAATCCTGGCAAATGCATCCACGACCAGTTGACATATGTGCCGAGAGACAGCTCTGCCAAGAAGAAGATCCATTTCACTTCATACCCTCTCTTTTTCATTCCCTACTAAATCTCATAAGACGCCAGCTTACTCAATGTAACCCTACACCTTTCTTCATACATTGAGTGTATAGTGTTTAGCTAAAGTTTTATGCAGAATTATTGGTTTCTACAGCAAACGTCAATGTCATTAGACGTGTTGGCAGGCGCCGTTGCTTGAGCGTATGTCAAGATGGTGTAGCCCAAAAACATGAGTGAATGTTCAACCGCCCGCAGCAGTAATGACTAGCGCTGCGCTTGCGGTTCCTACAACGTGCACAGATGGATGATTCACCCTCCCCCTTCTTTAATTAACCCTGAAGTAATTATCCGCTATTTCTCAGTCGTATCTTGAGAAGCCCCTATCGCCACCCTTTCCCGCCCACAACCTGCGCTCCATCACACATGCCCGAAAGGTTACCCAAACACCGGCTGACATTTAGTTACTGACCACTGCGCTGCAAAAGGTTGCTCAATGGTACGGTTTATATCAGTGCGACAACAAGATTTACACTGTCCAAATGCCAGATCAGCTGTTGCTCTTAATGGAGCCCATGCTTGATGATTGAACACTATTTAAAAGATGTCTCGTTTGGAAATAATGTTCCCTAATGGTACACTCTCAGAAAAAAAAGGTACAAAAGCTGTCACTTGGCTGGTATCTTTTCAAAAGGTGCACTTTTGTACCTTATTCAACTCTGAATAGCACATATTAGTACTTAAAGGGATAGTGCACCCAAAAATGAAAATGTTGTCACAAATTAAGATATTTTTGATGAAATCCGAGAGCTTTCTGACCCTGTATATACAGCAACGCAACTGACACGTTCAAGGGTCAGAAAAGTAGCAAGGACATATTCAAATATATATATTCAAATTGAAAACAATATTTGTGTTTTATAAGCTGTCAGCCCAGGATAAATTAATGACACATGATCAACAACCTACGATAGGTGACAAAGCAACATTGACTCAATCTGGCCCGAAATGCTCTTGCACTGCCCTGCCGTGGTACTGTACATTGAGTAATGCTGCGACACTGCCACAGAATAGCCATGCTACGTTACCCAGATGGACAGGAGGTGGAGAGTGGGTGGACTGGTCAGTGCCAGGCTGGAGGGGCATCAAAACACAGCGTTAGGTCCAGAACATACGTTCACAGGTTAAAAACAAGACAGCGTGTGAATACTCAGGGTGTGTGTATTGGAGTCAGAAAGACATTTGAATGTGTCTATAAATGGAGTGAGAGCATGAGGGAGTGAGCTTATCCTCTGTGTTTACCTGTCATTGTTTATCCAGTGTTTGTGTTTGTGCAGATGATTACTCAACGCTCAAGGAAACTGTTCCCTGATGCTTACAGATCAACACGCTGTTCACTTTCACACAGTCAGCACAGGGAATATAAACTGTGCTATTTTTGTACATTTCTTCACTGCAGAGAGAAATAAAAAACAAAATATTTGTAAATATATATATTTATACAACAGTTCTTTCTGGTCCTTGAATCTGATTGGCTGAGCGGAGTGCAATGTCCTAGTGATTTTTAGAACTTCAACCGCTTCACTGTTTGTATCACTCTGCTTGCAGTGTTTCTCACAACGAGTGTCATTTTGGACACAAAAATCCACTATAATTTTATAAAGAATACTGTTTTGTGTCACAGAATGTAGTTTTAAGAGTTTATAGGTGTGAATTCTCTTGTTTAGACTTCAGATATGCAGTTTGTTAATAAAGATAATGTCAATTTGAAAATTTGCTTTGACGTTTTCGGAGATGTGAGTTCTAGGGCATCAGCGGCCGTTTAATGCTCATGAACCTGCCGAGAGCAGCCTTACCTCGGCCAGATCTTCTGGAATTTACCACTAGCTCTAATGTCATAATACTCAACTACACATAATACATTGAGCTTTTAATACAGTAATACAATAAGCTTTTAATAAAACAACTCAACGTTCCTTTGTTACTAGTTCTAAAGTTGCGTTTCTGAATTAGTAACGGAGGCTTGGGCTCAGCTGTTAAACTGTCAAACGGAGATTTGAATCTGTAGCAAAAGGAAGTAGTTCTGCAATAAAAGAGGGTTTTAAAGACACTCTGTTGTTGTTAGTTATGTATTTACACACTCATGTCGTTGAATTGTTGTTCGACACAGCATGACGATATACAGCTATATCTAATGTCTACGTGCGATATTCTAGTTATTTTAGAACTTCAACCACTTCACCATTTGTATCACTTTGCTTGCAGTGTTTCTCACAGTGAGTGTCATGGCGGACACCCAAATTCACTATAATTTTATAATTAATACTGTTTTTGTGTCACGGAATGTAGTTTTTAGAGGTTTTTTTTTTTTTTTTTTTTTTTTTTTTAACGTGTGAATGCTCTTGTTTAAACTTCAAATATGTGGTTTGTTAATAAACATAATGTCTATTTGAAAATTTGCTTTCACGTTTTCAGAGTTTTTGAATTAGTAATGGAGGCTTGGGCTCAGCTGTTAAACTGTCAATCTGAGATTTGAATCTGGCGGAAGGAAGTAGTTCTGCACAAAAGAGGGTTTTTAAAGACACTCTGTTGTTGTTACTTATGTATTTACACACTCATTTCGTTGAACTGTTGTTCGACACAGCATGGCGATATACAGCTATATCTCACGTCTAGTTGTGTGATATTGCTCATGTATACAACAGTTCTTTCTGGTCCTTGAATCTGATTGACTGAGAGGACTGCGATACTCTAGTGATTTTAGAACTTCGACCACTTCACCATTTGTATCACTCTGCTTGCAGTGTTTCTCACAGTGAGTGTCATGGCAGACACCCAAATTCACTATAATTTTGTAATTAATACTGTTTTTGTGTCACGGAATGTAGTTTTAAGAGTTTTTATGTGTGAATGCTATTGTTTAGACCTTAAAAGTGTGTTTTCTTTTAAATGAAGATAACATCTATTCGAAAATTTGCTTCAACGTTTTTGGAGATGTGAGCTCCATGGCATCCATGGCATCATGGCATCAGTTCAGCTAATGAAACCTTTGCGATCAGCCTCACCCCAGCCAGATCTTCCGTAATTTGCTGCTGATTCTGATGTCTCTGTAGTGGTTAAACATGAGATGTAATTAGTTTGGGGTAAATCTAATGGATAGTCTTTGGTCTCATTAATTTATTAATTTTTCCAGAGCAAATAGTTTTGGCTGAGGGCAGCATCTCAGCAGTGAAGACTTTTATATTAAAAGAGACTGAAACAGGGTTGTAAACAGGAAAGTTATTTTTACTTTCAACAACACTTTGTAAGAGGCAGCCAACAAATGCACTGAACAGCGCTGTTATCGGAATTCACCCTTAAAAGATAAAAGGATAGTATGACAAAAATATCACTTTACTCAGCGGACATTCAAACTAATGTATGATTGTGAATATGAGATTGAGTTGAATAATGAATGCTGTATCAGATGCAGGTAATCATACTTGCTCAATCCATCTCTCATAATGCTCTATATTAAATGCTATATATTAATACAGCAATACAAGAAGCTTATAATGAAGCAACACAGTTCCTTCATTACTAGTTCTAAAGTGATGTTTTGGAATTAGTAATGAAGGCTTGTGCTCAGCTGTTAAACCGTCAAACTTAGATTTAAATTTTTGGTGGAAGGAAGTAGTTCTGCACAAAAGAGAGCTTTTAAAGAAAGTCTGGTGTTGTTTCTTACGTATTTACACACTCATGCCATTGAACTGTTGTATGAACGCAATATCACACCCTTAGCCATGCGATATGGCTGTATATTGACGTACTGTGATTACCTATGGATGCATATACAGCCATATTGCATTGCTACTTGTATGATATTGCTCATTTCTATATAGAAGTCATACAGGCTTGGAATGACTTGAAGGTGAGTAAATAATGAAAATGTTAATTTTTGGGTTAAATTAAGCCTTTAAGTTACTATTTGAGCACCTTCCTTCTTGCACACTGAATGAAAATGGCTCCACAGCACTGAAACATCTTATATATGTAACAACTAAGTTCAAAAGAGTTTCTTTTTCACAAAAATAGGTGCATGGTGCCCTTGAAAATGGAAACAATGCTTTTTGAGTTCTTTGTATGTGGCCACAAGCTCCACACCTTCTAAAGCACCTTCACTGCATCTTTATCTTTGATGATGAAAGGCTCGGTGGGGATAAATCGATACGCCGGCTACCCATGGAACATATAAACACACACATACGTACAAACACTCTCTCTCTCTCTCTCACACACACACACACACACACACACACACACACACATGCTGTAACAGCTGTAACCTGTTCAGACCGACCGCCTCTAATTAATGGTCTCTTAGAAATGACAGATGTTTTTATATCTCTACCTTTCCTTGAATTTAGTCTGGGTGGGTGTCGTAAAGAGATCTCCATCAACAGCTTCATGGTTACTGTTGCTATGCGCGGTGCAATGTTGGTGTTGCAGCTACAGCCAATAAGGGAGTCAGAGAGACACTGGGCTCTAAAAACAGGAATCTATATCGGGGCTACTGAGAATCGCTTCGGCAAATGTCAGGCTTGCCTAATTTAATGATATTGCTAACTTGTGCTGACTCGTAATTACATATGCAGCATGTTTGTAGCTATATGCTACATCTGTGCTTTATACTGCAGCATTTTGTTTTTTGCACACAATGTATAGCACACAGCAAGGTTTACAATGAGCAGCATAACCAGACTTCTTGCTATGAGCTATAAATGTGGTATAATTATTTATTTATGTGTGAGTGTGTGTTTTATACAGTTGAAGTCAAAAGTTAACATACACCTTGCAGAATCTTCAAAATGTTAATTACTTTACCAAAATAAGAGGGATCATACAAAATACATGTTATGTTTTATTTAATACTGACATGAATAAGATATTTCATAAAAGTAATCATTCTCCATACATTAAGATAATTTGATAATCAGGGTAAATTTAACTTATTTTGTCTTTTGGGAAACATGTAAGTATCATATGTAGTTTCTAAAGGGCACTAAATGACAAAAAAATATATATATATATTTAGTCAAAATAAGACAAATTTTCACATCTTCAATATGTTCAAAAGTTTTCACCCCCAAACTCTTAATACATGGTTTTTCCTTCTGGAGCATCAGTGAGCGTTTGAACCTTCTGTAATAGTTGCATATGAGTCTCTTAGTTGTCCTCGGTGTAAAAAGATCTCAAAATCATACGGTCATAGTTGCAAAGTGTTCAAATACACAAAAAATGCTGAAAACCCAAAGAATTTGTAAAACCTGAAGGATTTTTCTAAAGAACAGTGGGCAGTTTAACTGTTCAGGACAAACAAGGGGCTCATGAACAACAATCACTAAAAAAAAAAAAAAACACAGCTGTGGATCATTCAGGTAGCAACACAGTATAGAAGATTCTGGAAGTTAGATGTAAACTTTTGACTTTAACTGTATGTTATTGTAATAACACTATTTTTGCTAAAAATGTAATTAAAAATAGTTGAAGTATGAATATTAAAAAACTGCACAAAGCAAGTTGAATCCCATAACGTGGCAAGTTGTGATGTTGCTCAGCAATAATAAACAACTAAATTTTGTATTACCTCACCACACAATAACTAATTTTGCAAAATAACATCCTGACACGTCCTGCTCTGTATTTTCACATAAATATAGCTCTATTAAACACCGTTCACTAAAATATATATAAGCGCACACACTTGATTTCAGTGCATACATCTGTATTTCCAGCTCATTCATTCATTCTCAGTTTCTGTCTGCATTCCTCTCTTCCCCCTTTTCTGATTCTTTATTTTGAGAGGAAAGAATCAGACCTCCCATGTCTTATGTAACCAGCCAACAGCGCAGATGCCTGAAATATCTCCAGCATACCATGACGTATAGATCTCTCAGAGGCATGTGCATGCGAAGCACCACGAATGAACACAAAGACATTAATATGTCAACACAACCACATTTTCTCTATTATATCACATGTATGAACATCCACTAATGGAAATGTTTATTTATGTCAGTACTTATGCTGACTCTGTGCATATGAGCAGGGCATACAGGATATGACTGGTGATATTAGCTCATATCTCCACAGGTTTGTGATCCAGTGCCGCTAGTGTCAGCATTGAGTCAACAGCTTGAATATACACACTCCCTATATCTCATTGCCCAGCCTCTCGGCTGTCCTCCAGGGCTTTTATTACTCAGTTGAGCAACAGGGATAGATTGCTTTAATTAACACTCTTTAAATGCCATCGAAAAGAACCCCCATCTCATACTGCATGGTATGGCACCTTGCTCCGATCCCTGTTACATAATACTGATGTTTTACCCACACAACTGCATGGTTGTAATAACATGGAGTCAGTACCCAGCTGTGCGGATGCTTCAGCCGAGAGAGTGTCAATTGAGTGGTGTTTACATGGTTAATGCTGCTTTAAAGGCACTATTGTTTATTAATAAATTAATGTTTATTCATAAATAATGCAAAATTAATAAATGCTTTTATTAAAGGAAAACTCTTAGTCAATAGTGAATATGTTCCCTAATCTAAAATGCTACCAAAACATAGTCAATATTTGCAATCAGTGTGTTTTTGTATGCTTATTGGAGTAGCGTGTTAGCTTAGCAACATGCTAACATCCAACTCTCAAGTGCTTCGTATGAGGAAGGTTGTGTTTCTACCTGTGTACAGTCTCAGATCAGTCACTTATGAGGTTACATTTCTAATGCTGCCTATCTAGGCAGAAGACAGCAAGACAACTCACTAGGGTTTGGAACTGAGCTGTATTGAAATGTCTTGTCCAGAAATATATCTCAAATGTTTACATATCCATCAATGGTACACAATGGCATTTAGGTAAAATGAACTTCATTGTTGGCAGATTAAACAGTTTGCAGTTATCATGAATCTTGGACAGTAAACAAAGAAATAAATCTCTAGTTTGAGTGTTTCAAAAATGAATATGATTACATTTTACAAAAGAAAGTTGAGCATTTAGACTGAAACTAAAAGAGAGAAATGTTTTCAGAGGGTTGGATGGATGTATGGACAGTCAGATTATTGATACATAGATAGCTAGATAGATGGATGTGTGGCTAAACAGGTGTGGACAGATGGATGGACAGGTACTGACAGAGGGATGGATGAATGGATGGACAAGTGTGGACAGACAGATGGATGGATGGACAGGTGTGGACAGATGGATGGATGGACAAGTGCAGACAGACGGATGGATGGATGGATGGATGGATGGATGGATGAATGGACAAGTGTGGACAGATCGATGGATGGATGGACAGGTGTGGACAGACAGACAGATGGATGGATGAATGGATGGACAGGTGTGAACAGACAGACAGATGGATGGACAGGTGTGGATAGACAGGTGGATGGATGGACAAGTATGGACAGACGAATGGATGGAGGGATAGACATGTGTGGACAAAGATGGATGGATGGACAGGTGTGGACAGACGAACGGATGGATGGATAGACATGTGTGGACAAACATGGATGGATGGACAGGTCCGGACAGACAGAAGGATGGATGATGGATGGACAGGTGTGGATGGATGGTTGGACAGGCATGGACATACAGATGGATGGACAGGTGTGGACAGACGAACGGATGGATGGATAGACAAGTGTGGACAAACATGGATGGATGGACAGGTCCGGACAGACAGAACGATGGATGATGAATAGACAGGTGTGGACAGACTGGTGGATCGATGCATGGACAGGTGTGGACAGACAGATGGATGGATGATGGATGGACAGGTGTGAACAGACAGGTGGATCGATGGATGGAAAGGTGTGAACAGACAGGTGGATGGACGGATGGACACTTGTGGACAGACAGATGTATGGATGATAGATGGACAGGTGTGGATGGATGGTTGGACAGGCGTGGATATACAGATGGATGGACAGGTGCGGACAGACGAACGGATTGATAGACAGTTGTGGACAGACAGGTGGATGGATGGACAGGTGTGGATGGATGGATGGATGGATGGATGGATGGGCAGGTGTGGACAGAGATGGATGGGTGGACAGGTGCGGACAGACAGATGGGTGGTTGGACAGATGCGGACAGATGGATGGATGGACAGGTAATAACAGACAGATGGATGGATGGAAAGGTGCAGACAGACAGAGGGATGGATGGTTAGAATGACAGGTGCGGACAGACAGGTGGATGGATGGATGAATGGAAAGGTGCAGACAGACATAGGGATGGATGGTTGGATGGACAGGTGTGGACAAACAAATGGATTAATGGATTGACAGGTGCAGACAGACAAATGGATCGATGGATGGACAGGTGTGGACAGACAAATGGATTGATGGATGGACAGGTGTGGAAAGACTGGTGGATCAATGGATGGACAAGTATAGACAGACAGAGGGATGAATGGTTGGATGGACAGGTGTGGACAGACAGTGGAATGGATGGAAAGGAGTGGACAGACAGGGATGGATGGTTGGATGGACAGGTGTGGATCGATGGATGGACCGGTGCAAAGAGATAAATGGATAGATGGATAGGTGCGGGGGGAAAGATGAATAGATGGACAGACAGACAGACAGACAGACAGACAGACAGACAGACAGAGATACAGAAATATGTAGATGTATAAATATATATTGTAATTCAGAGTATAACAGAGTTCAACAAGAGTGAAGCACTAGTCAACAACTTTCATAAACATTGCCCAGATGTCTTGCTTGCAAGCCGATAGACAGGTAGGGTTAGAGAATAAAAAGCGATTAATGGGTGAGAGTTGTAGGAATAGAAGCAAACAAGCCGAGCGAGAGGCCGACACAATGGGATCTTGGTGCATTGCAGACAGCATTACCATGGAAACGGGGTGGGGGAGAGAGAGAAAGAGTGCGTGTGAGAGAGAGGACGAGAGCATCAGAGGCTAGAGGATTAGAAAAGAAGGGATGGGGTCACTGCAGCTCCCCGGCTTCCTATGTACTCAGCTGTGGGTGTGTATGGACTAAAGGTGTTGGCTTGAAGAGGAAGACAGTCGGTGAAGATAGTGCATACTGGGCCACTGGAGGTTAATAAGATCAAGCTGGAGACGTGAAGAGATTCCTGGTGGAGATTTGTGAGGATGCACCTTCACACCAGAGAGAAAATAATGCTGCAAAACATGATCCTGTTTAACCAAAGGAAACCAAAAACCTTTTAAACCAGTCTAAACTGATCTTATCTGATCTCTAGACTGAAACAGGCTGGCCTGCTTTTAGAGGGCACTTCTTACCAGTTAAGTACTTGCCTGTGACATGAGTTAGACCATTTTAAATCCGCTAAGACCAGCTAACTTTCTTAGGTTGGTTTAAGCTGGTCTTTTCAGCAGGGACAGACTAAACAGTCTGAGTGGGCTAGTAAAAATCAGCTTTAATATACACTGCTGAAAGTATGTGTGTTGTGTCCAGTGAAGGTAATTGGCTTGTACTCTCTGTCCTTTGTATATACACTGTTTGTGTCGGAAGACAAACAGAACAAGTGTAAATCAATGAGTAATCTCGAGCCTGCGTGTATATGTTAGCAGTGTGTCCTAGTGAAAGATGGAAGATGACTGTTTGCTCCTACAAATCAATGCCATGTTGATTTGTACTTGTTAAGGCTGACAGGAACAGGGTTCTTAAACGAACAGTTGATCCAAAAATGAAAACTTTCTTAAAGTTCACTCAACCTCAGGCCATCTAAATTAAATTTTTTGTTCATTGGAACAGATTTGAAAAAAATCTGCATTACATCACTTGCATCCTCTGCAATAAATGGGTGCCGTAAGAATGATAAAAAACAGCTGATAAAATCATCACAATAATCCACAAGTATTATTCTTGTAAGTCAAACCTTTCGTGCAAAACTGATGACTCTTGACTCTCAGAATAATGTTATTGTACAGTATGCATGGGACAGGCTATGAACAGCAGAAGTGGTGAGATGTAGCTTGTCCATGTCAAGATGATGACCACCTGGACCCACTGGCCATCTGCACAGCCTGACCTTCACTTCCCACAGCACAATGAGGAAACAAAACCTTTCCCGTTCTATCTCTGTCTGGACACTCATTCCTTTACATGGTTTATGGCAAAACATTAATGCATAGTTTAACTCAGTGAAATACAGTTGAGGTCAAAAGTTTACATACACCTTGCAGAATCTGCAAAATGTTCATGATTTGACCAAAATAAGAGGAAACATAAAATGCATGTTATTTATTATTTAGTACTGACCTGAATAAGATATTTCACATAAAAGACATGTACATATAGTCCACAAGAGAAAATAATAGTTTATATATAAATTTATAAAAATGACCCCAATTCAAAAGTTTACATACGCTTGGTTCTTAATACTCTGTTGTTACCTGAATGATCCACAGCTTTTTTTTTTTAGTGAAAGTTGTTCATGAGTCCCTTGTTTGTTCAGAACAGTTAAACCGCCCACTGTTCTTCAGAAAAATCCTTCAAATAGGTTTTTCAGCATTTTTGTATATTTGAACACTTTCCAACAATAACTGTATGATTTTGAGATCCTTTTCACACTAAATACAACTGAGAGACTCATACTCAACTATTACAGAAACTTCAAGTGCTCACTGATGCTCCAGAAAGAAAATGATGCATTAAGAGCCGGGGGTGAAAACTTTTGAACATAATAAAAAATTAAGTACATTTTTCTCATTTTGCCTAAATATCTTCTTTTTTTTTGTCATTTAGTACTGCATTTTAGACGCTACAGAAGATACTTACATGTTTCCAAAAAAAAAACAAAACAAGTAAAATTTACCCTGATCTTTAAATTCCAAAAGTGTTCACCCTCTGGCTCATAATGCATCATGTTTTCTTCTGAAGCATCAGTGAGCATTTGATGTTGTTTTTAATACTATACCTTTAAGACTTTTGTTATGATTGGCTAACCTCACTGCAAGTGAATATGTTCTTGGATAACGTTGCATCTCACACCATGAACGCCACATATTTAAAACGCTTTGTAAAAGTTAAAGGAACAGTTAACCCAAAAATGAAATCTTGCTGCAAATGTAGTCACCCTCAGGTCATTCAAGACGTAGATGAGTTTGTTTCTTCATCAGATTTAGAGAAATGTAGCATTACATCATTTGCTCACCAATGAATCCTCTGCAGTAAATGGGTGCCGTCAGAATGAAAGTGTAAACGGCTAATTAAAACATCACAATAATCCACACAAATCCAGTCCATCAATTAATGTCTTGTGAAGTGAAAAGCAGCATTTCTAAGAAACAAATCGTCTCAGGTTACGTATGTAACCCTAGTTCCCTGAGGGAACGAGACGCCGCGTCATGGAACGCTATGGGAAACGCCATTGGCGGGCAGCACTCTGAATCATGTCTACAACCAATGAACGACGGGGGTGACGTCACAGGCGCGGTGACGTCATCGACCAGGAAGTATAAAGCACGTGCGTTTGAAGCCGGCGGCAGCTCTAAGGAATGAAGCGAGCGCCGCAGGGTGCGGGAATTATGGTCCGAGACGCGGCGTCTCGTTCCCTCAGGGAACTAGGGTTACATACGTAACCTGAGACGTTCCCTTCCGGGAACTCGAGCCACGTCATGGAACACTATGGGGAACGAGACTACCAACGCCCCCATAATTTCCAAGCCCTGCGCAGTGTCTGCTCAACCAGGGTGGAAAAGAGAGAGCCCTTGTCTAGCATTCCGCAGACAAGAAGGCCCCGTAGTCCTCGGCCCTCGGGGACATGAGGAATGGTAGTCTTCCTCTGTCTGGTCGCCAGCCAGAGCGAGAGGTACTCCTCGGCCCTCAGGCACACGAGAAGTCTTAGTCCTTTGTCTGGGGGTAGCCAGAACAAGAGGGACCGCAATGACCACTGTCTGGCATTTCCGCGGACAGATGGTGTAAGGTAGTCCTCGGTCCGCAGACCCACGAGGACAGTGCACTCGACCTCAAAAGTGCTCCTCGGCCCGCAGGCACACGAGGAGAAGGTAGTCCTTTGTCTGGGGTTCAGCCAGAACAAGAGGGACCCAAGGCTCGGCCTGGAGCTCCGCCAGGACGCGAGGGAATACGCCATTGTCTAGCATTATGCGGACAAGAGGGCACTGCAATCCCCAGCCCTCGGGCTCACGGGGAAGGCAGTAAGGGCCTCTGCCTGGTAGCCAGCCAGCGCAGGAGGCACTCCTCGGCCCTCAGGCAGACGAGGAGTCTTAGTCCTTGGTCTGGGAAAGGCCAGAACCAGAGGGACCGAAATACACTCGGTCTGGTAGCTTCTTGCGCCAGAACACGAGGGGAATTAAGCCATTGTCTAGCATTCCGCGGACAAGAGGGCTGTATGATTCTCGGCCCTTAGGCACACGAGAACAAGTGGACCTCTGCCTGGTTCGCCAGCCAGTGCGAGAGGCACCCCTCGGGCCCTCGGGCTCACGAGGAGTCTTAGTCCTTTGTCTGGGGTTCCGCCAGGACAAGAGGGACCGGAAGCTCGGCCTGGTAACAGCACCAGAACGCGAGAGTAAGAGCTTTTGTCTAGTATTCTACGGACAAAAGGTTGAGGATGCAGATCTCTTAATGGCGAAAGTGACTTCTCTTGGACCTAACTTGTTAGGACGAGAGGACAGCGGAGCCTGGAGCGGCTCTGAGGTCGAGTTCGTAAAACCTGACGAATGTCAGGGGCGAGGACCAACCCGCAGCATTGCAGATGTCCTGGATGGGGACACCTGCCGTCAGAGCTTTGGAGGATGACACACCTCGTGTAGAGTGAGCCTTGAGACCAGAGGACTCATATGCTGTAGAAATGGCATCAATGATCCATCTACTAATAGTGGGCTTGGCAGCCGGGAAGCCCCTCCTTGGAGGGCCGAAACAGACAAACAACTGTTCTGATCTACACCACGTGGCAGCTCTGTGGACGTAGGCGTCTAAGGCTCTGACTGGGCACATGCAGTTCAACTTCCTGTGACTCGGCTCCATGAATGGAGGAGGATAAAACGCTTGTAGCGTTACGGGCTGTGGCGCTAGGGAGGGGACCTTCGGGACGTACCTGACTCTAGGGTAAAGAAAGGCCTTGGCCATCCCTGGAGCAAACTCTAAATGAGAAGGGGCCACCGAAAGGGCCTGCAGGTCCCCAACTCTCTTAAGAGAGGTGAGTGCTAACAGAAGCGCTGTCTTAATGGTAAGCATGCGATCTGTAATCTCCTCTATGGGCTCAAATGGAGGTTTACATAGAGCTTCTAGCACCACAGCTAGGTCCCACGTAGGAACCCTCGGTTTCACTCGAGGCCTCAACCTGAGTGCACCTCGGAGGAAACGGATGACCAAGGGATCTCTGCCCACTGAGAGGCCACCTTGAGGGGCGTGGTAGGCACTTATAGCCGCCACGTAAACCTTCAGGGTGGAGTGAGCTAGCCCTGCGGAAAGGCGAGATTGTAGGAACTCCAGCACTGTACCAACCGGGCAGTTAACTGGGTCTAAGTGGCGCTCGCGGCACCATCTTACAAACAAGTTCCACTTAAGGCCATACAGTTTCCTCGTAGAGGGAGCTCTGGATTGGAGAAGGGTCTCAACAACCTCGGTTGAGAGACCCGCTCCTATGAGTTGTGCCCCCTCAGGGGCCACACCCATAACCTCCACTTCTCTGGGTGGGGGTGGCAAATTGCGCCCCCCGCCTGAGATAGGAGGTCCCTCCTGACGGGAATCTCCCATGGAAAGCCGTCGAGGAGAGATATTAGGTCCGAGAACCACACTCGGGCCGGCCAGTACGGGGCTACTAGTAACAGCCGTACTTGAAACCGGTGGACCCTTTCCAGAACTCCCGGGAGCAGAGCGATCGGGGAAAACGCGTACAGACGAAGCCTCGGCCACGTCTGTACCATGGCATCCAGCCCCAGTGGAGCTGGAGGAACTAGAGAGTACCAGAGGGGACATTGCGATGTCTCTCGAGTCGCGAAAAGGTCCACCTGTGCCTGGCCAAACACTCACCAGATCTGCTTCACCACCTCTGGGTGAAGCATCCATTCCCCGGGCCTCGGCCCCTGCCTCGACAGGACGTCTGCTCCCACATTCAGATGTCCAGGAATATGGACTGCTCTCAGGGAGAGGAGTTTTCCTTGAGACCAAAGGAGTATCCGGTACGCCAGCTTGTACAAGGGGCGTGAGCGGAGTCCTCCTTGATGGTTTATGTAGTAAACCACCGCAGTGCTGTCTGTACGGACCAGCACATGACGGTTTCTTAGGTCTGGGAGAAAACTCTTCAGAGCCTGGAATACGGCCAGCATCTCTAGGCGATTTATGTGCCAGGAGAGATGGTGATCGCTCCACAGGCCTTGGGCTGAGCGGCCACTCATGACCGCTCCCCATCCGGTGAGGGACGCATCTGTTGCTAGCGAGACACGGCGACAGGGAGCCCCCAATACCGGACCCTGAGAGAGGAACCAGGGTTTCTTCCACATGGCCAAGGCACGTAGGCAGCGCCGCGTGACCTTGATCTTGCGGAACGGGTTTCCCCTCGGGGAAAACCCCCTGGTCCTGAGCCACCACTGTAGTGGCCTCATGTGCAGCAGTCCAAAAGGTATTACGTTGGAAGCGGCTGCCATAAGACCTAACAGTACTTGGAACTGTTTGACAGTGAGTGACTGGCCTAGCTTGACCGCATTTACTGCAGTAAGTATGGAATCGATCCGAGCAGGAGACATTCGTGCCTGCATCATGGTCGAATCCCACACTACGCCTAAGTAGGTGGTCCTCTGTAATGGAGGGAGCACACTCTTCTTGGCGTTGAGTCTCAACCCCAACTTTTGCATGTGAGCAAGAACAGCACCTCGATGTTGAACTGCTAACTGCTCCGAACTGGCTAGGATAAGCCAGTCGTCTATGTAGTTGAGTATGCGGATGCCCTGGAGTCGCAGTGGAGCCAGCGCAGCATCCACACACTTCGTGAAAGTTCGGGGTGAGAGAGCTAGGCCGAAAGGCCGAAAGATCTGCGGTTCTGCGCATCTCTGTTGTATTAACTTCCTCGCCTTCATTAAACTCCTTCAGCAGGTCTGCTTGGTACGCTTGAAGGATTGCCATGGTGTGTAGGCATGTACCAGCCTGACCTGCTGCCGTGTACGCCTTGCCCACCAAGCCGGATGTAACTTTCAATGGCTTAGTGGGCAAGGGCGGAGCCTTCAGGGACGACGCCTGTTCAACCCGTGGCATCGTCCTGTATCCGTACTCCTCCGCCCCCCCCCACGTTTCCATAATTTTCAGAGGGGTTAAAGAGGCGGAAAGAGTACGGCTTCTCCCACGATCTAGAAAGCTCTTTATGTAGATCGGGGAAGAAGGGAAGACTCCGCTTAGGGGGTGCTGACTTTGTCCGCAGGAAGCGATCATCCAATCTGCTTCGCTGCGGTTCATGGCTTTGTTGTTCAGCGGGCCAAGAGATGTTAAGCTTGGCAACCGCGTTAGTCAGCACCTCCATCAGCTCCTCGTAGTGAGGCGACCGGGGTGGCGGTGGTGTTTGCTGTACTTCCAGGCTCTCAAAGTCAACCTCCTCGGAGGAAGACAAGAGAAGCTCTGGGATCCCCTCCCGGGGGGAAGTAACCGCAGTGCGGGCTTCCGCATCCAGGAGGAGATCGCTCGACCCGCTGAGTGAGGGCGGAGATAAGGGGGTCACCCGTCTCCATACCCTCCAGCAGATCGAGCTGCGAACCCCACGAGTGCAGCTGCCGCTCCGCCTCGGCGGAAGCGGGGCCAGACCCGCGGGGAACGCTGGTGAAAGCCCCCTCCTCGAAGAGGGCTTTCCGGGAGCGAAGCACCCGCACTGGAAGGCGTTCACAGTGCGGACAGTCAGCCTTTTCGAGGGCTGACTGTGCGTGCCCCGCTCCCAAGCAAACCACACATAGGCTGTGTGTATCCCCACCAACAATGTAGCGTTGGCAGGGAGGGACACACTGCCTATGTGGGCGCATCACCGCCACAAAACTCTTTTTAAATGGTTGCTTTGAAGCCATAACTACTCAAATAAAAGTGTACCAAACTGGGCACGAAAAAACAGCAGAATGGCTTCGAGACAGACACAAACACAGAGCGCTCTCGCTGAATGACAAAAGCTGCCGCCGGCTTCAAACGCACGTGCTTTATACTTCCTGGTCGATGACGTCACCGCGCCTGTGACGTCACCCCCATCTTTAATTGGTTGTAGACATGATTCAGAGTGCTGCCCGCCAATGGCGTTCCCCATAGCGTTCCATGACGCGGCTCGAGTTCCCGGAAGGGAACTATTGTTAAGGTGTTTGAACTTGAAACCATTGCTTAATAATGGTTTCAAGTCCATAATAATGCTACCTCCAATGAAAAAGTCCATCTCATGTTGTCCTCACTAGGGTTGTGCCGATAGACAATAGTATCGTGTATCGACGATAGTCAGAGATGTCGCCTGTTGCTGATGCCTTTGACGATAGTAAGACAATTATTATTATTATGCGCCAAAAAGGCACCTTTCTTTAGCGATGCAGCGCGGAGAGTCGGTTCTAGGATACTTCAGAAACTTCCGCGGTATAAACACAAGCATAGAGTAGATAGTGCCGCAGATGTGTGCAGTGAAAATGGGTAAGAGATTTATTCATCATACAGTGTACATAGATTAAGTGTAGACTTAAGTGTAGACAGTCATTAGGATAACAGAAATAGTAAAATGTGGTTTTGGCTGAAATAAATACGATATATCAGAATCCGTCTGTATATAGTAAACATAAACATTCACCTCAGTAACATCTGTATGCGTTAACTAGAATTACGATGCGATAAAATGGCGCTAAACATACGCACGTGAATTACATGCACATTGCTTCTCCTCATTCTATATGAACTGAAATACAACATGAACTGATGACAAAGATCAGACATACAACGGTAACATTATCGCAATATGACGGGTAAAGAAAGATACATTCATTTACATTCACGCACGCACATTTACCGCTCCCTGAAGATAGCAGAGAATGAAACCGAAAGTACCGTCAGCGCTCTGGACTACACGCACAACTGTGTCACAAGTCACATGCACTACCCTTACAAAACGAATAAAGAATTTATTACATATTGACATATTCACATATTATTAAATAAATTAGCACCATAGTATCGTGCATCGGCGATCTCACAGGCTGACGATAGGACGATAAGAAAATTGAGCATATCGCCCAACACTAGTCCTCACATCAAAATCCACCTACATATTTGTTTAGAAGTGTTTTGAACTGTTTTCACTGGTAAAAGGTGCTTGATCTGTGCATATTTGTCTCCTGAATTAAACTCGCATTTTACCTGGAAGCAATATTTTTAAGTTAAAACTTCTTAATGATGGATTTGATTCGTTGAAACATGCTGTTTCTTGCTTTACAAGACATTAATTGATGTACTGGAGTTGATTACTTGTGGATTATTGTGATGTTTTTGTCAGCTGTTTGGACTCTCATTCTGACGGCCCCCATTCACTGCAAAGGATGCATTGGTGAGCAAGTGATGTAATGTTACATTTCTCATAATCTCTGAATGTCTGCACAGTTTCTCTCTAAAAGTTAAGACTGATAAAATGTCTTTGTAGTCATTCAATCTGACATTTACATCATGCACTTACACATTATAAAAACAATATACTTTAGGGTAATGGTTGATCAGAGACTTGTAACATTTCAGCTGCACAGTAAAGAACAGAGCGGGTTTTGCTTTGACACTTTTTTTAAGAATCTCTACAATCGGTGACTCTATAAAGGATGGCTGAAGATGAAAATGAAGAAGGTGGGTTATTGTCTGAGCTTGTTGTCTGCTGCTCCACAGTTCGCCTTCCCTCGGCAAAGATATTCCTGACTACAGGCTTAAAAATAGAAACCCCACCCTAGCACTCATCCCCTGCACCCCGTCTCTCTTTCTTTCTGTTTACTCTCTGGCTCCCTCCGTCCATTGCTGTCATCCACTTCATATCAGTCACTGTCTCTCATCAGCGATGCTCATCGTCATGGAGATGTGAGGAACAGTATATAATGTGTTACGGGTGTCTCCTGCTGAGATGAGAGGTCTAATGAGTCTCTCAGGCAGGCGTCAAGACAGCCGACGAGGCACAAAGCCAGTCGAGAAACATATGCATTCAGTCCCTAATGGAAAATGTAAGATATTGTGCTATAGTGTCATTAAATGGACAAATGACCATGGCTATGCTCAGAATAGAATACTGGCGTAATGCTTACTGCAAACTGCCTTGCTGTTTTATAGTAGGCCAGACTTAGTATGCTACATTGTTGTCCTTACTTTGAATGTTTAAATCAGAAATAATATTCATTATTTGGTGAAGTTTGGTGTAAAAATGTCTTAACTTTTGACAGACTGATTTGGATAAGATATATTCAGAGTGGAATACTAGCATACTGCATACTGAATTCTGCAAATAACCGTCACGTTCAAACTACACTGTGCCATACTGTATACTTTCTACTATTTATTACTTCATAAAACAGTATGCATTAAAGGTTTCAAACAACAGTATGTTACATAGTGTGAGACAATACCAACATACTTTATACTTCATGCTGTGCTTGATGTATATTATACTTAAAAAATACTTCTTGAAATGTGTAGTTTCAATTTATTTTATAAAAACAGCAGGCAGTATACATTATAAACTGAGCAGTTAGCAGTTTTCTGACTATCATACTGCTTTTCAAAACATATATAATGGGGTTTTTTAGCAAAGGAAAACTAGTCTCCTTTTGGATAATGTCGAAATCCTCCAACATTTTTCTTTACAAACCCTCTTGATGTACCCTTAATTCATGACCTGTTAGTGGTAAGTATGATTACAGTTTATAAAGTTTTAAATGTGGATATATTAAACAAATTCATTGATTCGATTCAGAAGGCCTTTAATAACCCCACAGAGCTGTATGGGGCACGTTTTATGATAGATGAATGCACTTTATTGCACTTCAAAATCTCAACACCCATTCACTGCCATTATAAAACTTGGAAGAGCCAAAACATTTTTTTATATATAACTCTGATTGTATTTGTCTGAAAGAAGAAAGTCATACACCTATGGTTTGACAGTGAGTAAATCACTGCATTTTTTTTATTTTAGGGTGTACTACAACTACAACTTTTTTAACAAGAAAAAGAGCTTTACACACATGTGACCCTGGACCACAAAACCAGTCATAAGTGTAAATTTGTCGAAATTGAGATTCTTTTGTCATATGAAAGCTGAGTAAATAAGCTTTCCATTGTTATATTGTTTGTTAAAATGTTTGTCTGAGATACAACTATTTGAAAACCTGGAATCTGAGGGTGCAAAAAAAATCTAAATATTGAGAAAATCACCTTAAAAGTTGTCCAAATGAAGTTCTTAGCAATGCATATTACTAATCAAAAATCAAGTTTTTATATATTTATGGTAGAAAATTTACAAAATATCTTTATGGAACATGATCTTTACTTAATATGCTAATGATTTTTGGCATAAAAGAAAAATCTATAGATTTGACCCATACAATGTATTTTTGGCTATTGCTACAAATATACCTGTGCTACTTAAGACTGGTTTTGTGGTCCAGGGCCACAAATGAATTTGGTGGCACATTAAGTACCAGTTTCTCATTACTCTGTGCATTTTACAAAGATTTGTGGATATCTAGGAGTTCAAAGAAAAGATTTTTCATTATACACAAAATTTTGTATAGAAAAGGCAGATTTGTTTTGCCATACACCAAAATGTACACAAGAACTCAACCATTTGTATTAGTAAAAGGCCAAGGAGATCGACGAAAAGGGCTGAAGACCACAATTTTGAGCACAATTGAACTGAATTTTTTTTTTCTGTTGCTTTCTAGAATATAGTACAGACTACTTACTGTGCATTGTAAAAATAGTATGTTTTTGCTATAAATGTTTTTTTTTTGCTTTTCATTCTGGAAGTCTCAGAAATAAATATGTCACCATATGGTCAACAAATATCAGCATACGGTTATACAACTAATTATAATTGATGCATTACTGCTGTCGCTCAATTGTATTTACTTAACAAGGCTAGGTGTTACAATCTTTAACAATTTAGCACAGCACAATTTTCACACCAGTATGATACATCATCAGTTGTGTACCACTCGACACATAAACCACCCATATACCACATACAAGTTTAAAAATAAAGGTGCTTTAAAAGGTTTTTCACAGTGATGCCATAGAATAATCATTTTCAGTCAACGGTGTTTTAAAGAACCATCTCTTTCTTATCTTTTTCAAATCTGAAGAACCTTACTTCGCCACAAAGAACCTTTTATGAAACAGAAAGGTTCTTCAGATGTTAAAGGAACCATTTAGACAAATAAAGGTTCTTTTTATGGCATTGTGAAGAGCCTTTATTTTTAAGAGTGTACTGCAAAAACAGCAATTCAGGTGAGCATATCATCATCATCACAGTCCTCTCTGAGCAGTCCACCCTTATGAAAAAGCTCCTGTCGTATATTTCCTGATACATATTTAGAAGATGAACTGTTTATTTTGTGGAAGCCCCTTAATTAGATTCTCTTTCACATCAACGGCCGCTTCACATCACAGACCGCCCACGCTTAGATCTCCCTGAAATATCAGCCATTGATTAGTTGTGTCCTGTTGGGCGATAAGGCAGTATTTTTAGCTCGAGTTAATCTAAAATGTCTGTACCCCATGATATCTGTCTGGGGAGAGCAGGCTGTTGCCACAGATACCAGACAGAGGGATGTGTCTCCGGCACGCAGGGCACTTCTCTTTTTTAGAAACGCATGACAACGTTGATGCGCTGTTCGGTGTAGCCGCAGGTGGAAACAGGTTTCGTATGAAGGTGAACACGGCGTGTTTCTCTGCATCATCTCACGTGCACTGTCATTTAGCTCTGAGAAACAGGTGGAGCACTCTTTTTGTCACGTGGACTTAGATGAATCTTTTTAGCACCTCTTGCCCTTAGCCCCGGTTCTAACCAACCCCATCCCTCGCTGAGCTGCACTCTTTAATATTTCATCAAAGTGTCCCAAAGGACAGACTCTCCCGCTGCTCTGATATTTACTGTGGATCAGTAGCGAGAGGCTTCTGGGTGAAACAGGCAGAGTAGGCGTTTGGCTACAAGGGAATAGCTGTCGAATGACAAGGACTGAGGGGGGAAGAAATAGACAGGAGATAGAGCCATATATAGGCAGATATAAATGTGTTCTATAAGCGTCTTGGAGAAAGATTTCACCCCACAGCATATGCTGCTTTCTATACACTAGCCAGGAATAATAGGCATTGAGGTTTGAAATAATGGTTGGTTCAGACAGAGCTGTGTATGGAAGAATTGTGATATATAAGGTGCAACTGCTAGAAATAAAGTAACAATTTTGAGTCACAATTTCATAGTTGTGAAATTTAAGAACAAAATAGAATCAATATTTACAATTGCGTTATTTTAAAGGTGACATATCATGAAAATCTGACCTTTTCCATGTTAAGTGCTATTATCGGGTCCCTGGTGCATCTACCAACTCAGAAAACAACCCAGTACATTTTTAATGGTAAGCCTTTCTCTGCAAGACAACAACAACAACAACAACAACAAAAAATGCCACTCAGATTTTGCATCCCCTGTGATATAGAAAGGGGATCTTATAATAATATTACTGCCCCGTAATCTTAAGTTCTCTTTTATGTCTTATTGCGCTTAAACACTCAAACACACACAAGTTTATGTTAAAAACACACAGGAGTTACAAAAAACTCAGTTTTGTTTGTTAAGGTAAACAGCTGCATTGGATGTTTATAGTAGATCTGTGTGGCGACAACGTAATATACAGTAAATAAATCAATAAATACACAGCTCTCTTGTCTCTGAGGCTGGGACTCTAAATGGTGTTCTTTGCTCGTCTGTGAAGCCAAATACAGAACAGTGAATTTAGCGCGATAGACATGATAATCAAAACCGAACACATGTTTTTTAGCAGAGTATAAGCTGTAAAAGCACAAAATGATTTTTGCATTTTCAAAATGATATTTAAATTTACACGTGCGTTTACCTTTACATCTTTGACGATACAGTTTAGATTAAAAGTCACATTGTGAGATATAAAGTAATTTTGAAATTTAAATAGCAGTTGTGATATTTAGGCCCGGTTTCACAAACAGGGTTTGACTAAGCTTGGATTAGCCCATAGAAATTTTAATAAATGTGCGTAGACAAAAACATTACTGGTGTGCATCTTGAGACAAAACAAAGGCACTGAGATATTTTTAGATTAGTCAGTGCAAGTTTCTTTCAGTGGAAACAGTTCAGACTTACATTTTAGTGCAGGAATAGGCTTAAGCCTTGTCTGTGGAACACTTGTGAGATTTTAAAGTCGTAATTAACTTATTTTACTTTTTTACTTTAATTTAAGGTATAAAACAAATCCTGACCAGCCAATCAACCAATCAATAGCATGATAGCTTGAGCCAGGACTAGTGTTTGGTCAGATGGAGGAATAGTTCGGCAACCTGATTAAAACAGTCAGTATTTTTGAAATTAATTGACATACTGATAGAAATGACTTGCCCTTCTTCATCTCTAGACAAAGACTCCACAAACACACACAGACTCTTCCTGTTCCCTATAGAAATAGCATCTCTGATCTCGGTGGCCACTTTATTCCACCGCAAACACAGATTCAACACTGTCACATATACAGTCCTGCTCGAGGGCTCAACAGAGAAACCGAACTCAGTTTCAACTGATTGTACACTTTCCTTTCACCACCTCATCCAGCCAGGAGTTATTGTAAAATAACCTGTTTATATAAATCTGCAACATGCAGTTATTCCCTTCCACAAAGCAGGCCTACCTGATCTGAAATGTCACATAATATATTTTACAAACATTTGCTGGCCACAGCATCTGCGGTATTATCATCTGTCTCTCCGCAATCACACACAGATGATTTTTAATTGAACACCTCAGTGAATGGTGACTGTGGTCTTGTTGCTGTGTGTTCCTGTGGCCCACACTGTGCATGTTCTCTCTGTATTTTTAGAAAGCTGCTCTCGTTCCCTCTGTGTCTCGCACTCATTCTTGCCGTTATTTTATTTTAAAGACTGTGAGCTCCATGACAGTATGCAAGTGTCTGCTGGGAATGCAATACTTGCAGTTCTGCAATCTGTCTGTACATATTTTTCTGCAGAAAAAAAAGATTCATGTCATTATATCTGTTAAGAAAATAGCATTATTTGTTGTTAAACAATGTGTAGACATTGATTTCATATACCCTGTAAAAAAACTGTAAGTTGTTTCAACTTAAAAAAGTAAGTGTTTGTGTTGTCTTAAAATTGTAAGTTTACTCAACTCAAATATCCAGGTTCTCACAGTACAACCTAACATTTCATGTTGACTAAACTTAAAATTTTAAAGCAGCACAAACACCTACTTTTTTTAAGTTGAAACAACTTTCTTATTATTTTATTTAATCCATCTTTAAGTTCTAGAGCTCTTGAGCCTTTTTCTAAATCTCAGAATATTTTGAACTGAAATACTTGAATCTGATCTTAATTGTGACATTCTGCAGTCATAATAATAATAATGACCAGCTGATATATTTTTTCAGGATTCTTTGATGACTAGAAAGAACCAACGTGCAGCATTTATTTAAAACTGAAATCTTTTGAAACATTATAAATTTCTGTACTGTCACATTTGATCTATTTAAAGCATCTTTTCTTAACAGAAGTATTCAAATAAATCAAACCCAATCCTGACTCTAAACAAATCCCTATCCCTATTAATATTAAATACTAAGAACAGTACTATGCATATATATCAGAGCGTTAGTCCTGCGACTCATATTTTTCTGCAGAAACAACACTGTTGAGATTCATATATATCTATATCTGTTTAGAACATAGCATTATTTGCAGTGCAGTTGTATTTTGTTATTAAACATTGTGTAGACATTGATTTCATATACCCTGTAAAAAACTGTAAGTTGTTTCAACTTAAAAAAAGTTTGTACTGTCTTAAAATTTTAAGTTTACTCAACTCAAATATCCAACTTAACATTTCACGTTGACTAAACTTAAAATTTATTTAAAATTTACAATTTTCTTATTTTATTATTTTTTTTTTTTTTTACAGTGTAGTGCTCCATCTTTAGGTTCTAGAGCTCTTGAGCCTTTTTCTAAAAATCTAAATATTTATTAGTATCCCTATTCTAATTATTAAATGCTAAGAACAGTGCTCTAGTATGCATATATATCAGAGCGTTAGTTTTGCAGCTCATTGTCTTTTTGGCTCCTATCTGATCCTGAATGTAATTATGAAGTCATCATCACTCTCTGTTGCTCTGCACCTTACATTACCTCTGAGATGTCATCTTTGGCACAGAATGGAGCGCCATGTTTTTCTCTTTATCAGCTGATCTGCGGCTTGTTTCTCTCTCTCACTCTCTCGTTCGCTCTCTCACTTTATATGGTGAGGTCAGCAGCTCGGCCTTCATTGCCAGGCTCTAACAGATTGCTGGGTTCACTTGTCTTGTGCATCTTCCAGGTTTGTGGGCCGTCTGCCATCATTTTACAAACTCATGGACATCTGAAAGAATTAGAGGCACAGTTGACAGAAAAACAACCTCTTACACAGCCAGACCTTTGACTTATAGTAGGGTATAACAGGGCTGAAGGCACACCTTGATTTTCATTGGTAGAAGCCCATTTCTGCCACTGAATAAATTTTTCTTTTTCTTCCAATTGTGAGTTTATATCTTGCAGTTCTGACTTTTTCTCCCAGTTGTGAGTTTATCTCACAATTCTGACTTTTTCTTCCAATTGTGAGTTTATATCTCTGATTTTTTTTAATTTTTCTTGCAATTGTGAGTCTATATCTCGCAATTTGAACCTTTTACTCGCAAATGTGAGTTTGTATCTTGCATTTTTGAATTTTTTTCTCACAATTGTGAGTTTATATCTCGCGGTTCTGACTTTTTTTCTCACAAATGCAAGTTGGTATCTCTCATTTTTTAATTTAATTCTCGCAAGTGTGAATTTGTATCTCACATTTTTTCCCGCAATTGTGATCTTATATCTTGCAATTTTGACTTTTTTAGCAATTGCAAGTTTGTATCTCACATTTTTGACATTTTTCTTGCAATTGTGAGTTTATATCTCGTAATTGTGACTTTTTTTCTCGGAATTGTGAGTTTATATCTCATAATTCAGACTTGTTTCTCGCAACTTTGACATTTTTCTTGCAATTGTGAGTTTATATCTTGCAATTCTGACTTTTTTCTCACAAATTCAAGTTGGTATCTCGTATTTTTGACTTTACTTCTTGCAAATGTGAATTTGTATCTCACAATTTTTCCTGCAATTGTGAGCTTATATCTCGCGATTCTGATTTTTTTTTTGCAATTGCGAGTTTATATCTCGTAATTCTGACTTGTTTCTCACAAATGAAAGTTTGTATCTCGCATTTTTTCACGCAATTGTGAGTTTGTATCTCGCGGTTCTGACTTTTTTTCTCACAATTGCAAGTTGGTATCTCACATTTTTGGCTTTTTTTCTTGCAAATGTGAATTTGTATCTTACATTTGTGACATTTTTTCCCACAATTGTGAGTTTTGCTTTCTTTTTTCTTACAATTCTTACATTTTTCCTCAGAATTTTGAGATATAAACTGATATGTTCCCAGATTTGTGAGTTTATATCTATCGAGATATAAACTTTATTTATTGCGTTAGAGTTTTTTTCTTGCTATCATGCAATACTGACTTTATAACTTTATAGAAAAAACCCTTTAGAATTGTGAGATAAAAAGTCACAATTACCTTTTTTATTTTTTATTCAGTGGTGGAAACAGGCTTCCATACATTGGCTACACACAAAGAAAACATTAATTATTAGCTCAAATTAGCACGGAATTAACATTTTTTGTAATGGTGTCATCAGGTGATTTAAAGAAAAATAAAATCAAATGTGCCTTTTTACCCTTTCAGCCTCATTGTATCCTATATTCTGGCCACAAACTGCAAAGTTTGACATGTAAACTTGCTCCTAAGTGCCACAAACAAAACTTTGAAAGATTTGAAGCCAAGAACCTGGTAAATAGCACTTATAATATCCACTGGCACCCTGTAAACACGATTTTGTTTCCCAGCGGGCCGATCGTAGCTTGTGGTTTCCAGAAATGCTTTCCGTTTTTTGTGTGCAGTATGCATCAGATGGTCATTATTTTGCTTTTTCTTGTCGCTTTTGCAGCTCAGCAGCATTGGGACCACCCTAGTGTGCACTTGATAATGGATGTAGCACTTTATAACTCCCGGCTGACTTCCACACGGTAGCCTCTGAGAGACTGAAACATGAGGGTTTTAGTTTGAAAGTTAAATTTAGCGTTGTTTATTATCACCTACTGTGTTTGTGATGAACCCTGTTACAGATTTAACCAGCATTTTCATGTGGTTTATCTCTTCTGATGTCCATATTCGGTGTTTGACGACAACAGCAATAGCATTTGAGTGATCATCGTGCTCTTCTGCTATGACTGGATTGATTGTTTGGCAGAAAAGTATGCCAGCCACATTTCAGCAGCTGTAAACAGCTGGAAATCACACAGAGTATGGGTACACATGAGTTTACATTAGTACCAGACTAAATGACTGCTTGTATGAAATATGACCAGACTATATAAGCTCTGCTGTCTTTTTCATAAACACTGTTCATGCAGTGCGGTTTTACATGGCATTCAATTTTAGGAATTTACGTCTGTGCCGCTTTCCATTTCACGTCAATGTCTGTGACTTTTTTAAAGCATTAAAGACACAAAGGTCTTGACCTTTCTGACTGTATGTAATCATACGTTATAATTTTTATATAACCAATTGAAATTATGTTTATTTAATTGCATTAAAAACATTTTTATTTGCTTAAAATTGTGACACCATTATTTAACATCAACAGATTAAAACAGTTTTCTTATTATTTACACATTTTTGCGTTGATTGCAGTCATAAAGCCTAACCATTCAACTCTGTTACTGTGTGACAGATAAAAGTTTTATACTATTATTATATTTTACTATATCACTATATTTTGAATGTTCTTTTGAGGTTGAAGGTTTTCATAATAATTTTAGTTAAATTTGTTAGTTTTTGTAATTTTGTTTTGTGGGTTTTTTTAAATTAATTTTATACTTCAGTTTTAGTTTAGTTATCTTAGTGCGTCCAATGAAAATGAGAAATGTTGCAGGTGTAACTATTTGAAATAAAGTATGCTTGATGTTTGGAGTTTTTTTTAGTTTAAACTTGCAATTTTGAAAAAAATATTAATCATTTTTCCTTTATTTACTTTATAACTCGCAGTTGCAGGTTTGTATCTCACAATTCTGTGAAAAAAGTCAGAATTGCGAGATATAAAATTGCAATTGCGAGAAAAAGGTCCGAATTGACTTTATAACTTGCAATTGTGAGTATATATCTCGCAATTTAGAGAAAAAAGTCAGAATTGTGACTTTATAAGTCGCTTTTTACAGGCTTCCACAGTTATTATAGGAAGATAAATAATAACCAAATGTTGATCCCAAACTTGCTGTTGAGTGACAGCTTCTTTTAGGCTAAATATGCAACCCTATTACTCTCCAACCCATTTCCCTTTTATGGTATATATTTTTTTCTATTAATTATTGATTTAGATTTTATATATATATATATATATATATATATATATATATATATATATATATATATATATATATATATATATATATACAGTGAGGTCAATAAGTATTTGATCACCCTGTGATTTTGCAAGTTCTCTTACTTAGAAATCATGGAGGGGTCTACAATTTTCAGCATAGGTGCATGTCCACTGTGAGAGACAGAATCTAAAAATAAAAATCCGCAAATCACATTGTATGATTTTTTAATAATTTATTTGTGAATTACTGTGTCAAATAAGTATTTGATCACTTGAGTCAAAAAATGTTAATATTTGGTACAGAAGCCTTTGTTAACAATTACAGAGGTCAAATGGTTCCTGTAGTTCTTCACCAGGTTTGCACACACTGCAGGAGGGATTTTGGCCCACTCCTCCATACAGATCTTCTCTAGATCTGTCAGGTTTCGGGGCTGTCGCTGAGCAACACAGAGTTTCAGCTCCCTCCAAAGATTTTCTATTGGATTTAGGTCTGGAGACTGGCTAGGCCACTCCAGAACCTTAAAATGCTTCTTACAGAGCCAATCCTTGGTTTTTCTGGCTGTGTGCTTTGGGTCATTGTCATGTTGGAAGACCCAGCCACGACCCATCTTTAATGCTCTGACTGAGGGAAGGAGGTTTTTGCCCAATATGTCACAATACATGGCCCCATTCATCCTCTCCTTAATACAGTGCAGTCGTCCTGTCCCCTGTGCAGAAAAACACCCCCAGAGCATGATGCTTCCAGCCCCATGCTTCACTGTAGGTATGGTATTATT
>NC_133377.1:10855237-11109204 GCF_049309525.1 Garra rufa
CACTGCAGGAGGGATTTTGGCCCACTTCTCCATACAGATCTTCTCTAGATCTGCCAGGTTTCGGGGCTGTCACTGAGCAACACAGAGTTTCAGCTCCCTCCAAAGATTTTCTATTGGATTTAGGTCTGGAGACTGGCTAGGCCACTCCAGAACCTTGATATGCTTCTTACAGAGCCACTCCTTGTTTTTCCTGGCTGTGTGCTTTGGGTCATTGTCATGTTGGAAGACCCAGCCACGACCCATCTTTAATGCTCTGACTGAGGGAAGGAGGTTTTTGCCCAATATGTCACAATACACCCCATTCATCCTCTCCTTAATACAGTGCAGTCGTCCTGTCCCCTGTGCAGAAAAACACCCCCAGAGCATGATGCTTCCAGCCCCATGCTTCACTGTAGGTATGGTATTATTGGGATGATACTCATCATTCTTCTTCCTCCAAACACGGTGAATGGAGTTAAGACCAAAAAGTTCTATTTTGGTCTCATCTGACCACAGGACTTTCTCCCATGACTCCTCTGGATCATCCAGATGGTCCCTGGCAAACTTCAGACGGGCCTGGACATGGGCTGACTTAAGCAGGGGAACCTTCCTTGCGATGCAAGATTTTAAACTATGACATCTTAGTGAATTACTGATAGTAGCCTTGGAAACGATGGTCCCAGCTCTCTTCACGGCATTGACCAGCTCCTCCCGTGTAGTTCTGGGCTGATTCTTCACCATTCTTAGCATCATTGATACCCCACGAGGAGAGATCTTCCCTGGGGCCCCAGTCCGAGGGACACTGACAGTCATCATTAGCCTCTTCCATTTTGTGACAATTGCTCCAACAGTTGTTCTTTTTTCACCAAGCTGCTTGGCAATTGCCCCGTAGTCCTTTCCAGCTTTGTGAAGGTCTACAATTTTGTCTCTTGTGTCTTTTGTCAGCTCTTTGGTTTTGCCCATGTTGCTACTTAGACTTTGGCTGATTGTGGGGTGCACAGGTGTCTTTATGACAGCTAACGACCTCAAACAGGTGCTTCTAATTTAGAATCATGAGCAGAGTGTAGCTGGACTATTTAAAAGCAAAATAACAGGTCTTTGAGGGTCAAAAAATCATACAATGTGATTTCCGGATTTTTATTTTTAGATTCTGTCTCTCACAGTGGAAATTCACCTATGCTAAAAAAAAAATTGTAGACCCCTCCATGATTTCTAAGTAAGAGAACTTGCAAAATCACAGGGTGATCAAATACTTATTGACCTCACTGTATATATATATATATATGTATATGTATGTTTATTGATAATAAAAAGCAAAATGACCAGCATTTCTGACAACCCATTTCACTGATCTTTTGTTGAAAAATAGCTCTTTTTGATCAGATATCGTGACTGTTTTGACCATTTTGACCATGTCTACACGCCTAACGCCTAAATACAATGAGTTGCTGCCATGTCATTGGCTGACATTTGTGTAAATAAGCTGTTGAACAGGTATACCTATTTTTTTAAAAGGAGACCATTGTAACATGCTTATGTTTTTTGTGTAGATGGTGGAACAAAGAAGCTGCGCAGCACCATCCGGCGGAGCACAGAGACGGGTATCGCTGTGGAGATGAGGAACCGTGTCACACGGCAGGGCAGTAAGGACTCAACAGATGGCAGCACCAACAGCAACAGCTCTGATGGGACGTGAGTGTGACCCACCATCTCACACATTCAATCACTGCATCCAAATGCATTTAGATCTCACAAAAACATGTCCACATTTCAAAATCAATGTGTGTATATATATATATGTATACAGTGCACAGCATAAATGAGTAAACCCCCTCTGGAACTTAACAAATTCAGCAATTTCTCTTTATTTAGAAGACATGTTAGGGTTCTTTAGAGATATAACATTCCAGCAAGTCTGCTTGATCAGTTACCAAAGAAGAATGTTAAAATTATTCAGGAAAATACAATTTTCTTATCAAAGTGATAAAATGTTGTGTTGCAAAAATGGGTACACCCTCCTGAAAGTTACTGGATAAAACTAAATTAAAATTTCTGGTGTAACTTTAAAGCAATTTAAAGGAATTTTGGATATCTCATTGTGCCACTCCATAATTCTTAAAAAACTAGAACAGGCAGAAAACAATATGAACTGAAATTGAAATCTATTGACATAAACAGATAAAGTGCTATAAAAGAAACACTTAACAGTCTCTTTTGGATGTTTTCTTTCCACTAGTCTGAAAAAACTCTTTCTGAAGAACCAAAAAGGCCAAAATCTCAAACTTGACAGGTTTGCCCGCAGTGTCTCCCCTTAAACAAAACTGGCTAATTATTAATGGCATACATTGCCATCTTTCTATATAAATTATATTAGTGATCATTAAGAAAATACATCTTTTATATTTAATCAGAGGGGGTGGATTTATTTATGCTGTGTGTTGTATATATAATTTGCATAAAATAAGCAGAAACTTATTTTTAGGATCACATCTGTTTAGTTTTATTTAGATCATAAATTAAAGGCAATACAACAGTATCGACAGTTATATAATATAATTATTTCACTTTACAGCAGGAAATGTGCTTAATTTCCTTGGAAATAATGCCACAACTAAAATATGGTGCAATATGAGTAGGACTGCAACAACTAATTAATAAAATCTGTAAATAATGAGTAATGAGGAATCAAAATGATAACATTTTTATTAGATTTTTTATCTGGTTAAATTGATTAATCAAAGAAATAATTAACAGATTAATCAGTTATCAAAATAGTAGTTAGGCGCAGCCCTAAATAAGCTCATCTGTGTGTAATGTGAGGTACTGTCACAGTACATGAAGTAGCACTGGTTCGAAACAAACCTGCTTTGTATTGATGAGTTGGATTGATCACACATTTCACACATCTCACCGGGTGTATTTCAGGTTCATCTTCCCCACCACTCGCCTCGGCCCTGAGAGCCAGTTCAGTGACTTCCTGGACGGTCTTGGTCCCGCGCAGATCGTGGGGCGGCAGACATTAGCCACACCGCCAATGGGTAAGATGCCTAAATACCGGCCAGAATACATTTAATACATTAAACTACCATCAAGTTCATTAAAAAGGAGTTCTTTTGCTTATTTATTGCTTTTAATTTATTTAAAAAATTTTTTTATAAAAGTTCATATTTAAGTATCTACATTACCAGTCAAAAGTTTTTGAACTGTAAAATTGTTAAGGTTTTTAAAGAAGTCTCTTCTGCTCACCAAGCCTTCATTTATTTGATCCAAAGTACAGCAAAAAACAGTCAAAAATGTTAATATTTTTACTATTTAAAATAAGTGCTTTATTTAAATATATTTTAAAAGTTTTCTAAAATGTTAGGTTTCAGTATGCAAATTAGGCATTATTTAATGAAATATGCACTCATTTGCATACATTTCTAGTACAAAAATCTAAACACTGCATGAAGTCAGTTTCAAAATTCTTGTTTCATTTTTTTTTACATATTAGAGTCAAATGTTTTTACAGAAGGAATTTTGGGTATCTCATTTTGTCACAGAACAGGCAGAAAACTATATATTTTTCAAAATTTTTGGGGAATAAATTGTTGTATAAAATCAAGCAAATTATATATGAACAAAACCCCTCTGTAAAAACCTTCAGGATATAGACTGGAATAAAAATGTAAAGTGCCACTGAAGTGGAGATTTATGGCTCAGTGTAGGAGGAAAAAAACTCATTTTGAGTAAACTGCCTTTAAAAATGTATTGTAATTGAAATCCATTGACACAAATAGATAAAGTGCTATAAAATCAACACTTAACAATGTTTTTGGATGTTTTCTTTCCACTAATCTGAAAAAAAAAAAACACTTTATTAAAAACCAAAAAGCCCAAAATCTTAAACTTGACTGTTTTTTTATTAAAAAAACATTTATTATTATGTGGAAAACAGCTGAGTAGGATTTTTTTCAGGTTTCTTTGATGAATTGAAAGTTCAGAAGAACAGCATTTATGTTTTATGTTATTTTTATGTTATGTTTGAAATGTTTTTTTTTTCTATTTACACATTTTAGTGTTGTTTGCATTCAAAAAGCCTAGTCATTCAACCCTGTTACTGTGTGACCCTGTTACTTTTAAATGTTTTCATTATAATCTTAGTTAATTTTAGAGTTTTTTTTTTTTTTTTTTACTTCAGTTTTAGTTTAGTTATCTTAGTACATCCAGTTTAAACGAAATGAAAATGAGAATTGTTGCCTGTGCAGCTATCTGAAATAAAATATGTTTAATGTTTGTTTGTTTGTTTTCAGTTAAAATGTATTTTATTTCAAATGCTTTTTAATGGTTTTATTTATAGATTTATTTAACTACAATAACCCTAATCTGTTTTTTATGAAAGCCTGTTTCTGCCACAGAATTAAATAAAAAGGCATTTGCTACTTTTTTCTTGTAATTCTTACTTTTTCTCAGAATTGCGTGATATAAACTCATAACTGAGAGAAAAAAGTCATAATTGTGAAACATACTCTAAAAAAATCAAATAGAATTTGAGAGTTTATGTCTCACAATTATGACTTTATAACACAAAATTTGACATGAAGTGAGAATTGTGAGTTATAAACTCGAAATTTTGAGAAAATATCTCTGAGAAAATGAGAATTGTTGCCTGTGCAACTATCTGAAATAAAATATGTTTAATGTTTGTTTGTTCTGGGTTTTGTTTGTTTGTTTTTTTTCAGTTAAAATTGATTTTACTTCACATGCTTTTTAATGGTTATAGATTTAACTACAATAACCCTAATCTGTTTTTTATGAAAGCCTGTTTCTGCCACAGAATTAAATAAAAAGGCATTTGCTACTTTTTTCTTGTAATTCTTACTTTTTCTCAGAATTGCGTGATATAAACTCATAACTGAGAGAAAAAAGTCATAATTGTGAAACATACTCTAAAAAAATCAAATAGAATTTGAGAGTTTATGTCTCACAATTATGACTTTATAACACAAAATTTAATATAAAGTGAGAATTGTGAGATATAAACTCGAAATTTTGAGAAAATATATATTTTTTCCCATAGCAACTGGACTTTATAACTCACAGTTGGGGGTTTGTATCTCACAATTCTTCGAAAAGAGTCTAATATTCTGATTTGCTGCTCAAAAAAACATTTATTATTATTATTATTATTATTATTATTATTATTATGTTGATAACAGCTTTTTTCAGGTTTATTTGATTAATAGAAAGTTCAGAAGAACAGCATTTATCTGAAACAGAAGTCTTTTGTAACATTATAAATGTCTTTGTCATCACTTTTGATCAATTTAAAGCACCCTTGTTAAATAAAAGTATTAATTCCTATCATTTCTTTCCCAAAAAAAAAAGAAAAAAATTATTCTGAACTCTGAAACTGAATAATATAGTGTATAATGTAACACAAGCTTTTTATTTCAGATAAATGCTGATCTTTGGATCGTTTTATTCATCAAAGAATCCTGAAAAAATGTACTAATCTGTTTATACTGAAAATAATAATAATAAGTTTCTTGAACAGCAAATCAGCATATTAGAATGATTTCTGAAGGATCAAGACTGAATAATGCTGAAAATGTAGCTTTGTTCACAGAAATAAATTACATTTTAAAATATATTTGAATAAATATAAAGCAGCTATTTTAAATAGTAAAAATATTTCTAAATATATTACTGTTTTTGCTGTACTTTGGATCAAATAAATGCAGGCTTGGTGAGCAGAAAAGCCATCTTTAAAAAACATTAAAAACCTAGTGTAATTGATAATGTCCTGGGGAAAAAAAAATTACATTTTAAATGTTTTTTTTCTTTCTTTTTTTTTTTTTTTTACAGTGTAAGTCATCCAGGTGTTTTGTGTATATAGTAAATTTGCATACTGAGCATACATATTGTAAACTGCAGAAAAAATATTGTACCGTGGTGTACACTTTATCTTTTATTTTTTATATTTTTTGCAAAATAACCATATATGATAAATGTTAGCCATTTCAAGAGCTCATTGTGACTGAATTGGAGTTACTTATTTGTTAGACATAATGATATGTGTGAAATTCCCTCTTTTATGTTCAAAGAAATGCTCAGGAGTGGAGGTTGCATCTTGTTCTTTGTCTCCACCTGCTGTTGATTCATCCCATTGCAAGCAGGTTTTCACAAGCCTCATAAGGGTTTTTTTTCTGTTTAGGTGATGTTTACATCGGTGTGGTGGACAGAGGGGGTCAGTTAGAGGTCGAGATCACGCAGGCCCGAAGTCTGACCCCTAAACCAGGCTCAAAGAACATTCCAGGTAATTTCAAACTTGACAGAGTTTGGCTACTTTTTCCGTATTACCTGTTAAGTAAGAACGCAGAACACTGTTTTATCACTGGATGTTTGTTTTGTTCTCTATCAGCAACATATATAAAGGTTTATGTCCTGGAGAATGGAATGTGTCTCGCTAAGAAGAAAACCAAAGTGGTGAAGAAAACCCTGGATCCAACCTTCCAGCAATCCCTGATGTTTGACGAGAGCCCACAGGGGAAAGTGCTACAGGTATTAGGAGTCAAAATCGACTCTGTTATCCTTTACAAACACTTTCTTTAGAAAAAAATAACATACTAGCATGTTTAAAGCCATAGGAGTATTTGAAAAACCTTAAATTTGTTGATGGAAACAGTGTAAAAGAGCTTTTATTATGATTTGCTATTATTTATGTGATGAACACCCCATTTAAGTAATCTTAAAATATTCGAATACTTACCAAAAATAAAAACAAAACTAGATCTGATTGCCATTTACAAAGAATGTCATTCAAGTGATGTTAAAAACCTTTATACACTACTAGTCAAAAGTTTTTGAACACTAAGATTTTTAATGTTTTTTTAACAAAGTCTCTTTATGAAGGTTCACAAAGCCTGCATTTATTTGATCCAAATTACAACAAAAACAGTTACTTTTTACATTTTTACTATTTAAAAACTGTTTTTTTATTTAAATATATATTTTAAAATGTAATTTATTCCTGTGATCAAAGCTACAATTTTAGCATTATTACTCCAGTCTTCAGTGTCACACGATCCTTCAGAAATCAATATAATATGCTGATTTGCTACTCAAGACACATTTTTATTATTATTCAATATTAATCAATATTTAAAACAGTTGAGTAAATTTCCGTTTTTCAGGATCCAAAGGTCAGCATTTATCTGAAATAAAAAGCTTTTGTAACATTATACACTATTCAAATGCATTTTTTTTAATTTCTTTATTAAATAAATGATAGAAATTAATACTTTTTTTTTTTTTAGCAAGGATGCTTTAAATTGATCAAAAGTGATGATAGAACATTTATAATGTTACAAAGGTTTCTATTTCAGACAAATGCTGTTTCAGATATTCATCAAAGAAACCTGACAAAATTCTACTCTGCTGTTTTCAACATAATAATATTTTTTGAGCAGCAAACCAGGATATTATAATGATTTCTGAAGGATTGTGTGACTGGAGTAATGATGCTAAAAATTCAGCTTTGAAATCACAGGAATAAATTACATTTTTAAATATATTCAAATAGAAAACAGTTATTTTAAATAGTAAAAATATTTCAAAATTGTAGTATTTTTGCTGTACTTTGTTTGGATCAAATAAACTCATGCTTGGTGAGCAGAGGAGACTTCCTAAAAAACATTAAAAATCTTACTGTTCAAAAACTTTTGACTGGTAGTGTATTTAATATTACTCTTAATATTAACTAATTGAATTATTATTTAACATATATTATTTTTGCCTTTTGTTTGGTTACAAAATTGATTCTTAATTATTTCTAGTATTTGCAGTAAAATTATGTTTTAAATTTAAAAAAATATTTAAAGACATGCACTACAGTTCAAAAGTTTTGATTCACTAAAATGTTTCTTGTTTTTAAAAAAAAAGTTTCTTATGCTCACCAAGGCTGCATTTATTTGATTAAAAATACAGTAAAAACAGTAAAATTGTGAAATATTTTTACAGTTTCAAATAGCTCTTTACTATTTGAATATATTTTAAAATGTAATTTATTCCTGTGATGCAAAGCAGAATTTTCAGCATCATTACTCCAGTCTTCAGTGTCACATGAGCCTTCAGAAATCATTCTAATATGATGATTTGCTGCTCAAGATATATTTTTATTATTATTATTATTATTATTATCAATATTTAAAACAGTTGTGCTGCTTCATATTTTGGTGACACATCGTTTTTTTTTTTTGTTGTTTTTTTTTTTTTGCATTTTTTGATAAATAGAAGCACAAAAGAACAGCATTTATTTGAAGCAGAAATATTTTGTAACATTAAAATTGTATTTACTGTAATCTTCTTGACACTTCATTGCTGTAAGTATTATTTAAAAAAACTAGATCTAATTACAATTTACACAGAATGTAGTATATATGGTGTTAAAACCTTTTGAATAAAGTTTTTGAACAGTAAGATTTTTAATTTTTTTTAAAGAAATCTTTTCTGCTCACCAAGCCTGCATTTATTTGATCCAAAGTACAGCAAAAACAGCTACATTTTGAAATATTTTTTACTATTTAAAATAATGTTTTCTATTTGAATATATTTTAAAATGTAATTTCTGTGATCAAAGCTGAATTTTCAGCATCATTACTCCAGTCTTCAGAATCACACGATCCTTCAGAAATCATTCTAATATGCTGATTTGCTGCTAAAGAAACATTTCTTATTATTATTAATGTTAAAAAACAGTTGTGCTGCTTCATATTTTTGTGACACATTTTTTTTAGCATTTTTTGATGAATAGAAGCACAAATATCATTTATTTGAAGCAGAAATATTTTGTAACATTAAAATTGTATTAACTGTCATTTTCTTGACACCTCATTGCTGAAAGTATTATTTAAAAAAATCTAGATCTAATTACAATTTACACATAATGTAATATATATGGTGTTAAACCCTTTATACACTATCAGTGAAAAGATTTTGAACAGTAAGATTTTTTATATTTTTTAAAGAAAACTTTTCTGCTCACCAAGCCTGCATTTATTTGATCACCAAGCCTGCATTTATTTGATCCAAAGTACAGCAAAAACGGCTTAAATTTTGAAATATTTTTTACTATTTAAAATATCTGTTTTCTATTTGAATATATTTTAAAATGTAATTTATTCCTTTGATTTCAAACCTGAATTTTCAGCATCATATGATCTTGAGAAATCATTCTAATTTGCTAATTTGCTGCTTTGCTGCTCAAGAAACATTTCTTATTATCATGTTAAAAAATACATATAAGCACAAAAGAACAGAATTTATTTGAAGTAGAAATATTTTGTAACATTAAAATGGTATTTACTGTTAATTTTAAGTATTATTTTAAAAAAACTAGATCTAATTACAATTTTTTTTTTTTTTTTTTTTTTTACAAATCTTACTGACCCTAAACGTATAAACAGTAAATTAGAAAACTAAAATATGTAGTTCAAGGACAGAATTTAAAGTGTCTAAAATTTTAAGACATTTAAAAAAATGTATGAATGTCATTGAAATAAATAAGAAACTCTAATCAAACCAAGTGCAAATGCTACAATATATTTGGAGCTCCTGTATATTAAACCTCTCCACATGCTGATCTTTCATTTATAACCTTTAACCCAGGTGATCGTGTGGGGCGATTACGGCCGCATGGATAGCAAGTGTTTCATGGGAATGGCTCAGATCCTCTTGGATGATCTCGACCTGTCATCGATGGTGGGCGGCTGGTACAAGCTCTTCCCCACCTCCTCTCTGGCAGACCCCAGCATCGGCCCCCTGACACGCCGACTCTCCCAATCCTCGCTCGAGAGCGCCACCAGCCCCTCGTGCACCTAGACACATCCACGTCCCCTTCTAAACATGCCCGTCTTCTCTCTCTCCACGTGTGTATCTCTGTTCAATATACCCTGCCACCAACCCCAAACGCATGAACACACACCCTGATAGATAAAGCCAACTCGCCCGGGGCTGGAACGCTCCTCTTTACCGATACAGATATTAAGAGTTGGATAGAATACATCAGGCGTGACATATGACACACAGGCACACACACACCCTCGCAGATGGATATGGGTGTAACCAGCAACATGCGGTTGTAGGCCAGTCAAGAATCTGAATCAGTCATGGCTAGTTACAAACAGATCCATTGTCCACAAGGGCGTTTAATAAAAATATTCCTGACAATGTAGCATTCGTGTTGACGTCACGTCACACAGGAAGCAGAGTGGGTTCTCCAAGACTAGCAGTTTCCAGACCCTCGAGGGTCAGTCATTTCTCTATGCCAAACCCGAACAAAGTTTTATTTTTTAAAAACCAAAGCAATTCTTATTATCTGTAGTGTTAATATTATAGAGTATGGATATGTAGCAGAGTCAGTGACTTAGATGAGATGCAAAAAACAAAGACGTGTTAGAAAAACCCGTAAGGTGCGGTCACATTAGTGAAATTTCGTTGGCAAAGAAACAATTTTCCTTTGTCGAAGACCAAACACGTTTTTGTCGCTGCAATTTCGTGTGAGCAACTTGAAGATGGATGAAATTTGTGTCGGGACTTTTCCGCATGGATTCCTGCCAGCGAAATTTCGCAGTAACGTTAAATGTGATCGCACTTCTAGACTACACTGTAAAAAACTATTTGTTGAGTCAACTTAAAATAACTTGTTACCCGGCTGCCTTAAAAGTTCAGTCGGCGCCAATAGCCTTGTGAGCAGTGCCCCGACATACAGCGCCATTGCGCTCCGGGCGTCCTGTGTTCGGATCCCGACTCGAGGACCTTTCCCGATCCCCCCCCCCCCCCCCCCATCTCTCTCCCTTTGCTTTCTGTCATATCTGATCTGTCCTATCACAATAAAGGCCAAAAACAAATCTTAAAAAATAAATAAGTTCAGTCAACTCAAAAAAAAAAGTTTTACTAAGTGACAACTTATATATTTGAGTTGATTCAACTACAATTGTAAGGCAGTCGGGTAACAAACACAGCTGTTAAGTTTAACAAACAAATTTTTAGTTTAGTCAACTCGAATATCTAAGTTGTCACTTAGTACAACTTAACATTTCAAGTTGAATAAACTTATTTGATTTGGCTAAACAGCAGGGTAACATTATTTTAAGTTGACTCAACAAATTGTGTTTTATTTGAGTTGTTTACGGTGTACATACAATGAAACTTTTAAAGGGCAGGGCTTTACTCCACATGTCAGGTAATTTATTAGAAATGCACACGATTCCTGTCGCATAACGTAGCGTATTATTTTTTCGTTTTCGGAGAGCCGAATAAATAAATATATCGATATTTGTGTTTATGTATTTATCGACTGCATTCTGCACGTTAACTCGCAACCCTCGTTGAGCAAAATATGTAAAGTGCTATTTTAAGCTTGCCTTTAAAGTTACGTAGACTTATAGACGGTAGGTTATTTATTTTGCTAATGTTTCGATCTCACTTTTTGTCTGAACAACACCATCTGCAACGAGCTGCAGACGTATACGAACCCTCCGAAGGAGAACCAACTGTCCTGTTAAACCAGCAACCCTCATACACAGCTGCATTGTGGGATACGGCGAACAAGCGAGAAAACGTTTCTTGCAGCAAGTAGCAAAGATTTCTGGCAAGTTGGAGCCGCACTAGACTTTACCGCCTCAAGTAGTTTTGGGTTTCTTTCTACCAGCATTTGGAACTGTTAAAGGCCTTTCCCAATTCCTGTTGCTCTCAGGAGGTCACGCTGAACAAAAAACACACACGCATGCAACAGTATGAGGACTGGTGGTGCGGGCGCTCTCTCTACAGGATCTTCAAGCCCAGAGCAAATGGTATTCTGTAAACTCCTGGACACTTTTGAGTTTTTTTGTCTTTGAACTTCATCATTGTGACTATTCCTGTCCAATCAGCAGTCTTCTTTAGCTCCTTCTCTGAAGCTGAGTGGCTCTAGACGGTTACTTCAGTCGATCTTCGGTGACTTGTGGAAGGGAAAGCAGCACTGTAGGTAAAAACTAAATATTCATTCCACTCCTGCCAGCCTCCTAGATTTGTTTTCATTGCTCCTCTAGAGTCGAAGAAGGTACATATCACAGTATCTCTGTACTATCATTTTATTCACATCAAATCAGTCACATCTTCAGCAGATTCAGGTGACAGCATCAGTAACAACCAGAACATTATTCATTTCTAAATTCCCATAAGGATCATTTGCCAAATCATTAAAGACGTTTGTATAATTCAATCTGTTCAAACTCTCTTTGATGGAAACGCACAAACTCTCTGGTTTGCATCATGCTGGTGATAGATCTGCTTTTAAAGGCAGATTATGAGACCATCAGCATCCGTTTCATCTGATTTATCTTTTTTAATCGCATCAGCATTTGAAGTATTTTAGTATTGTGTTTTGTACATGCTGTTTTTTTCTATCTGCAAATGTCACCGCTATTCTGATCAAGATGTACAGCACAAAATATCTGAGCATTTCTCTGGATGTTCATAAGAAAGTGTGCCTCACATTCCATACTTTCAAAATCACATTCGCTTTATTGTTTTTAATTATCCTAGGCCAGTAGTTCTCAATTGGTTTGGCCGTATTGTGATATAATATAGAGTGTTTTCACAATGCATCATCAGTCGGCCATATTGGCGGCACAGAATGCCACTGAACATAACTAAACTCTTTCTGCGGATTATTTCTGCTGAATACGGTCAATGATTGTCATGTTTTGGGCTGCACTAATTGGTCAGACTGGGAAAAACATCTAGAGTACTATAGACTGACAAAAGTTATGACAAATCAGGGAGAAGAATGCAAAAAACTGTCTGTCTGAGGAACAACAGGCAATTGTGGTTGGCCAAAATGAACCAGGATTTCCAGAGCAAGAATTTTGACAACATTTGTGTTTGTTCTTATCATTTCCAGTCAGGTAGGTGAAATATTAGGCTAATATATTAATTATTACTGCTTGTACGTATCTTTACCACCTATTAACTTTAGTTTGTCAAAATATTACGCCCGTTCCTGCTTACTAAGTCCTTCTCTAAATGATTTAGCAGCTTCCACAAGTTTTTTCAGGCATTTAAACAACATAAAGTAGCAGGTCAAGGTATTCAGTAGTACATTAACAATGCAATCCGTGCTGTTGTTTATATCTGAGTATCACCAATATGGCTGCACATCCATGTGACTCACCAAATCATAACATAAGTGCGAACTCTCTATACAGTGCGGCGCTGCATTTCTCTGAGAAGACAGGATAGTTTGTTTTTCTGAGGTGAGAGACTTTTTATATTTCGTATTTGTGAAAATAACAATAAAAGAATGACGCTCACATTAAGCTTGACAACATCTCATCTGACCGCGGATACTGAATCGGAGCAGTGCATTTTAAAAAGTGCCTGAGAAAAACACAACGTTCAGAAATGTCAACACTCTTTCAAAATAAGTCTCACATGACCCACTTTTGGCAAACACTGTCATAGACCATTCCACTTTACACACATTTCAATGCATTTGTGAAGATGTAGATACTATAGAGGTTTGCACTTAGTCACCATTTGGTCAGATACCCGGATGTGTGGCCATATTGGTGATACTCAGATGCAAACAGCAGCATGGATTGCACAGTTAATGTACTACTGAATACATTGTTTTCCAAATTACGCTGTGTGAACCATGGAAAAAATGCGTGGAAGCTGCTAAATCATATAGAGAAGGACTTAGTACGCATGAAAAGCCTCAGAGAAGTACGCATCAATATTTTGATAAAACTAAAGTTAATAGGTGGTAAAGATACATACAAGCAGTATTAATGAAGATATTAGCCTAATATTTCACTTACCTGACTGGAAATGACAGGAACAAACATTCTTGTCAAGATTCTTGCCCTGGAAATCCTGGTCCAGTTTGGCCACAAGTGCCTTTTGTTCCTCAGACAGTTTTTCGCACTCTTCTCCTTAATTTGTTATAACTTTTGGCAGTCTATAGTAGTCCAAATGTTTTTCCCAGTCTGACCAATTAGTACAGCCCAAAACATGACAACAACTGACCATTTTCAGCAGCAATAATCAGCAAAATATGCAAGTTTTGTTCAGTTCAGTGGCAGACGCGTCAATTAATAGCAGTCTATAATGTCTGACAGGACAGGATAGTTTGTTTTTCTGAGGTGAGAGACTTTTTATTTCATAACAAGTTACGAAAATAACAATATATCAACAATTAAGCCTGACAATATCTCATCTGAAGAGTGGCTGAGAAAAATGCAGCGTCCTGAAATGTCAACACTCAGCTTTCACAGACGTCTTTCAAAATAGAAGTCTTGCATCAGAAAAACATTAAGAATTACGCCCGATAGCACGTGTACATCTCGGAGATGTCAATTTGACATCTATAAAACATCTGCAAGACTTAGTTTGCTCATCTGCAGTACATCTATTAGACGTTTCCTATCAGATGTCAAATAGACGTCTATTAAATGTCTTTAAGATGTTTATTATTTAGAATGTAGGTAAAACTGACATCTTACAGACGTCTGCCAGACATTTGTACACAGCAGATACGTTCCAGATTGAAGAGATCTTTAACAGACATCTTACAGACGTATGTGTGCTATCTGGGGTTTGTTGTTGTTGATGTAGTTTCTTTGACTGTACACTCCGCGATACAATTTTGACCAGTTGAGAAACACTGTCTTAGGCCATTCTATTAACTTTGCATGCACACATTTCAATGCATTTGGGAAGATGTAGATACTATAAAACACTTAATTATCGCAATGAATGGTCATGATTGAATACAGAGATATACCTTTAAATCCTGAGACACTTTTTTGTCTTTATTTGAAATCTTTTCTGTGCTCATTTAAATGTTTGTGCTTCACAAAGAATCTTTTAGGGCAATTTCAAGTTTTATTGCTAAAGACTACTAAATCATAGTACAAACTAAATATATTTGAATTTGAATTGTTTCTGTAAGGCCAAAAGTATAAGTTGCACCAACAAATAGGACTTTACACTTTCTTATTTTCATCTGAAACTGCTAAATATTGTATTTTACCCATGCCAGTCATCTCAGATTTGACGTATTTAGGATGTTTTACTTTTTAAGCTTGGAGGCTTTGCCTTTAAACATACAGAATGAGTTTCTGCTAACTTTCACATACATGTCTTGCTTCTTTTGTATTTGCACAAGTTTGATTGTGTTGCACCTTTCTCTTTTCCACTAACAGACAAATGTCTGTACATTAAATTAGGAACAAAAAATGACTTAACTTAAGATGAAATTGTATTACTGTACTGAAAACAAATTGTATTTGCAGCTGAATGTTTGTCCTTGGTAAACACTTATGAAATGACTATTAGATATTGATATTTTTTCTATGTGATTTTACGTACTTGGGAATTTGGGATAATATACATGTCCCTTTACTGTACAATGAAGTAGTTGCAAAATCTTACTGGTCTTGCATTTTTGCAAAATGAAAAGTCTGAATGCATGAATATTTGTACTGTACTGCTCTATTTTTTCAGGTGTAGTGGATGGATGTAGTTAGTTGCAGTCCATAGCTAAACCAAAAGCAACACTGAAAAATAAAACTAATCGAAAATCTAGATTTGCCGCTTCCAGATTTCTGCAGTTTGGATGCGTTTTGATATTTTATCATGGAATGAGATCTAAGAACGTGCAGATCTGTTTTGTTCTGACAGTAATCAGATTCAGCTATCAAATGCTTTTGTGATGTGTTGATTATCTGTAAATACAAATCTTTGAGTATGATGTTGTTACTTCTGAATAAGATACCAGAAAAGTGGCTGGTTAAAATGCTCGGTGTTGAACTACGTCATGCTTTTATATGCGAGACCACTTGGTGGAAGAGTCTTTTTTGGCAGTTTTATGGCATGCGCCGTTTATGTGTGAGTGTAAGTAGGTGACCCCAGCCTGGGGAATGATCTTAATACACTAAATACAGATATCAACATCAACGCGATGTTATAATGTAAGCTGCATAAACCTGACAGAGCGTTTCTGTGTGGGCCAACGACCATTGCGGATGTTAGTTGGATGTGGTCAACCTGGTATTTATGCTTACTTTTTATTTGCGTTCAGAAATGGACAGTAGATTGTAAAACTGAGAATGATGTGTGAATCTGAACATTTATTTTATGAGATTTTGCTTCGTCAGGTACTGTATGATGTACATTAATTATATAAATGTTACCAGATTTCTTTCATTTCAAATAGGAATGTAATCCCTTTATATCTTTCCTGGGTCATTTAAATGAATAGTCCACCCTCAAGCCATCCAAAATGGAGATGGGTTTGTTTCTTCATGGGAACAGATTTAGAGAAACGTAGAATTGCATCACTTGTTTTCCAACGGATCCTCTGTAGTGAATGGGTGCCGTCAGAATGAGAGTCCAAACAGCTGATAAAAACATTACAATAACCCACAAGTGATCCACACCACTCCGGCCATCAATTAACACACTGGAAAGTGAAAAACTGCGTGTTTGTAAGAAACAACTGCATTTTAACTTTACCAAAATACAAAGGTCCATCTACTGGGGGGATTTCCCTGCCTCTGCTGAATCACATCCCACAAACCTGCTCCCAAGTCCCGATCTAAATCAAATTATTTGCGATGCGTGCTTTAAACTGCAGTTTTGAATTAAATAATCCGCGTTACGTGCTTTAAACTGCCGTTTTGAATCAAATGATTTGCGATACACACTTTAAAGGAACACTCCACTTTTTTTGGAAATAGGCTCATTCTCCAACTCCCCCCGAGTTAATAAGTTGAGTTTTAACGTTTTGAAATCCATTCAGCCGTTCTCCTGTTCTGGCGATATCACTTTTAGACCAATAGCATCGCGTTCAAAAATGACCAACGAGTTTCCATATTTGTCCTATTTAAGATAAGATAAGATCGGCCTAGAAAATCGCAGCTTTACATTTTCCGCCGGTCTTAGTACGCGATAGAACTGCAGAAGAGTCAAGTTTTAAATAGGACAAATATGGAAACTCGTTGGTCATTTTTGAACACGATGCTATTGGTCTAATAGGATTCAATGATCTATGCTAAGCTATGCTAAAAGTGATATCGCCAGAACAGGAGAACGGCTGAATGGATTTCAAAAATGGTAAAATACCTTCTATGTAGACATCAGAGAACAATTTAAAATATTGTATCAGTTTTCACCCACCCCTCTGCTTTTTTCGCAAATCGCACCCCGATTATGATGTTTTTATCAGCTGTTTGGAACCTCATTCTGACGGCACCCATTCACTGCATAGGATCCATTGGTGAGCAAGTGATGTAATGCTACATTTCTCCAAATAGTTCACATTAAGAAACAAACTAAACAACTACATGCTGGATGGCCTGAAGGTACGTTCTTTTAAACCCTTGTGAAGTCTTTTTATGAACCCAAATGCTGTTTTTATGTTTGTGAACAAATATAAAGATGAGGAGATCAAGCTTTTATCTTATTTTTGTAACTACAGAGTGGTTTGATGGATAAAAGGGGATGGCTTGTTTATTGCTTTAGATAAGAGATTATTATAAGGCTTAGATATGTTTCTGAAAGCCTTGCGTGTTTTGCTTTGATATTATTAGTGATACAGAAGTATCTCTAACTTGAATGTACGTATTAAATATTTCATCTTACTGTATTATAAAACAAATTTGTTTTACAGTGTCTAAATAACATCATTACTGGTATGTGTTGATGTTTTAAGGCTTACATGAGCACAACATCCCTGGTATCTAATTCAGTCTGTTTGCTTTCACAACTGATATGAGCATTCCGTTTTCCTGGATATCAGTTGTGCCTATAGGTTTTTTTTTTTTTTTTGAATTGAATAAAGAAAATAATATGTACTTTTTTACTCACTTGATTACAACCTTGAATTTATTGTACTTTTGGATCAGACTTAAAAGACTGTCATTGGCCATTTATTTATTTAAAAAAAGCAAAGACGGTCATTTGTAGTCTGTTTTCTCATCCATGTAGCAAAGCTGTTAGCAGCTCTTTTGTTGTCGGCATAAATCAGCCATTCATATTATTCATGACATTGTGAACAGCACAAGACACTGTTGGGACATGCTCACCTTTCACGAAAAAATGTAGCTACTTTAAAAATGGTGCCCAGTTGCATCTATATGAAACCCACTTTGTTTAAATCTTGCACTTTGAGAGAGCACGATCAAAGATTTATCAGAGCCAGAGTAGCCCCCAAAACTTTTAGGAAATGATTTGAGCTGACAGTGCGCTGCTGTTTAGGACTAACAGAATGGTAAAGAGCTGTATGGGGAAGCTGTAATTTTATACTTGTGCTTTGTAAATGTTTTCTATGTGCAGTATTTGATAATGTAAAACTGGTATTTTTGTGGTTTGTACGCTGCAGAACTGATAATTTAAGATGCACGCAGTTTTGTAAGAAAAGGTTGGGAAACTTTGACAAAAAAAGAAAAATCATTTTGACTGAAGCCTGTATCTGCATGCATATTGACTGCTGGAAGCTGGAGGTCAATAAATTTTATTTGAATCATATCGTCTTTGTGTCTTAATGGAAATCTGTGAAATTAAATGGGTTTTAATCAGGGTTTGAAATTAACACCAACCAAATGCGGGTAAAAATCAGCTGTGGCGGGCAAAGTTGTCAAATCACTAGCCAATTTTGCTGGTTACATTTTGTGTATGTTCACTCATTAATTTTTTGGGGAACTTCATGCAAGCCAAATCTGCACAGGTTTAGAGCAAATACTGAACTCATGAGACATCATGACATTATGGAGTATATTGCAAAAAAACACACACAAAACACTCCTAGAGAAATTCATGCATTCAGGACTATGTGATGAAGTCTGGTTAGACAAATTAAGTGTGTGCGCGCATTTAGAGTGCGTTCTTCCACTGCATGAATCAGTCTATTAATAATGCATTAAGAATGATCACATAATACAAGATATGGGGTAGAAAATGTATATATTTATATCATTTCATAGTTATAATATCACACAAAGAGTGCCGTTTTTCTTTGTAATCAGCATGATTACAAATGTGATATTGATTTTGTACAGTTCAATAAACAATAAGGGACTTATGTAGATTTTAGACACCATATTAGGCACGTTTCCATTACAGATTTGCGCGAAACTTTGGCGATATTATATACATGTCAATTAAATGCAAAATGACGGCGTTTCCATTAATCGATGTTATGCGACTATAGGGTAATTTTTTCCTCTCGCGATAAGTCATGGCAACAGATTTTTGTAGGATTATTTATTAGAATGTGAATAAATGCGGGAATTTTTTTTCCATTGCTGTTTTGTGATATATTCCTTTTTCGAATTGCCTGAATAGCCACCTCATGCGAGCGTAAAAACTGTTTTGCGATATATGGGAGCTTTTTTGCGCAATTGAAGGATTGCCGTTAGGCATATTTTCAATTCGCAATTTCATTTTGCGCAATTTAAGGGGTAATGGAAACACAGCTATTGGCTGTTTTTACTCTATTTCGCCAACAAAAATCATTCCAAGCACAGCCACAGCACTGTTTTACGTCTCAGAGTAACATGACGGTAGCTCCGTTTCCATTATCCTTTAAATTGCGCGAATTGAAATTGCAAATTGCAAATATGCCTAATGGAAATGCGTCAATTGTACAATAACTTCCATATATCGCAAAAAAAAGTTTTATGCTTGCATGAGGTGGTTTTTTCAGGCAATTCGAAAAAGGAATTTTTCACAAAACAGCAATGGAATTTTTTTTTCTTTCTCGCATTTACAGGTCACATTCAATTAAATATAGCCAAAATCCAACAAAAATCTGTTGCCATGGCTTATCATGAGAGGAAAAAAATATGTTTTAGTCGCATAACATTAGTTAATGGAAACGCTGTCATTTCGCAATACTTTTTAATCGATCTTTATAAAATATCGCCAAAGTTCTGTTCTGTGCTACTGTTTCTTTCCTGAATGAATCAACCGTTCAAATGATTCGGATCAATCGCAATGACTCACTCATGAACAGTGTCTTACTGCCACCTACTGGCGGTTTCAATTTCATTTGAAGTAACTATTCATTTTTAAAATAATTTCAAATATCAGTATTCAATGTTTAATGTTTAAAATATCAAAACAATATTTAAGCATTTGTAACTGCAGGTTAAAGGAGTAGTTCACTTTCAGAACAAAGATGTAAAGATGATGTACTCACCCCCTTGTCATCAAAGATGTTCACGTCTTTCTTCAGTCGTAAAGAAATGTTTTTTGAGGAAAACATTTCAGGATTTCTCTCCATATAATGTACTTCTGTGGTGCCCCTGAATTTTTCATAAATGCAGCTTCAAAGGGCTCTAAATGATCCCAGCCGAGGAAGAAGGGTCTTATCTAGCAAAATGATTGATTCTTTTCTAAAAACATTTACACTTTTATATACTCTTTAATCTCTACAAAAGAGTACACACAGAGCTAGACAAGACGAGCATTTAAGGTTAAAAAGTATATAAACTGTACTTTTTTTTTTTTTTTTTTGAAAATAACCAATCGTTTTGCTAGATAAGACCCTTCTTTCCTCGGCTGTGAGCCATTTGAAGCTGCATTTTTGAAGTTCAAATTTGGGGGCACCATAGAAATCCATTATATGGAGAGAAATCCTGAAATGTTTTCCTGCACATTTCCTTACGACTAAAGAAAGAAAGACATGAACATCTTGGATGATAAGGGGAGGAGTACATTATCTGTAAATGTTTGTTCTGAAAGTGAACTACTCCTTTAAAGCAGTCAATGTCCCTCTGAGCTTCATTAAACAGTGTGTAAATACATCTAAATGGCACCTTAGATGCAATTTCTGCAAAGATGAATTTTGTTGTCATTTGTTTGGTAACAGCCTAAATGTATTATTATTATTTACAGATTAAATGTAAGAATTTCACTCAAAAGATGCACACTAAAAAATGGCTTTATAAAGATAAAAATCAATTCAAACTTAATTTCTATTACTGGGGTGAACTGGCCACACAGAATATGAGTCAGTTGTCCATGCAAATAATATTGTCTATTTATCTTTATCAATACCATTACTGATAAAATCCCAGAAAATATTGAGATATTATTTTTGGTCAATGTCACACACCCCTAGTACTGACACCAAATGATTTGAAACGGTCGCTTTGTCACATCTGGTGTGGATAGACTCAAGCTGTTGGTTCATTTTGGTTAGTAGAAGTTATGAATGGCCGGTTACTTAAAAAAAATTAGTAGCCATATTAGCTGGTGAGTGAAAAAGTTAATTTCACTCCATGGTTTTAATTTTATACTGGACCATATAGGCCTATACTTAAAAAGAAAATCATCCCCTACTTGCCCACATCACCCAACACACTTGAGTTTAAAAACAAACTGTTGTTTTATTTGGCAAATAAAGAGTTGCCTGGTATTTTCAACAATGCAGAGCAAACCACTAAGATAAAATATGTACATGATGAAAGCTAAGTGTATGTTAAGTGCAATTTTACAAGTAGGCCCAGGACATAGCATTTGGAGTGAATTGCCTGAATGACCCAATGCTCTCAGGTGCTGTATAATAGGACAGTTCAGATACTGAGTGCATCCTCTTGAAGGGTCCACTGGAAGGTCTGCAGCCATCATTCATTTGGCCCAAACTGCAAGTAGGAAAATAAAAGTGTGAATATGGTCCGCTGAAGCTGGGGTATGAAGTCTGATGGGACCAGTCCCAAGTTTTCCTCTTGCATGTCAAACCTCGGTCTTCATTTGCAAAGCCCAGAGATGCGTTTTCCAGGTTTCTGGATGGACAAAGTGCAGGTTTGTGCCTCACATGGGCGCTGTTTTCCCGCTGCAAAAGTGAGTCGATGGAAAACGGGCTGGTAAACTTGTTTTCCTTTTTTGCTTTGGGGGGTTTGCAGGTCGCCTTGTTTTCTATCGTATTCTCCACAGTGGGATTTTCCATGTTTTTATAAAAGTCAGGAAATACATCGCGCAAACCGCTGAAGTGGCGTCGCAGTATCTTTGGGGTGATTTTACTGTCATCCACTTTCCAAAAGTTGCGTTTTGCATTTGGGCACTCTGGATTTATAGGCACCTGTAAATACGAAGGCATTTATATTAAAAATAAATGATAACAATGTGAAGAAAAAGACGAAAGAGAAAAAGAAGAGGGACGTACCTTTACAAAGCAGTTGTTTGATGATAAACAAACTCTGATATTATTCTCAAGGCCTTTTCTGTCGCCATCCACAAATATTGTCAAGGCATTCATTAGCTGATGAGAAAAAAGGCATGTTACAGTCAAACCAAAATATTGTAGCGTAGCTAATATGTTTCTTTGAGTTTGCTTATTTGATAAAGCACTGAAGCACTTTAACGATGCTAAATAAATGTTTGCGTTCAATAAAAACAAATAAATACAGAAAACAATTCCTCCGCCCAAAAATATAGTACCTTACGTTAGCCAGCTGAATGCAGTAATTTGGCGGAGTGATACAGAGAGTTTAACTGCTCGTTTAATCCAAATTTAAAACCGAACGACGCACTTTATTAACTGTAATACATTTGAACTTACCTCGTGAAAAGTTAATTTCTTCTCAGGTGCGTTCTGAATAACATAAGCGATCAAACCCAGGTAGGTCATTTTCTGTTTGGAGTATCTCTTGTATTTCCTTCTGACCAGCATGTCTGCGCGCTCTCGCTGCATCTCTGAGAACATCTGAAACTGTAATGAGTGTCTGTCGTGTAGTTATTGGCCTATATATGAAGCTCCTCAGCTTTAGAAGATGTAGATGGCCATTTCTCGTTAATGTCTCTTTTGCATAATTGACGGAGGTGTTAACATGTGGGCGGACATGCCTGGACCACCACAGTCTATTGGCTGTGAATGTTTTTAATATTGTAACATGCCCAAGCAAAACTGTAAATAGAGTTTTAAGCTCAGTTTTACTAATAAAATCTTACAAAACAAACGAGTGTAATTACTCTGTTTCACGTGTTTCAATATTATTTAAACAAATAAACAAAACAAAACAGTTTATTAAATAATGACATTAAATGTAAACGTAAATAGGTAGGCTAAAGATAAAATTACTCATAACCACAATATTTTAGGCTACTATCATATACTTTCCAAACATTGTATTGTGCATTTGGGAACTCTGGATTTATAGACACCTGTAAATGTGGAAAAAAAAGGTACAATAAAACTAAAACTATAAATATGTATTGTTATCCCCCGGTTTCACAGACAAGGCTTAAGCCTAGTCCTAGACTAAAATGTAAATCTGAGCCGTTTTAACTGAAAGAAACTTTCACAGGCTGATCTTAATATACATGAGTGCCTTTGTTTTGTCTCAAGATGCACACCAGTAATGTTTTTTTCTAAGCACGTTTATAAAAAATACTTAAATGCCCTAAGAGAACTATGGCCTAAGCCTGGCTTAGTCTAAGCCCTGTCTGTGAAACCAGGCCTACAGTATATGTATTATTGTATTACATACTGTTTTAGATAATGACATTATATGGAATATTTTTAATATTTTAAATAAATGGCTAGGTAAACCTAAATGGTGTTATGTGATTTGATGCTTCCGTAGTGGTGTAGTATTATTTTGTATTATTATCTTTGGGGTTAGGTTTTCTCTAAATGGACTGACTAGCACCTTTTCAAAACTCAAAATGAGATGTTGTTTTGTGGCGTAATCACAGAGCAATAAAAGATGCCTTTTCACAAGATGACAAAGTAGTAAACCAATTGATTCAATCTGGTTCAAAACTGTGAATTCCCAACATTCCAGTGTTTAGTCATGAGGCATGAATTCACACGTGGTGTTCATGTGCAAATTAAATGCTTCATACAGTAAGTGTTAATGAGTCAGTTTAACAGACTAGTTCACAACCTCATTAAGTAATATTCACATTTATCCTTAGTTAAGAGGGGCAAGACAAATAAACAGATAATATAGTAAATATTCTCTGGTAATAAAGAGATTATTTACGTAATATGACTAGGCAGAACATGATGATATTTAGATTTATACACTGCAGGCAAAAGTTTTTGGACAGTAAGATTTTTAATGTTTTTTTTTTTTTTTTTAAGAAGTCTCTTCTGCTTAACAAACCTGCATTTATTTGATCCAAAGTACAGTAAAACTTTTTAAATATTTTGTTATTTAATATAACTGTTTTCTATTTGAATATATTTTAAAATGTAAATTATTTTTGTGATTTCAAAGCTGAATTTTTAGCATTATTACTCCAGTCTTCAGTGTCACATGATCCTTCAGAATCATATGCTGATTTGCTGCTCAAAAACATGTATTATTATTAAAAAAGAAATTTCAAAAGAACAGCATTCATCTAAAATATAAAAAGGTTTTATCATCACTTTTGATCAATTTAAAGCATCCTTGCTAAATAAAAGTATTAATTTCTAAAATCTCTTTCCCAAACAGAACCTCCAAGCTGTTGGTAAACAAAAGTTTTTATTTCAGATAAATGCTGATCTTTGGATCCTAAAAAAATGTCTCAACTGTTTTAAATATTGACAATGATAATAAAAAATAATACGTTAAATAATAATAATGTTTCATGAGCAGCAAATCAGCATATTAGAATTGCTTGACACTGAAGACTGGAGTAATGATGCTGAAAAGTTAGCTTTGATCACAGGAATAAATTTCGTTTTTTAATATTTTCAAATAGAAAGAAGCTATTTTAATTAGTAAAAATATTTCACAATATTACCGCTTTTGCTGTATTTTAGGTCAAACGAATACAGGCTTGTTGAGCAGAAAAGATTTCTTTAAAAAAATATATTTGAAATTCCTACTGTCTAAAAACGTTTGACTGGTATATATACTGTTCATGGGTTAGGGGTTTATTTCATATCAGCAGCATATAGATCCCAACTTTTAAAGGTCTTTTTCTGTTTCATAATAAAAAAATACACTATTTTTTGCCCAGGACCAGGTTTTCCAAAGAAACTTCTGTCACTTTTTTAATAAATAAAAAAACAAACTGCTCTTTGAGGTAAAATATCAACAGCATTTATTTAAAATATTAAAAAGAGTAGCACTAAAGTACTAAAACACATAATTTCATGTTTTTTTTTTCAGTAACACTTAACTGATAACATACAGTTTTTAATTGATGATAAAACAACTCTTCAAACATAGATGATATAAGATGCATTAAACAATGTGCAACATAAACAGAAAACATCTTGAACATCTAAACAAATTAAATTAGTCTCATCTGTTTCACTATTGAGGTGAGACTCTGCAGATGAATTGGGTAAAAAAAATAATAATAATAATAGTTATCACCTTACTTACCCAGTTGATTGATTACATTGATAATTGCAAACAATTTTTGTATTACAAGTTTTCTAAAATGTTACGTTTAAATATGCAAATGAGCCATTATTTAATGAAATATGTGCTAATTTGCATACATTACTAGTACAAAAATACACAAAAACACTGGATGAAGTCAGTTTCAAAATTCTTGTTTAATTTTTTTTGACATATTAGAGACAAATGTTTCTGCAGAGGGGATTTTTGCCATCTCATTTTGTCACTCTATAATTCAGAAAAATAATAGATCAGTCAGAAAACAATGTATTTTTTACCATTTTCGTGGAGAATGAAATTTTGTATAAAATCAAGAAATTTATATACAAATTTCTCTGTAAAAATCTTCAGAATATAGACAGAACATTTGTACATTTGTAGTACAAAAATACACAAAAACACTGGATGAAGTCAGTTTCAAAATTCTTGTTTAATTTTTCTGACATATTAGAGACAAACGTTTCCACAGAGGGGATTTTTGCCATCTCATTTTGTCACTCTATCAACATCTTCAGAATATAGACAGAAATAAAAATGTAAAGTTTGGTGTGTAAGTGCTACTGAAGTGGAGATTTATGGCTCAGTGTAGAAGAAAAAAACTCATTTTGAGAAAACGGCCTTTAAAAATATGTATTGTAATGGAAATCTATTGACACAAATAGATAAAGTGCTATAAAAGAAACACTCAATTGTGTCTTTTGGGTGTTTTCTTTCCACTAGTCTAAAAAAACACTTTATGAAACACCAAAAAGCCCAAAATCTCAAAATTGACAGGTGCATGAAAAAACAGTGTTTTGCCTGCAGTGTCTCCCCTTAAATGTCGTGCTTTATCCAATAATGTTTTATGCATAAGATTTTGATTTTTAGAGATAGAACAGGGCAATGATTCACAAACATGGCAATGAGAGGTTTAGAAAAACACACAGCATCACTTTATTTGGCAAAAAAGTTGCCAAACATATGACATTATAGTGACTATAACCAAGATGTTGAACAACATGTATTCTCTTAAAATGTTAAGTGTCTTAAATGGTAAAGTGCCGTTTTAAACGTAGGCCCAGGTTAAAGCGTTTGGAGTGAATTGCCTAATGCTCTCAGGCAGGTGCTGTACAACATTTGAGACTCAGAGCATCTTTTTGGAGGGTCCAATGGATGGACTGCAGCCATCATTTATTTGGCCTAAACTGTGAGTATAACAAGAAAAGGAGGAATATGATCCACTGAAATCGGTATAGTCCCATGTTCTTGCACGTCAAACCGCGGTCTCAATTTGCGAGGTCCACAAACGCGTTTTCTAGGTTCATTGTTGCACAAATTGCAAGTCTGTGCCTCACGGGGGCGCTAATTTCACGCTGTAAAAGTGACTCAATGGCAAACGGGCTGGTAAACTCATTTTCTGCTTCAGGGTGTTTGCAGGTCGCCGTGTTTTTCGTCGCAGTCTTCACAGGGACTTTCCATGTTTTCATAAAAGTCAGGGAAAACATCGCGCAAACCACTGAAGTGTCGCAGTATGTCTGGGGTGATTTTTCGGTCATCCACTTTTCAAGTTGCGATTTGCACTTGGGACCTTTGGATTTATAGGCGCCTATCATTTTTTTAGAAGACATCCATAATAATAATAATAATAATAACAATAATGTATGTAGCCCTTTCGTTTGATGATAAACAGACTGGAATATTATTTTCAAGACCTTTTCGGTCCCCATCCACAAATGTCGTCAGCACATTCATTAACTTTGAGAAAAAGAGCCGTCGTTACATTAAAATAAAAACACTGAATTTCCATTATTTAATAAAACGGTAGGCCTACGCCATCCGAAGACGTAATGTTAGCCTACCTTGCATAGCCTACTATTTTCAGGACACTTCATTGAGCTCTTCATCAGCTGTAATACATTTAAACTTACCTCGTGAGGGTTAATTTCTTCTCACGTGCGTTTTGAATTACATAAGCGATCAGACCAAGGTAGGTCATCTTCTGTTTGGAGTATCGCTGGTATTTTCTTCTGACCAGCATGTCTGCTCCCACTGCATCTCTGAGAACATCTGAAACTATAGTAAGTGTCTGTTGTTGTGTAGGTCTGTGGCCTATATGAAGCGCACCTGCTAGATGTAGATGGCTATTTCTCATTAATGTCTCTTTTGGGTATTATGTGGGTGGGCATTGGCTTTATATATTTAAAGGATAACTATTGCCAAAATGTAACCTGGGCTGTTTTTTTGTTTTTTTTTTTACTGTAAACGAGACAAACATCTAAAAGCATATTTACAACAAACGAGCCGTTTTTGAGATTGACTGTGATTTTGTTTTGTGGTCAATGGCCGGTGAATGGGAGTGCTAGGGGCATAACTTTGAGCGCATCAAAATCAATATTTTTACAACACTAAGAAGGCTTGACACACCATGAAACTTTGCTCGAAGTATCGCCTGGGTCTCTACACATGAACTCGAGCATTGAGAACATTGTTTGTGTACACAGAGTTTACTAAAAAGAAAGGTTTTGAACAACTCACAATCACTGTTTGGGTTTCCGCTCGCAGCCGTCTTGCCAGTCAAGTGGTGTCGATCTCCGAATGTGAGGATGGATAGCTCCTAAAGCATATTTCCATATAAATGCACGGCTAATTCGTTGTTTTGTCGCAAGTGAAAAACAATATTAACCTTCTAGTTGTAAAAAGAGCCTCATATAAGCCTAATATTTCGTCCTATGGAGTCCATTCACTCGCATTCGGAGATCGACACCTCTTGACTGGCAAGACGGCTGCGAGCGGAAACCCAAACAGTGAAAGTGAGTTGTTCAAAACCTTTCTTTTTAGTAAACTCTGTGTACACAAACAATGTTCTCAATGCTCGAGTTCATGTGTAGAGACCCAGGCGATACTTCGAGCAAAGTTTCATGGTGTGTCGAGCCTTCTTAGTGTTGTAAAAATATTGATTTTGATGCGCTCAAAGTTATGCCCCTAGTACTCCCATTCACCGGCCATTGACCACAATCTCAAAAACGGCTCGTTCGTCGTAATTATGCTTTTAGATATATGTTTGTCTCGTTTACAGTAAAAAAAAAATAAATAAATAAAAAAAAACAGCCCAGGTTGCATTTTGGCAGTATTTATCCTTTAATAATGTAATATTGACATGTTTGATATGCTGTAAGTTTGAAGATTGCAAATAAATATAGGAATAAACACCAAAATATATTAATACCGATAAATAGGCTATTAAATAATGTCAGATTTGGATGTAATCATTACCAAATAATGGTAAAACATTTTTCAAACTCAGTTTAAACAAGGACAATTACTGCAATCACAAAGCAATACAAGAGTTCTTTATACCGATAAGTAGGCATTAAGTTTTATTAAATATTGTTGGATTTTTAGTATGTAATCATTTTAAATATTGTCTAAATAAATAAACAACAGGTCCGTATATTAGTACAACATTTTTCTAAACTCAAAGTTTAAACGAGGACAAGCACTGCAATCACAAAGCAGTATAGAGTTCTTTATACCGATAAGTAGGCATTATGTTTTATCAAATAATGTCAGATTGTGTAGTATGTAATCATTTTAATATTCTATAAATAAATAAACAACAGGTCTGTATTGGTAAAACATTTTTCTAAACTCAAAGTTTAAACGAGGACAAGCACTGCAATCGCAAAGCAATACTAGAGTTCTTTATACTTTATAAGTAGGCATTACATTTTATTATATTGTTGGATTTTTAGTATGTAATCATTTTAATATTCTATAAATAAATAAACAACAGGTCTGTATATTGGTAAAACATTTTTCTAAACTCAAAGTTTAAACAAGGACAAGCACTGCAATCACAAAGCAGTACAAGAGTTCTTTCTTAGCAAACAAAGCAGGCCAATTTGATTCAATCTGGATCAAAACTGTAAATTCCCAGCATTCCAGTGGCTTTAGTCATAAGACATGAGTTCACATGCAGAGTTAACATGCTTGCAAATAAATTACTTAAGTGCTAAAGGGTCCATTTAACAGGATTGTCAACAGTTTAAATTATTAGGTCACAGGCTGTTTTAATCAACGCCGATTTGAGACGTCTAAATTTAGGCTTTAGATGAAACGTATTGAAAACCCACTAACAATATATTCAATAAACGCATGAATATTGAGAAATGTCAAACAGTGACTCATGTGACAAAGATTTAAAATCCCGCTGTAGATTTCACCCTGGCCCTGTTTGGAGCTGTCGTCATGTGGCGGGTCATGACGCAGAATGAGATTGTGGGCGGACCAAATAATCGAGAACGTGCTAGGCAGTTCAATTCATTTCACAGAATCGATTCATTCGAACGGTTCATTCCAATTCATTCGTTTTAAGTCAGATACAACAACAGAACAGTATTTACTTACAGAGAACATGTTGAAACATGTTCGATAAAGGGGAATTCCCACAAGTTGTATTTTGTTTATTTACTTCAGGTTAATTTTATTTGTCATTTTTTTATTATGTGATATTTAGGCATAATGGCTTTGTGTTAAAACTAACAGTTTTTAAGCAATTAAAGCAAAATCTTATGAAAAAGCTATTTATTTGCACTGTGGTCTTGCACAAATATCTGTTGAATATACTGTATAAAATCAATATATAGGCTTAGTTAAATATATGACAGCCAATTTAAATTGTGAAAGACTCATTTAGGTGTCAGTAAACGTTTTTTTAAGTGAATTATGAATAAAAATGCAAACTTTATTGTCTAAACATGTTTGGATATTTGTCCAAGGATGATTTAATAGATAAAACTCCAATGGCACAGTATTTATCTTGTAATATTTGGAAGCTGCTGCTTTTCGGCGATTATAATGAAGAGTTATTATTGTTTTTGCCCAATTTTAAGGCACAAATCTTATTTAAAAGATTCAAATATGAATAAAAATGCAAACTTTATTGTCTAAACATGTTTGGATATTTGTCCAAGGATGAATTAATAGATAAAACTCCAATGGCACAGTATATTGATCTTGTAATATTTTGAAGCTGCTGCTTTTCAGCGATTATTATAAATAGTTATTGTTTTCGCCCAATTTTAAGAAACAAATCTTAGTTAAAAGTTTCAAATTTTAGTCACACTTGTTTGTTCATTGACTTAAACGTTATCAGGGTTGCCGAAATCAAGCGAATAGACCTAGTTGAATCATTTGGATTTGCGAATCGGTTCGTTTGAATCATGGAACAGAACATGTCGACCACAACGATTCCCTCGCGATTCAGACATCACTACGATCGCATGGCGAGGCTTGAGTCACTCAGACGCTGTAGATTATTTGCGGGAAGCTTTCGGTAAGTCAAACGAATGCGCAATCTTTCGCTTTATATTTTAATAAACCTGTATTAAATGGCCAAAACTGATGAAAATAGACTTGGTGAAGGACCAGAGAGCCGTGTATGATGGGCATTTAAGCGGATTGTGTGGCTGAGGGTGTTGCCCTAACCGGCTTTCTGTCGGAAATCATGCTTGGCATTGTTATCAGTGTAGTTTTAGGGTATTTTACGTGAATTACAGTAGATGTAAAGCATAATTTGAGTAGATAGCTTTTTGTGGTGTGAACGTGCTTAATGTGGCATTTTGTGGTATATGTATAGAGACAAAGATCCGGGGGGGACCAGCAAAAAACTAAATGTTACTGGATTTAACTACAATACACAAAGACTATACACGGGTTTTCTACTAAAATGACTTAAAATGTTAGTATATTGTCAGTTTCCAGGCCAGTTTCCACGGTTTTGGGCGACATCTTGTCATTTTCTCTCCACGTCTCTGTTAAAGCTCCAGATGAGAAGCTACTGTTTGAGGTAACGTTACTTTTGAGGGAAAAAATGTTATACAACTTAGAACTTGTCGTGTAAAATATAAATATAAACCTTATGTGCTTTAGCATTACTGTTAGCAACATCTGGTTAGAAACCTGTGTATTTCATCACAGCCATAGATTCATATTTTTAGGATCTGTGCCAGTTACATAAGTCTTCTTGACTTTAGAGTGACGTTAAACAAGCTAATTCCTTCTGTTATTGAGTTATGACATTTTTTTGGTATGTATTGCCAGTGTGTTTGTGTTGAGGCGAGCTGACATGATTGATGGGGAAAGACACCCATCCAACAGGTCATTCACAATTTAGTAAATCCGTCATTTCCAAAGGACCTTTTTACTTCTATGGTGTCCGTTTTAGTAGGAGCATAGATGTCATTTCAGGTCAGTGGGGCGTTTCTTTAGGATATTTGATCTAGTTTGTATTATCAATTTTCTTTTCGCTTAATCATATCTTAGTCATATGTGACCCTGGACCACAAAACCAGTCATAAGGGTCAATTTATTGAATGATCTGAAAGATTAATACATAAGATTTCCATTGATATGGTTTGTTAGGATAAGACAATATTTGGTTGAGATATAACTATTTGAACATCTGAAATCTGAGGGTGCAAAGTCAAAATATTGAGTAATCGCCTTTAAAGTTGACCAAAGTCATTTTACAGTTAAAGTTAAAGGTGATCAAAAATTAAGTTTTGATATATTTATGGTAGGACATTTTCAAAATATCTTCATGAAACATGATCTTAATATCCTAATGATTTTTGGATTTAAAGCAAAATTAATAAATAAAAATAATTTAAGCTATACAATACCCATGCTACTTACGACTGGTTTTGTGATCCAGGGTCACTTGTCATTCACAGGGCTGCACTTTTAAGTATTTGTCAACTTTGTTTGCTAGTGTGTAGATCTTTTTCATTTGTACTGCCTTTTCTCACGTTTTACCTTAAAGACTGGTGGCAAAGCTGTTTCTACAGAAGAAAATGTTTTGGCTGAGAAGATCAGCTGTTTTAATCAGAAGTACATCACATTTACGCTCCCAGTCCGTGAGCGATACTGTGGTATTTTTGTCTGCTTTGCACATTGTGTTTTTCATCCTCTGCAGTGGATCTCTTATGTGGTAAGAGAAAGACCAGCGAATTCTCAGGACCAAGAATTCTGCAGAGCTTTCCCCAAGAGGGTCCCGAGCCTCAAATAAATACTTCCACATGACCTTCAGTCCGTGTGCCAGAAAGAGCTGTTTCTGCACTCTCAGTGACGTACAGGATTCCTTGAGATGTCAGCCGACTGCTCTTTTTGCAGTGCGGTTTCTGCTATATGGGGCTCCCCTTTTGTTCGATTCCTTGGGAATTTTACTTGCCCCAGGCTGTGGTCTATAAAACTTGACCGCGAGGTTGTGGGGTGCCAGGGAAATTTAGATCACATCTGCCAAGCTGGATGACTGCGACCGCTTCTTACACGAAAGAAAAGTCACGTGGAGCTCCTTCCTGAAGCGTCAAAGGTGGCTCTAGGCGATGGCAGGGGTCACAGAGCTCTTTAAGCTTAATCGTATCCGAAAAATCTTTGTGTATTCTCTCTAGGTTTGGAACTCTGATAGTTACCAGCCCCTGCAGAATGAAAGTGAATAAACACACTCCTATCTCCGGCTTTGAAGTGCGTGCCAAAGTTGATGAGCATCAGCCAGCACTTGACCCAAACCGGATTCGGTTCATGCAATTATCTGTTTGATAAACAGTTGTTAGCCACACACAGTGTGCCAGGGCGTATGCCAGCTTGCATTTAGCCGCAGGTGATTTAGCCTCATTTATGTTCCAGATGTTTCTCTTTCATGTGCTTATTAGATGCAACTTTTGCGGTGCAGAACATTTCACATGCATAACAATTAAACTAGCCTTGAAATCCCATTAGACAGCTAGAAATATCATTAATATTAACCCATATGTGGCCATGGAGCATGGCCAAAAATACATTTAATTTTTTTTTGTTATGCCAAAAATCATTAGGATTTTAGGTAAAGATTATGTTCCATGAAGATATTTTGTAAATTTCCTATCGTTAATCTATCAAAACTAAATTTTTTGATTAGTAATATGCATTGATATTGAACTTTTTGATTGAACTTCATTTGCACAATTTTAAAGGCGATTTTCTCAGATTTTAGTTAATTAATAGTTTTATCTCGGCCAGATAGTGTCATATCCTAACAAACCATACATGAAAAGAAAGCTTTTTTATTTACTTTCAGATGATGCATAATCTCAATTTAAAAAAAACAACAAAACGTATTAATGGTTTTGTGGTCCAGGGTCACATATTGGCATTGTATGCGTCCATTCTTGTGCACAAGAGCATTGTGCCATAGACAAATGACTTTGAAAGCGGCTATAATTGATGGTTTTCGCTGTTTTTCTCAGGTTTAGTTGCTGACTCAAAGCTAAAGTGGGTTTATTGGTCCAGGTGGTTTGTGTGGTGTTCATTTGTGTGTGAGAAGTCTCATAGCTCACTGAAGCAACTCCTGCAGGTGCACTTGAGATCTGCGTTCACTGATGTATTGAACTGTGGGCACATCCAATTTCACACAAACCAATAACATCACGCAAATCAACCAAACACACTCTCCAGCCAAATGGAACCAATTCATCATGTCAAATGATGGACTTCAATTGCACGCTTAATTAGTGGTCATCTGTCCGTTCAAAGAGAACCAGTTAGGGACAATATGGAAAATATCACTTAGGAAACTAGATTATGGTTTTAAGCCACATATTAAGGTTTTAATGTTGCTTCTTAGATCTAAAGTAAAACAGAAATGTGAGTTATTTATTAAATGTTAAATTTTGTTTCATTGCAGTTTAGTCCTCATTTTGGTCAAAAGTTTACATACACCTTGCAGAATTTGCAAAATGTTAATTATTTTACCAAAATGCATTTGATTGTTTTTTTTTTAGTACTGACCTGAATAAGATATTTCACATAAAAGATGTTTACATATAGTCCACAAGAAAAAATAATAGTTGAATTTATAAAAACGACCCTTTTCAAAAGTTTACATACGCTTGATTCTGGAAACTGTGTTGTTACCTGAATGATCCACAGCTGTTTTTTTATTGTTGTTTAGTTATAGTTGTTTATAAGTTTCTTGTTTCTTCTGAACAGTTAAACTGCCTGCTGTTCTTCAGAAAAATCCTTCAGGTCCCACATATTCTTTGGTTTTTCAGCATTTTTGTGTATTTGAAGTTCCAACAATGACCGTATGATTTTGAGATCCATCTTTTCACACTGAGGACAACTGAGGGACTCATAAACAACTAATACAGAAGGTATAAATGCTCACTGATGTCTCAGAAGGAAGTTTCATGCATTAAGAGTTTGGGGTGAAAACTTTTAGCAGAATGAAGTGTTTTTCTTATTTTGCCTAACTATCAGTTTTTTTTTTCTTTTACTACTTCTCTTCAGAAGCTACAGAAGATACTTGCATGTTTCCCAGAAGACAAAATAAGTAAAATTTACGTTCAAATTGAAAATGTTTTCACCCCTGGCTCATATTGCATTGTGTTTCCTTCTGGAGCATCAGTGAGTGTTTGAAACGTCTGTAATAGTTAAAATTCTCTCAGTTATCCTCAGGGTGAAAAGATGGATCTCAAAATCATACAGTCATTTTTGGAAAGGGTTCAAATACACAGAAATGCTTAAAAACCAAAGTATTAGTGGGACCTGGAGTATTTTTCTGACTCTATCACAACTATCACTAAACAAAAAAAAAAAAAAAAAAAAGCACAGAGTGTATGTAAACTTTTGAACAGGGTATTTTTTATAAATGTAACTATTTTCTCTTGTGGACTATATGTAAACATCTTTTAAATGAACTATCTTATACAGGTCAGTACTAAATTAATAATAACATGCATTTTGCACGATCTTATTTTGCTAAAATAATTAACATTTTACAAATTCTGCAAGGTGTATGTAAACTTTGACCTCAACTGTATATCATGAGCCTTCAACTTTGAAGAACTGCATGTACAGATGTGAATTTACAGCGTGCTGGAAGCTAATTCAGTTTCGTCTAAGATAACTGTAAGAACATCCCATGTCCTTTACGTAACAAACTGTAAACCGCAAACTCTTTCGAACATGCAGCTGCCAGCAAATTTCAGCTGTTGCCAAGTAAACATAACTTTGGTTTCGTTTTTCGCAGCAGGGGAGTTATTAAGCCGTGCGCTCCAGAGCTCCTACTGATGTGCTCTCACTTGCGCTAGAAGTGTTTAGTGTTGCTCTGACAACTCGTTGCCTACCTTAGTTGTGTTCGGTCTGCAACGAGAACTAGAACTCTGTGTGACTTAGTGTTTTCTATGTGATCCCCCTCCCCAAGCCTACCAACACAGTCAACACTGACCATTTCAATAACTGCCCCAAAACATGTTCTCATAATCAATTGCCCAGTAATTTATTGCATTTGGATGATTTTAAGTTTATTTTACCTTGCTAACTTGCTCTTCAGAATAAATTGAAATTATCTAAGGATCAAAAAAGTACAAATTGTGATATTCTTATTTCAATATTTCAAAAGTCAAAGATTCAGGTGTTTTTGTTTACCGAGATATTCTTGATGTTAAGTGCACAGATTATTATAAATTAAGCAAAGAATTTGTGGTCAGAAGTTGCAGTTGCTTTCTTTTTTTATAAAGAATGTGAAACGTGTTTGTAGGTTATGTTATTTTACGTTTTTAAATATAAATAAACACAGTGGTGGCCAAAATTTTTGGAAAACTAGCCAGCTAAAATGGTTTTAAGTCAGTTATTTTAATCTTTTGCTGTGGGGTGTCAGTAGGAAATATCAGTTTACATTTTCAAATATTCATTTTGCCATCAATTGTAATAATCCAGTGAGTTTTTTTGTTTGCACAATGAGTTTGACAACAGCTAGTGCTCCACACAGAGATCTGATCCCATCATCATCCAGTCTGTCTGGAATGATATGAAGAAACAGAACAAACTGAGACGGATTAAATCTAGGAGAACTGTGGCAATGTCTCCAAGATGCTTCAAGAAACTTACCTGCAAAGCTACAATACTGTTCAAAGTTTTAGGCATTTCTGTAAAAGTGCTGTAAAATAAGGATGCTGTTTACATTGTCATAAATAGGTTTTCTTTATCAATTAACTTCTATTAACTAAATTAAATCAACATTTGGTGTGACCATCCTTGGCGTTTAAAGCAGCTTTTGCCCTACACTCTTAAAAATAAAGGTGCTTCACAATGCCATAGAATAACCATTTTTGTCTAAATGGTTCCATAAAGAACCTTTAACATTTGAAGAACCTTTCTGTTTGACTAAAGGTTCTTTGTGGCAAAAGAAGGGTTTTCAGATTATAAAAAGATAAGAAAGAGATGGTTCTTTAAAGAACCTTCAACTGAATGGTTCTTTGTGGAACCAAAAATGGTTCTTCTATGGCATCGCTGTGAAGAACCTTTTAAAGCACCTGTATTTTTAAGAGTGTAGGTGCACTTGCACAGTTTTTCAGGTAGCTTTGCAGGTCTTGAAACATTTTGGAGATGTTGCCACAGTTCTTCTGGATTTAGTCTGTAATATATTTGAAATAGATTTTGACACAGCATTAAGGTTTTGTATTTGTTTTTGAAACTGATTGATTGTAAGCCTCATTGAGTTTATGCACCTCAGTTTTTGAGTGAACATTTCCAAAATAATCTCCAAATAATGTTTTTCTTTTTTGCAGTCAAAAACTGAGCTGAATACGCTCAGAACAATAAGGCCTATAATCAATCAGTTCCAAAAAGAAATACAAAACCTGTTGCTAACTGAAAGAAAACTAGTTGACAAAAAATACTTAATCCAAGATTTGGAAATAATAGCATAATGAGATATTTGAAAGCAATTAAAGGCATCTTGTTTTTGAGCAGGAACATCAAATTAAGTGAAGAATTTTAGCACAGAACAAGGCTTTATTATCTTGCAACTAGGGGTGGGCGATCTTCCCAAAATATTGTATAATATCATGTTCCTCTAATGCAAAATCACAATCCTCAATCTTAATTGCAATCTTCCCAATTTTGAGATGTACTATCGAGAATATCCGGACTGCAACAAGCCTTTGACTTAACTATTTTCATGGTTTATAAAACAGAGTATTGCATTAAACAATCAGTTGAAAAGAAATTAAGGTTTTTGAGGAAAACAATCCAAAATTTTTCATCATATAGTGGACTTCAGTGGGGATCAAGAGGTTGAAGGTCCGAATTACAGTTTCAATGCAGCTTCAAAGGGCTTCACACAATCCCAGCCGAGGAATAGGGGCCTTATCTAGTGAAATAAGAGTCATTTTCTGAAAGAAAAAAATAAAAACGTATATACGTTTTAACCACTTATGCTTGTCTTGCACTAGCTCTGTTATGCGCATCTGTGACCATCATGTTGGAAATGGTTATTTATTCCTCTGTGTACTTTGGTTTAAAAAGGTAGGGTACAACGAAAAATTCCATCTCTGTCTGACATCTTTGATTTGCCTTTTCTTTTGTAAATGGCGTTTGACTTTCTTTGCTTGTTCGCTTTGTTTGTGACCTTTCCACCAAGACTCCGTAATGTCTGAAGTTGAGCTAGTGCCAGATGAGCATTTGTTGTTATAAAGTATAAAAATGTGTATTTTTCTTAGATTTCTTGTATTTTTGACTAGATAAGACCCTTATTCTGCGGCTGAGATCGTGTAGAGCCCTTTGAAGCTGCATTGAAACTACAATTTGGACCTTCAACCTGTTGATCCCCATTGAAGTTCAGAATTTCTTTTCGACTGAAGAAAGAAAGACATGAACATCTTGGATGACAGGGTGAGTAAATGATCAATTTTTATTCTAGAAGTGAACTAGTCCGCATCCAAATTCCTTCATAATTGTTTGTTCATTTAAAACATAACCGACTGTCTTTATGTAAATACTCGCATTTGACATTTTTCGGGTATATTTGACCATTTATGTGCACACCTGAAACCACAGGTATACTTTGCTTGGTTATGTTCAGCTCTGCCTCGGAGCGTATGGGCTGCACGATTAATCGCACGATGTTGTGAGGTGCGTTTAGTCAATGAAGCCGGTACTTTGATTAGTAGTAAATCTCCATCACGTGCGTTTAGCTGAAGCAGAAATTAAAGGTTGTATCAGCGATTTCTAGCCTAAAACATAAAGTGTCAATTTCAGCTGACCTTTCTTCACGATCCGCTCGCTGCCTGCCCCATAAATTGTCTGTGAAAAAACCGCGTCTCTCTGGTCAGCCTAGGGTCCGAGATATGCCAAAAAAACAATCGGCGCTATCAACACACCACAGATAACCAAACAGTGTTCCAACCAATCAGCGTCAGGGGTTTGGTGTTGTGGCCTTTCCTACTGGTGCTGGGATGTGAGGGAGGCGGAGCGAAAGTCCACAACACCAAATCCCTGACGCTGATTGGTTGGAACACTGTTTGTTTTTGTGTGGAAAGGTTGGTAGTGCCGATTGTTTTTTTGGCATATCTCGGACCCTAGGCTGACCAGAGAGACGCGGTTTTTTCACAGACAATTTATGGGGCAGGCAGTGAGCGGATCGTGATGAAAGGTCAGCTGAATTTAACACTTTATGTTTTAGGCTAGAAATCGCTGATACAACCTTTAATACACAGAGATGTAAATCACTGACAAGCTCACCAAATATGGCGTAGCTTGTCAGTGATTTACGCCTCTAAACGCTCCAGCTGAATGCACGTGATGGAGATTTACTACTAATCAAAGTACCGCTTCATTGACTAATCGTGCAGCCCTATCGGAGCGTGTACACAAAACGCACAGGAATAGTGTTTAATGTGCTTTTAATAACTCTTTACAATACAACATGTCCCACAGTAGACTGCCTTTTACCACAGTCACATTACATGATTTGACTGATTTGAGCATTAAGCTTTGAAGGACAGGCAAAAGCGCACCACTTTAAATCAAAGTAACGGCATGCGTCACAATGATTGTTTTATTAAAATCGAAACTGAAACTAAAATGTAATTCCTCGCGCTACGCACTTATTTGGAGATTATTTTGGAAATATCACTCAAAAACTGAGGTGCATAAACTCAATGAGGCCTACAATAAATCAGTTTCAAAAAGAAATACAAAACCTTAATGCTGTGTAAAAAATCTATTTCAAATAAATTACAGACTATATCCAAAAGAGCTGTGGCAACATCTCCAAGATGTTTCAAGAGACCTACCTGCAAAGCTACCTGAAAAACTATGCACAAGTACAACTACACTCTTAAAAATAAAGGTGCTTTAAAAGGTTCTTCATGCAGTGCCATAGAAGAACCATTTTTGGTTCCACAAAGAACCATTCAGTTGAAGGTTCTTTAAAGAACCATCTCTTTCTTACCTTTTTATAATCTGAAGAACCTTCTTTCCCCACAAAGAACCTTTTGTGAAACAGAAAGGTTCTTCAGATGTTAAAGATTCTTTATGGAACCATTTAAACAAAAAGGTTCTTCTATGGCGTCGTGAAGCACCTTTATTTTTAAGAGTGTACTACTTTTAGCTCACGTTGAACTTTTTTCAAATACTTTACCATCCATGAAACGCACATAATAGAGACACGTGATATAATTTGTCCAGTCACAGTCATCTAGTAGGCAGTTATTGCTGTAGTTTTAACATTATTACGAGAACATAACTATCACTAGATCACTATCTCCATGATTCACTTGAAAAGTAGTAGGTATAGAGTCAGACATAATAACCTGTGGTTCAGTAAGCAAGTGTTGAATCTGAGGTGATTCAGTCAGGAAGTGAGTTTGTCTGATCAACTCAGTTCATGGCAGCATTTCTGGCCATGATGTTGTGGCTTTCCTTAAGAGTGACTCAGGAAACACTGGTGGTTTCCATCTTCTGCGTCTGCTTTTAATTACAATCAGCACATTAGTTGTGGACTGAGGTGCAGCAAGTGAAGTATTTAGCCAACACACTCCACATTAGTGGTGCAACGGATCACAAAACTCACGGTTCGGATCATATCACGGATTTTGAGTCACGGATCGGATCAATTTTCGGATCTGCAAAAAGGGGAGGAGTCAAATGTAATTTGCTTCTCATTTATTACAAGAACAGTATGGCAAGGAACTTTTGGTTTTATCAAAAATAACTAAAATAAAATACAAAAATAAAACCAAGAAATAACTGAAAAAGCTGAATAAATAAAATTCTCAATACTTGAATACTTCAGTGCAACAATTGAAAAACAACCTGAGACCTGAAAATAGGCCAAACCTTATAATGACAAAAAAATTTTTTCAAAAAGATGAGGATGTCTACATTCTCTGGGGAGAGAGTAGACCTCTTAGCTGTCACTATGTCACCTGCCGTGGAGAATACCCTCTCACTAGGAACTGAAGTGCCAGGCACAGCAAGGTAGCGTCTTGCCATCTTTGCAATGTGAGGGTATTTACACTCATTGTGTTTCCACCATGCCAGCGGGTTACCACCATCCACTGGCAAACTGCTTGCTGCCCTGTACGATGCCACCTCCTCTTTGATTGTGTTGTAAAAAGTTTTCTCTGTGTCTGACTCTTTCACAAATGTATCCCCAAAAAGCTCTTCTATGGCAGACTTCTTTTGTGGAGGAGATGCATTTGGCCCTGTGTCTGCTCCAGTGGGTGTTGGCTCAGTGGCTTGACCCTGCAGAAAAAATAACTCTGAGTTATTTAACTATATTTCTTATTATATATTTCATAGGCAATCAATAACATATGCCAGTAATTTTCAAAATTAGGATCAAATATTCACATAAATAATAGTTAAAATATTTTATAACTTAATTATATTAATATTAAATAATATGAATAATTGTATTATTTTTACCTCTTCAGTAGCCACAATCTCAGTTGTGAGATCAGTGTATGTCTTCTCGCGTAGGGCTGGTTCTATGTGAGTCAGGGACTTGAACCTTGGATCAAGTGCAGTAGATCTGTAAAGATAATCTTGTATTTCAGGGGGGTTGGTGTATCTGGAAATCAGGTCCCCTCTTATAGCAGCCTTAACATCTCTGGTAATGCTGCTGTCTTCCTCATTTGCACACATGGATTGTATAATTCTGGTTTTCAGAGGTAGGATCATGGACACAGATGGTGCATTTTCAGTGCTCAATAGGGTTGTGACTGTTTTGAGAGCTTTGAGGAGCTGGAGGACCTCCTCTGCTACTTTCACATCATCATCAGACAAGGTGACAATGTCTCTGATATTTTTTTTCAGTGTCTTTTCTGTCAGTGCAGAGTATACTGCTGCCTGCTGCTCAAGATAGGGCTCCAACATGTCATATGTGGAATTCCATCTTGTAGTGACGTCGTGTATGAGCTTGTGGGCTGGTAGCTGTAGCATTTCTTGCTTTGTTTTAAGCACATGAGCTGCTGTTGTACTTCTGTGGAAGAAGGAAACCACCTTCCTAATCCTCCCAAGAAGGCGATCCATCTGATTAACTGAGATTCCTCTTTGGCATGCTAAATTGATCACATGTGCAAAGCAAGATATCTGTGGCCCTAGTCCAGCTTCTGTCACTGCATTTACTTGGTTTCTGGCATTATCTGTGGTGACTGGGATATTGCTACATGCATTGTGTCTCTTTAACTTCCACTCAGCTACTGCTTCTATCAGGATTTGCGCTAGATTTGTGCTCGTGTGACTCTCATAGAGGGGGGCGTGTCTGTAGCACCGGACTTTGCATCTCCCATCCCGCTGTTATGTAGTGGGCAGTCACAGTCACGTAGCTTTCGGTAGCCCTTGATGTCCACCCGTCTGTGGTGATCGAAATAGAGGATGCATCTGATAAGTCTGCGACGATTTTGCTTTTTTCCTGTTCGTAAAGTTTAGGCATGACCTTCATGCTGAAATGTGTGCGCGAGGGTATTTCGTACCGTGGCTCAAGCACTTTTAGGAGGTTTTTAAAACCCTTGTTTTCAACAACAGAGTATGGCCTCATGTCTGCCGCAATAAACATCCCGATAGATTTGGTAATAGCTTTAGCCCGCTCTGATTCTGGTGCAAACAAGGGCTGCTTAAATGCAGCGGTGAGCAGCTGTTGCTGGGGTTGCTGAGGTTGCTGCGGTTTGCATCCTGTCTGCACACCGGGGTGATGTCGCTTCAGATGCGTGGCCATACTCGATGTACTGCCACTTTCATACTGCTTTCTCGTGCCACAGTGTCTACACACTGTAACTGTTTTGTCCACCACCCTTATTCCGTCATCATTATATTTTACAGGAAATCCAAAATGCTCCCATACAAAAGATTTGAATGACGCGGGAGGCTTTTCGAGTTCTTCTGTTCCGCCGCTAGCCATCGTTGTTCACATGTTCCGCTGACGTAAACACGACTTCTGTGTAATTAATTATTTATTATTTAAAGGTGCAGTGTGTAGATTTTTGCGGCATCTAGCGGTTAAGTTTTGAATTGCAACCTGATTGCAACCAACGGCTCCGTCCACCGCTCACCCCTCCCTTTACAGAAACTACGGCAACCGACACGCGATTAAGATGTCGTCGTTTCAGACAGCAAAGAATAATGAAGTTTCTTTTAAAACGTAAATAAGAGAATTATATTTACTTGATAATTCAATAAAACGATGTTATTGTGAATATTGCAGTTACTTGTTCATCATTGTGTCAGTGTTTTTTCCCAAGAACAGCAGTGATGAAACGCGATCTGTAGAGCAGTTTGTCCGTTCAGGGCTACAGTAGAAACATAACGGTGGCTTCCATGTGGGGGACCCGCGGTGTATGTAGATATAAACTGGTAATTGTAAGGTAATAAAAACATAATGGTTAATTAAGTAAGGTCTTTCTTCACCCCTGAAAACATAGTTATGTATATGATATTGCATTTCTGTCTAGAGATAATCTTAAATATTACACACTGCACCTTTAAGCAATATCAGCAGAAAAACACTGTTTTATCTGCGGTTGTTAATTTTTTTTTATTAATCTAAAAGTTTTAAAAATGAGTTAATCCGCAGATCACGTGCGTTCCGAACCGTGGTTCATGATCCGTACGGATCACGGATCAACCGCGATCCGTTGCACCCCTACTCCACATATCAAATATCAAACCTTAATCTGGATTTGCAGAGCTTCAGACTGACTCTTCACCTCCATCATACATTTGGTTTAGTAACCAAGATGACAGTTCTCATGACAGCCCCTGACTCTCACATCAGATGCGTCACCGTACAGATGCTCGAGAGGCCCATCTAGTTCGGGCTTGTTAGGGTGATGAGATGGAGAGGTAATTAATAGTTCATCATGTACAGATGAATCATTCTGAACTCCAGTGTATTTACCGCTAGTGGTTAAGACGGCCAGGATATCAATGCACTAGGACTCTCTTGTGTCCTATAATCATTAATATTTGATTTTCAGTGTTAATGGAGGAAAGAAATATGCCTGGGAAATACAGTCTGATTCAGAGGCAGATGCAAAAGAGGATGTATAGACTAGGTTTTAAAACATCAGCCAGCATGTATCAACAAATCAAAAGCAAAAATGAAACACGTTAGTCTAGTTTCTGGATCTGAAAGACCAGTAACATGCATTAAGTATAGTAGGGCTGTAGCCATCGAATATGTTAGTAATCGAGTATTCTGCCGAAAATTCCATCGATTAATCGAGTAATCGGATAAAACATATGTTTGCGTAATTAAAGAGCAATATTAAATATGCAAGAGAAAATAAGACAGGTTTCTTAAAATCTACATTTTTATTTTTTTAATGCATAGTATGCAACAATATTCCATCTAAAATAAGCATTTAGTTATTACCAATTTTTTACTGTCTGTGCTTGTACTGGGAACAATAACAAAGTTGAGATGAATTAAGTGATATAAATTCTGGGTTTAAAATAAAGCATTTTCTGAAAGATGAAAACAAATAAAAATAACTTTCAAATAACTTTTTTTAAATGATCAAAACTAAGGCATACTTTAAAATAAACTATTAATATAGTTATACAAAAACACTGCCTTTAAGTCTTGCAACTTAACTTTTAGAACTAACAGTTAAAAGTTTCAAAATCTACAGCTGCAGGCATAACATAAGCCTTTACTGTCTTCTTCTTGGAATGCTTTGTGGCATTTAGGAGTCAAAACATAAGTCCATGCATGGTTTCACACGGAGTGCTTTAAGCCAATAAAACTATACGTTTTAAAACTTGTAACTTTTGCTACGGTTAACGTTGCGAATGTCGTTTACACTACTCCGTCGATTTCAACCCTCGAAAACTGAGACTTTTAAAAGCGCTGTAGACCCCACTGATCTATATAGATCAGTGTGTAGACCCCGTTTTAGTTTGAAAATTTCGGTGTTGTGTTTCAGTGTAAGCGGACCAAAACGGAGACTTTTGTAAACGATGCCCACATTCTCTCCGCGTATCCTTGACGACCGTGTAAACAATAACATCATGCTCATGGCTGTAGCCATAGATATGTATAAGTAGATTCCCTTTTGACCGCTCCAAGCACGTCCTCCATCTTAACAACAGGGATCTATCTATACTTATCTATGGTTGTACATGCTTGAATGGTCATATGGTGTTTTTCGGCTGTGTGGTGTAGACGGAGATCCGTTGTGCGGTAAATTATAAAATTACCGCCAACTCCTTCCTTCCGTTTTTTTTTTTCACTTTGTAAACGCATTTACACAAACAAAATCATTGCGAAAAAATGAGATGTGAGCTTTAAAATTTATTAAAAGAGGCTTTGAGGCAGAGGAATTTGCCTCGATCATTTTTTGTAATCGAGTTACTCGAGGAATCGTTTCAGCTCTAAAGTATAGAACGCAATTCGCCAGCTAAAACCCCCTTCATTTGGTGATATGTGACCCTGGACCACAAAACCAGTCTTAAGTCGCTGGGGTATATTTGTAGCAATAGCCAAAAATACATTGTATGGGTCAAAATTATAGATTTTTCTTTTATGCCAAAAATCATTAGGAAATTAAGTAAAGATCATGTTCCATTAAGATTTTTTGTAAAATTCCTACTATAAATATATCAAAATGTAATTTTGGATTGGTAATATGCATTGTTAAGAACTTAATTTGGACAAATTTAAAGGTGATTTTCTCAGTATTTTGATTTTTTTGCACCCTCAGATTGCAGATTTTCAAATAGATGTATCTCGGCCAAATATTGTGCTATCCTAACAAACCATACATCAATAGAAAGCTTATTTATGCTTTCATATGTTGTATACATCTCAGTTTTGTAAAATTTTACCTTATGACTGGTTTTGTGGTCCAGGGTCACATATGTAATCGCACATTATTTGAAAAGCCTGTGATCTTAACAGCAAGTTACGCAACAGTGAACGTAACCAGTGGTTTTGATTGTCGTACATCCATGAACTTGAAACACCGGTGAAAGCAATCACTCTGCGCAGATCTACCTCCCAGTGTCGTACTGCTCTTTTACAGTGGATTATTGTTCTCATCCCATGAAGTGGTTATAATAGAAATGTTTTTAATTAATCCAGTGGAGGGCCATGGGTGGCTGCCCGAGCCTGCTGTGACGCAAGCCTGGGATTTAATCACGAGGAGACGGGGTGGGAAAAGAGGGAAAACTCATTCCCCCATGTCAGACTTTTAAAACAGCCAACACTTCTGGTGTTCAGTCAGGAAATTATACACAAATCATGCTGTAAGTTTGAAATGTCAAAATAGGCACTGGGTGGCTTTTATGAATCCCATACAGTAATGTAAAACGTAAGGCCCATGCTTATAGTTTAAATGTGTAGCATTTTGTATGCTAAAACACTTTCTTCTATCCCATGTGCAGAGTGTTTGGGAAACCTGTTTGGAAACAGTCATTAGTGGTGATTTATACTAAGGCTGTGCAATTAATCGATTTCGGCTTCAAACGATAATGAAAATACAGTAATCGAGATGAAAGGATTATTGCGCCCCCTTTCCAGTGGTGCGCTTTCACTCCTCCATAAAAGCCAAATTTCACATGCAAATCAGCAAAATCATGTAACTTGACTTTTAGAAAATGGGAAGAAATCAGAAATCAGAATGAGCTTTATTGCCAGGTATGTTTACACATGCTAGGAATTTGTTTTAGTGACAGCAGCTCCACAGAGCAATCGAGTGACAGTGACAAGACAAGACATAGATTATAAAAAAAGAACAATATACAAGTACACAAGACAAAATGCAAAGTGCAAAATAGCAAAAACACAATATACAGAGTATGCCATTACAGAGTATGTGCTTGATTTATTCATGTTTATTTGATGTTGGGTTTTTAAAAGCAAGAAAGAGAACTCTGTGTGTGTGATCAGAGACAGAGCAGAACATGGACATGTAAAGTTATCTTTTAGCTCAAGGTGCGCGTCTAAACCATAGACTGTAAAAAAATAGAGACGTAGTGTCCGTGACGTCACCTGTAGGTTTCTAAAGAGCAATTTTGAAGCTCATAGTGGGCGGGATTCGGTTGTCACCGTCTTGGAATTGCATCATCGCGCGCCACTCTCGGAAAATCGAAAATGGGCAAAGAGGCGGGATGTGGGTGGAGCTGGTTGCTGAAACCACGCCCACCTAGTGCGTCAGTGGTGACAGCAGCGGCAATCCCCCTGTCACTCAAGTGGCCACACCCTTAATTATGCAGAACATTAAGGCTTAATATAAATTAACCCTTAAAGACCTAAAACATTTTTGGGGCACCTGAGGAACCTGTATATTTCTTTGTTTTTTCAGACCTATTCTAGCACTCAGCATCAATTGTCATCTATCATTTTAAACATAAGAACTTGAACTTTATGTCTAGCTAATTTAAAATTACATTTTTCCTTTTGTTTTCTCTAAAAATTAGTGAATTTCCAGAATTTAAGGGAAAATGCTAGCAACAATCTGGTGTACTCAAACAAAAACTCCTGAAGTTTGGATTTTTTTCTTTAGAAATTTGTATGTAGGTGTTTTACACTTCCAAATAAAAAAATTTCTATATATAACATTCCCCAAGCAAATTAAAGCCATTTAATACAATATTATTATAGGCGCTTTTCAGTGAAAAACAGTCCTATTTAGTTTATTGACAATATAGACCTGTCCAAAAACGTTTCAGGAGTAAAGTCATAGCAGAAACAGTGTTATATAATAGCAAAACACAGGAAAAATAATTTACTTTTTCAGATAAATATATTCTTAATCCGAGGATGAACAATAAATGCGAACAGAGTAGAAAGTAACAAGAAAATTGCACAAATTGTCTTGTGCAACAAAAAAAATAAACAGTCCAAATTATTCACAAACTTAACACAAAATGAGAGACAAATATACCGAGTGCAACCGAAAAAATAGAGCAAATAATCTTTAAAAACTATATAAGAATTAGTCACAAAATTTAACAACCAAATAGATTGATCTGTTGGCTGTAGTCTGCGTCCCAATCTATTTTACCGGGAGATCACATAGTGACGCGAAAACCTAAATTCCAGTGCTTTATCCGATATATAATGCTGTTTCATCCTTATTTTTGGTTTGTGTTATGTCAAAGGGCTCTGTCGTGAGTATTTCTGTACATTTTCAAAGAATGCTGTCATGCAAATGTGTTATTTTGCGTTTGTTTTCATGCATGCAAGACGCACTTTGCTTTCATTTTGCGTTTGTTCAGATTTGCAAAGAAACATACTAATCGGTGGTTCAAAAGACCAAAACCTATGTTTATTGGTTGAATAAATGACAGTTTGAACCAATCTGGACACAGGGGTGGGACTAAGCATCAACAATCGTTCCTGTTTGGCTCAGAGGACCAAAACGTATTGATTTCATCTGACGAATCAGTGCTGAGGAAATGTGATGACGTAATCACGCTCACCACGGAGCCTCTGAATATCCAAATGAGACAAATTGGATTAGCGGTTCAAAAGTTATTAAACATTTAAGAACGATAGTTATTTTTAGCCGCGAGCGGCTGTCTCGGTCTTTGAGGGTTAAACGGATGAGTTCTAAAAAAATTCACCCCCCTCACAGTTGACATGAAGTGCGAAATTAACTATATAGACCAAAACCACTTTTTGTACCAGGTTGTAAAACGTTTTTTTTTTTTTCTGCTGTAAAGTTGGGCTTCTTTTTTAACATTGGGCGGGATTGACTCCCTTTTGCAGCCAGTCGATGAATTGCAGTTTGAGTCACTTACGTGTTGGTTTCAATAGAGAGAGCGGAAGGTTGCCGCTTGTTCTAAACGGTCAAATACATGCAAAAATATTTCAAAATGAGTGATTGGTGATTATTCATGTAAGCCCTTGTCAGTTATGTCTTAAATGATCATAAAGTGTTGAGAATGAAAATAAGTGTGTACCAGTATATTGGATCTGTGTGGCTCTTAAAGCAGTAGTCACGTCCAGAACAATAATTCACAGATAGTTCACTCACCCTTGTCATCCAAGATGTCCGTGTCTCTTTTTCTTCAGTCATAAAGAATTTTTTTTTTTTTTTTTTTTTTCGGAAAACATTTCAGGACTTCTCTCCATATAATGGACTTCTATGGTGCCCCCAAATTTGAAACTTCCAAAATGCAGTTTAAATGCAATTTCAGAGGTCTCTAAATGATCCCAGCCGAGGAAGAAGGGTCTTATCTAGCGGAACGATCTGTTAATTAAAAAAAAAAATGATATTATATACTTTTTAACCTTAAACGCTCATCTTGTCTAGCTATGCGTGGACTCTGTATTTCGCGTCAATACAGTTGGGTTATGTCCCATCTCATTTTTTCCTTCAACTTCAAAATCATCCTGTATCGCTGCAGAAGTGCCAACAAAGTGAACGTGCAAAGAAGGTCAAACACCCTTTACCAAAAAAGGTAAAACAGCGATGTAGGTTGATTTCAAAGTTAGAGGGAAAAATGAAAGGGGAGTTTTCACAGAGCTAAACAAGATGAGCATTTGCGGTTAAAAAGTATATAAATTGTGATTTTTTTTTTTTTTTTTTTTTTTTTTTTTTTTGTGGAAAATAACCGATCGTTTCGCTAGATAAGACCCTTCTTCCTCTGCAGGGATCGTTTTTATCCCTTTGAAGCTGCATTTAAACTGGAAGTTCAAACTCGGGGCACCATAGAAGTCCATTATATGGAGATAAATCCTGAAATCCAAAAAACAATTTCTTTACGACTGAAGAAAGAAAGACATGTACATCTTGAATGACAAAGAGGTGAGTACATTATCTGCTAATTTTTGCTCTGGAAGTGAACTACTCCTTTAAAGCGAAAGAAAATATTATTTCTTCTGCTGTCTTTGTGCTTAATATTAATAAAACGTAAAAATACAAAGAAAAATCACTCACTACTCTTGAATGAAGGACTTTTGTAGTTTTAATAGGAAACAAAGCTTGTTTAATTCTTACAGAGAAGACGCTGTTTTATTTTACATTCAAATAATTGCATTCAATTTCTGTAGTAGGCTGTTAGACTACTTTGCACTTGCATTAAAGTATTCAGTATTTCCAAAAAGAGCACTGTATTTTTTATTTTTTCATCTTTTTTTCTGTTGTATTGCTTATCTATTATTGTTGTATCTTAAATTAATCACTGATATGAAGTTTTGGACCCAGTCATAATCATGTTAAATAATCGTGATCGAGCAGCCCTAATTTATACTGCACTATTTGTGCTACATTTATATGGTAGAAAAACAATTGAGTGTTAATGTCAAATTCAGGTACAAAATTGTAAGGCCTGCATCACATTATTTGTGTGATCTCTTCAGGGAGATTTAGTATTTATGGTGTGGCCAAATGAACAGACTTCCCAGACTCCCTTCCCCTCTCCTCTGAGTGGATTCTGGGTCACTAACTGAACACAGACGTTATCATGATGGAAGAGTCCAGCTCACACCCTGCATCACTTTTAAAGGTGCGCAAAGTGTAAATTATTGTATAAAGTGTTTTTGGATCAGATTGCATGTTAGGCTTGCAAAACCTATATTTGCATAATGCGTGTCAGTGAAATATTTATTACTAAAGTAAATGAGATTCTTTTCAATTCAGACTCAGTTCAAAAGCTTATTTTATGTCTTTTATATCACATTTACAAGCGAAATAGTATATTCAGTGTTCAGATTTGTAGGGCAATGCCAAAATTATTTCTAGTTAATTTTACTGAGCATTTTGGGTATTTGTTTCATGTTCGCAAACAATGGTTTGCCCCCATCTTTGTCTTCGCCTTCATTTTTATTTTTTCATGCGGCTGATGGTCCAGCTGCATTTCTCAGACAGGAAACCCTCTGACATCAGCATAGGGTTTGCGTGTTGTTTGAAAACTCACAGCTGCAGACAGGGAATGTCCCAGTAAAACAAAAAAACTACATCCCAAAAAAATATCGGCTATGACTAGATCATACATTCTGGCTTTCTTGTTGTTGCTTAAACTGCTACAAAACTTTGTTAACCAGACTGTGATAGTGCAGGTGTATGAATGTTAATTTATTGGGTTGTGATATCTTCTTGCAGACCAGTATAGATTGCGGACTGAAGTGTGTGTGTTTCATTGATATTTGCGGGACAGGATGAGGGATTTCCTGTGTTGTGATCCCCTTCCCTGCTCTGCCAAATTTGGGCAGTCCTGACCTTTCGGAGTTCTGTGAGAATTCATATTCCTACATTCAGACAGACCTCCAGACCAGACCGCTGGTGGTCTCCTAGGGGTTTACAGGAAGGCCACATTGTCCAGCTTCTTGTGAAAGACTTTATCCCAGAGGATTGTGGAGGGTTTTTTATGTGAAATTTATTTATTTTTTGGTCCTATGCAATCCATTTTGTCCCTAAATTCAGGGGTTTCCTATTTTTCTGGATTCAATTTAAATGTCATCATAGGATATATTAGATATAGTTAGTTATAAATATAGTTTTAATAATATATTTTATAATACATTGATAATAGAAAATGGAAATAAAATTCATAACTTGTAATCAAATGAAAATTCGGAGAAATTCTACGTTATACTTTAAATCCAGTTTTAATGACCGACAGTGTTAAGACAAGACATTTTTTTTTTTTAATTTAAAGGTTGTATCAGCGATTCTAGGCTGAAACATAAAGTGTTTAACCAGTTGGAACACTGTTTGTTTTTCTGTGGAATGGTTGGTAGCACCGATTGTTTTTTTTTGGCATATCTCGGACCCTAGGCTGACCAGAAAGACGCGTTTTTTTTTTTTACAGCCAATTTATGGGGCAGGCAGCGAGCGGATCGTGAAGAAAGGTCAGCTGAAATTGACACTTTATGTTTCAGGCTTGAAATCGCTGATACAACCTTTAAGGCCTGGAAATCCCTTGAAAATAGCAATATTTTTGAAGAGGTATTTGAAAAGGGCTGTTAATCGTGAAACATTTTGATTTGGATTGGAACCTCACAAATCATGAATCTTTTGATCAGGTCGGGACTTCAGAGCGTGGATCGCAAATCATTTGATTTAGATCAGGACTTTGGTGCGGGTTCACAAATGATTTGCTTCAGATCAGGATTTTTTTATTAAACAGTACAAAACATCAAACCATTAAGGCAGTAAAGAACAAAAAAATTAATAAATACAGGGTTTCCGCGGGGTCTTAAAAAGTCTAAAATTGAAAAATCTAAGTTTTAGGCTTTAAAAAGTCTTAAATTTGCTGTTCTAGGTCTTAAATAATTTTACACAGGTCTTATTTTTCCGATGTCCATTAGTATCTGCTGATATGAAAAGTTCACTGTATATCGTAGTAATAAATTTAATTTATGACATCCATGAAATTTTGTTTACTTTTTACATTAAACACACGAAATATTACATATTTGCATGTAATATAATGTGTATTTCCATTATAGGTTTAGGTCTTAAATTTCATATAAGGTGGTATTAAAAAGGTCTTAAAGTCTTAAATTTCACTTGGTCATATCTGCAGGAACCCAAATACTACTTTAGTAGTAATACTTTGCATGTGCTTCCACTTTTTAGGTATATTTTTATTTTCTATTTCTCTTTTTTTTTTTTTTTTTTAGAACTAGAAGGCATTGTTTGATAAGTGAGATCTCTGATTGAAGTTGTGCTTAAAGTAGTTCTTAAAGTCTTTCAAAGTCCTGGAATTTCTTTTTACATTACCTTAGACCCGAATGCTGCCCATGTTGTATGCATCACAGAAATCACAGGGCCCTGGATATTTTAATTTTATTTTTTATTTATGAGTGAAATTACCGACTAAAATGTTTGTTGGTAAAGCGTTTTATAGTTGCATTAAATTTAATTGACACATTGAAAACGATGAAATAATTCTAATTAAAAAAAGCATGTGGATATTGATCCACTTGAGCTGAAAGCCATGAAAACCAGTGAACCACTTTGCTAGCGGTTTAATTATCTCACTTCAACACATCCTAGGCTGTGCATGAGATTAATCTCCTAATATTGTTTTCATTAAATACAATTATATGCCATGTCAGCCTAAATAAAATAGACTTGAATGAATGCGCAATGAAAAAAAATGCTGTGTACATCATTTTCAGTCAAAATGAATACTAAAACATGAAAATGGTATAAAATGAACACTAATTTCTTAATTTCAAAAAGAAGGTTTACAGCAGATGTTTGCAGCGTGTTACCTGCAGTTCTTAACTTGTTGATTGCTTAAATAACGTATCTTTTCATAAGAAAACCACTCGTCTATCTCATACACATGTTGTTCTGCTCAAAGGCACCTGGAGGTTGTTGGCCTCTTCCTGTTTTCCTGTAAGTGGGCCTATTCAAAGTCTTCAGAGCGTTTAAAAACGGTTAGCAGGGAGACCCATGAGGTACATCTGAATGAGTCCATTTCCTTGCAGCACGAAAATACCAGCAGCAATATCTGGAGGAAAAAAACAGTTCTGAGTTAATGCACCTCAAATCTTCTGAAGTACTTCGTGCTTCTTCAAGTAAAATATCAGGATTCTACTAGAATCACTAGATTACAGATTTCTATTGAATTGAGCCAAAAGAGCTCATATTGAAAATAAATGGCACCATGTTATGTCTGTTAAATGACAGGCCAATGCACAGCTTGGTTTTAGAGGTCAAAGGCCAATTTAAGCCAGTTCAATCAGACTGAGGCGTGTGATCTTGAAGCTGACATGATGAAATGCAAACCAATATTCCTGAGACTAATGGAGGAGGGCTGTGTGTGATGTATATCACTATGTAATGGCTGTAAGTGAAGGGGCCTCCTGCTTTCATGGCACCACAGTCATGACGACCCAGCTACTCGCACGTAGCTGGACAAATTCCTGCCATGGTGATCCATGCGTCTGAGATTATTGGAGACCAACTGCACTATCCCTGTGGGAAGCACATAGCTGTGTTCGTAGACATCGAGGTGCAGATTTGTCCCTGAGGGCCCATCAGCTGCTGCCGCACAAGTACACAATATTCCCTCCAAATCTCATTTGTTTATCACCATGGATGGAGCTTATGAAGATATGAAGAGCTCCATGGATATGAGATGACTTCATGTCTTTAGTAAAATCCACAATGCTGTACATTAGCAGTCAGACGATATTTAGACAGTAGGGTGAGTGATACATTGGCAGGTTGGGTTGTCATGTTAGGGCCCTAAGAAATCCAATTGGTTTGATGTTTTAAAGGGATAGTTCACCCAAAAATGAAGATTTACTAACCCTCAAGCCATCCTAGGTGTATATGACTTTCTTCTTTCAGACGAATACAATCGGAGTTGTGTTAGAAAATGTCCTGGCTCTTCCAAACTTTATAGTGGCAGTGAGATTTTGAAATCCAATAAAGTGCGTCCATCCATCATAAAAAGTGCTCCACTCAGTTCTGGTGGTTATTAAAGGCCTTCTGAAGAGAATCGATGCATTTGTGTAAGAAAAATATCTATATTTACAACTTTAAATTAGCCTTAATCTCCTGCTTCCGCTAACTGATGTATTTGTGTTCGCGAGAGAGTGGCTTTCCAGTGGATGACGTGATCCAAAAATTGTTTAATCGGTTGAATTAATAAAACTAACAATTAATAAAAGTGAAACCAAGAATAGTATTTATTTATTTATTTTCAGAAATTGTTTACATTTTTTCTGGATATTGGTTTTGAATTAATGCTAATTTATCAAAAATGGTTGCAGTTAAATTGTAAAAAAGTAAATGTATAATCCTCCAATGATTTAATTAATCAAAATGTAATCTAATGAAAAATGTAATTCATTCATTTTTTGCTAAGCAATTGTCACGAATTGGTCGTCCTTGCACTACACATCATGGACTTCATTCCCCACAAGCCACTGCACTAATCACTGCATTCACCTGCTCCTTGTTTCTCACTGCACTGATTACCGCTCACACCTGCACCTCATTTCTAGGACTGCATTTAAGCCACTCTCACTCAGCTTCTTCGCGAAGTCTTGTATTGCCCCGGCTACATTCTGAGCGTTTCTTTCCCGTGTTTGATTTCCCGTGTTTTTGATTCTTGGACTCCCTCTTGTGTATGATTCTCGCTGCCAGCCCCGACCTTTCTGCCTGTGTTTGACTACGATTTCTGCCTGCCCCTGTGTGTTTGTCCGTACCAATAAAATGCTGCAAATGGATCCGCTTGTCTCAGACCGTCCTTATTTTTTTTACATTAAAAGTGGTGTGATTATTACTTAAAAAAAAAACACAGTTTTAATAAACTATTATTATTAATGTTAATATTACTTTGAGATAAGGCTTGAAAATATATGTATTTATTATTTTGTATTTATTTATTTATTTTTAAATGAAGGCACAGTTTACAAAGTTGTCTTAAACATATCATTTATCCTCAGAGTTAATATATATGAAAAATGCCAAAAAAGTAAATACAATACATATTAAAAATGACTAAAAGAGTATCACAAGTAGACACATTTTTTAAGATTTTAAGTTTTTTTTTTTAGCTCTTAACTTTTGTCATTAGTATATTGTCAGTCTGTCTAAATTGTAATATTTCCTAATACTTTTATTGAAATTGATTCATTGAGTAAAATAATTAAATAATTGCAAAATATTACCTAGCTCTGCTTTGAGAAGGTCATTAATAGCAATATATTTCTGTCATTTTTTTTTTTTTTTATAATTCATTTTCTCAGTCTTTTTCAAATAATTTAATTTTGGCGAGTCACAAAGACCTTTGAGTTTCTGTTTATATCTGATAATATTTTTTCAAATAAAATAGTGAAATGCTTGTGAAATTACTATCAGATCAACTCAAGAAGGTAGAGTTGATGGCAAATGGTGAAAACACCGCAAGCATCATGCATACTTGAGTATGTTTAGTAGATAAAATTCTGCTAATCGTTAACACAAAGACCGAACCAGCAGACTTCATGTTTCAGTAGTTGTTATCTGTTTAAAATTCAATGACATTAGTCCATATCATGATTTGGTCAAGTGTGCAGTCCTACTTTTCATTTATCCACCTAAATTCAGCCAAATTCCATGACATTGTATTATAATGCAAATACGGGATTCCATTTGCGTTTTCTGCATCGTGGACCAAACCACAGTAGCTGACACCAATACAACTGACATTGATACTAATACTAATACAAATGAACACAGTTATTGACACTTCAATAAGTTAGCTTGTGCGTTTCTGTTCTGATCTCATGTTTCCTGGTTAACTTCATTGTACTTTCCACCACAACATCTTTATGATCCCATTTTTCCAGATCAACAGCCCAATGAATCCATAATTAATTACAGATTTTCCATCGCTCAGGATAGTGGTTGGTCTTTCAAACAAAGATCACTAAGCTAAACTGAGTTGGAAACAAACCCCCAACCACTGTTATCTCATATCCAGTGGCCCAGTCCGGTCAGAGCTAAATGCATCAGAAAAACAGCTGCCGGGCCTATTTATAACATGCAGGTGACACGCAGCACGCGGGCCAGTCACATCAACACTCTGAGCTGTTTGTGAGATACTGTTAGCCTGGATTGCATGTCTACAGATTCAGACCTCAGGCTTGTCTCTTTGACACATTTCTAGTGTCACTTAAGTGGTGCTTTTACAGGGACATTGTACTTCTGTTTTTGCAGAAAGGCACTGGGGAAGTGGTTTTATGGTTTGCATGATAGTTCCCAAGTCTTCCAGGAAAACCAAATAAAAGTTTGCACAAAGAAAAAGAATTTAAGTTGTTATTGACTTAAAATCTTCTACTCCACCACCGCTCTAATTCTACATCCATTGGCTTTGTTGTGAACCGTTTGCAGGAAAGTTGTGAAATTTGGCACAGTGATAGAGGACAGTCTCAACATCAACCATAGCAAATTTGGAGTCTCTTACTCAAACTCTCTAGCACCATCACTTTTTTTTGTAAGGCACAAAATCAAAATTAATTTTTCTCTGAATCCTTGGGTCATGCCGAGTCGAATGAACACCAAAATTAAAAAATCATAAGGTTTAGGTTTTTTTTTTTCTATTTTGAATAGTTCATAAAACCTATGTTTTTAAACTCATCCTAGATGGTTTGTCTGATTTTCACCAAAATTGGCTTTGATTATGCTGGCAAGATTATGTAATTCAAGTTGATTCTACCAACCGTTCTCGAATAACAAATTTGCTATGGTTGATGTTGAGACTGTCCTCTATCGCTGTGCCAAATTTTACAACTTTCCTGCAAACGGTTCACAACAATGGCCATGGATACAAGAGGTGCTTGGCCCTTAATTAGAATAAGAGTGGTGGGGGAGTAGAAGATTTTAAGTCAATAACTTAAATTCTTGTTCCTCGTGCAAACTTTCATTTGGCTTTCCTAAAAGACTTGGGAACTAGCATGCAAACCATAAAACCACTTCCACAGTGCCTTTCTGCAAAAACAGACAAACAATGTCCCTGTAAAAGCACCACTTAAGTGCACAAAAAATAAGGTAAAACCTGGCATGTTTGCATTGCTGGAATCAGCAAGGATTCCGGAGTCAAAAAGGTGATTAAGAAAATAAGTCAACCACACCCAAAATTATGGCTTAAAGCTGGCTCGAAACTTCTCAGGATTCTTCAGGGCATTGTGCTGATGGCCCATACCGAGTTTCGTAACGATACGTCAATGCATTCGTAAAATATATCATTTTACAACAAAATACAAAATGGTTCAACTTGGCATGATGCACCAATTATGCTGGCAAACAGTTATGGAATTCAAGTTGATTATACCAACCATTCTCGAATAACGTGCCAACGAATTTTACGAAAAGCACGCAAAAATAGATGTGAGACTATATCTCTGCAATGGTTTGGCGTATTGAGACCAAACTTGGTGTGTGAGATAACAAGCATGACCTGAGGCTACCTGCAGTGTTTCAGTGCAGTGCCACCTAGTGGTCAGGAGATAGGAAAAATAGATATTTTTGCTTAACTTCTTAATGGTTTGGCCAAAAATAACAAAACTGGTCTCTTTAGATTTGGTTCACCATGCCGAGTCGAACCATTTTGTATTTTGTTGTAAAATGCTGTATTTTACGAACGCATTGACGTATCGTTACAAAACTCTGTATGGGTCGTCAGCACAATGCCCGGAAGAAGCCTGTGAAGTTTCGAGCCAGCTTTAAGCCATAAATTTTGGTGTGGTTGACTTATTTTCACAGTAGTCACCTTTTTTGACTCCTGAATCCTTGCCGAGTCCAGCGATACCAAACATGCCAGGTTTTACCTTATTTTTTTTTGTGCAACGTTGCATTTTAGTGATTAAAAACATTTTGCCAATATCTTAGAAACCGTAACTCTGATCGACACAAAACCACTGTAGGAAATTCAGAAACATACCGGCTAAACACTAATGCCCAATTGCCAAAATTTTGATAGTAAGTGGCAAAAAAAAAATGCAACCAAAGTCAGCTATCAGTCATTTTTCTATTACTATAACTCCAAAACAAAATTAGATATTTTCACCAAATTTGACACACATATGTATGAGCACACTCTAAGGACACATAAAAAATTTGGTGGGATTGTGCCTCTTGGTGCCTCTTAATAAATTGAATGAAACCTTAAAAAAAATGCACATTATTTTTGTTGTATTTATTTTTAATTTTTTTAAACAGATCAATTGAGCACACCTGACTTTGTAATTGCAATTTCCCAACTTGTAAATGCAAATTTCCCAAGGAGGAACGCACTAAAAAAAAAAAAAAAAAAAAACGAAACCAAAATTTAAGTTTTCGTTTAGTCAAAAGCCGAAAATTAATTTGTCAGTTGATCTCGTTATACTGTTCAGGGTGTCGTGTTCTCAGGAGGTAAATTAAATGTCATAGTGAAGTTCTTCAGCAACAAGCTGCCTCTTGATATTTCAGCCAAACAGATTTTACATATTGCTATTTTTTTCAACATGCTGATGAGTTGGCACTGCTATGGCATGTTTATTTCTTGTGCTTTATTCACATTGCATGCACAAAATAGATGTGGACACAGTGACAACGCATCACCAAAGAAACTCTTAATTAAAAGTTACTGGTTCAGTTAATAGTTGCAGACCCTTCAAAACTATTTCTTCTGAAATCAAAAAATATATGTGTTTGTGTTGTTATTGTTATTGTTGTTGCTTTTAAACTAGAGTTTTTGGTTGTCAAAATGCCAGTGCATTGCTATTATTTAAGTTAAGTTGTTAAATATTTCTCATTTATCCAAATGAATATCTTTAGTGTCCATATATTGCAAAAAATGCATCAGATCTGACCTTGCCTAATTAAACAGGACTTGTGTAAAACCAACTGGTTGATTTTAAAATATCTAAAATTTCTGGTCACTCAAGTAGACTCCGTTTCCGACCTTTGTCACAATCCCTACTTTTTTTCTGAAAATTGCGTGATACAGAAATGTGAGATATAAACTTGCAGTTGTGAGTTATAAAGTCAGAATTGTGAGTTTATATCCTGCAATTTTGACTGTTTCTCAGAATTGCAACTTTTTTTCAGAATTATGATACAAACTCAAAATTCTTACTTTTTTTCTCAGAATTGCAACTTTTTTCCCACAATTGCAATTTTCTCAGAATTATGTGATGCAAACTCAGAAATCTGACTTTTTCTCAAAATTTTGTCTGTTTTTTCAGAATTGCGTTATACAAAAATTTGTAACTTTTTTTCTTAAATTTGTGAGATATAAACTCAACTTTTTTCACAGAATCGTGTGATACAAACTTACAATTCTGACTTTATTTCTCAGAACTGCAACTTTTTTCTCAGAATTGCATGATACAAACTCACAATTATAACCTTTTTTTTTCAAAATTGCAACTTTTTTTCTTAGAATTGATACAAACTCACAATTATGACTTTATTTATCAGATTTGCAACTTTTTTCCCAAAATTGCAACTTTTTTCTCAGATTTTTCTCAGATTTCTGCAATTTTTTTTTCTTGGAATTGTAACTTTTTTCTCAGAATTGCAACTTTTTTTCCCAAAATTGCAACTTTTTTCTCAGAATTTTGTTACAAACTCACATTTGCGACTCTTTTTTTCAAAATTGCAACTTTTTCTCAGAACTGCAATTTTTTTTTCTTGGAATTGTAACTTTTTTTCTCAGAATTGCAACTTTTTTTCACAAAATTGCAACTTTTTTCTCAGAATTTTGTTACAAACTCACAAGTCTAACTTTTTTTCTCAGAATTGCAACCTTTTTTTCTTAGAATTGCGATACAAACTCAAAATTCTGCCTTTTTTGTAATTGCAACTTTTTTTGCAGAATTGCAATTTTTTCTCAGAATTGCGTGTTACAAACTCACAAGTCTAACTTTTTTCTCAGAATTGCAACTTTTTTTTCTCAGAATTGCAATTTTTTTTCTCTTGGAATTGTAACTTTTTTTTCCCAAAATTGCAACTTTTTTCTCAGAATTGTGTTACAAACTCACATTTGTGACTCTTTTTTTCAAAATTGCAACTTTTTTTCTCTCAGAATTGCAATTTGTTTTTTCTTGGAATTGTAACTTTTTTCTCAGAATTGCAACTTTTTTTCCCAAAATTGCAACTTTTTTCTCAGAATTGTGTTACAAACTCACAAGTCTAACTTTTTTTTATCGCAGAATTGCAATTTTTTTCTCAGAATTGCGTGTTACAAACTCACAAGTCTAACTTTTTTCTCAGAATTGCAACTTTTTTTCTCAGAATTGCGATACAAACTCAAAATTCTGCCTTTATTCTCAGAATTGCAACCTTTTTTTCTTAGAATTGCGATACAAACTCAAAATTCTGCCTTTTTTGTAATTGCAACTTTTTTTTCTCAGAATTGCAACTATAATTGTGTACTCACAAATCTGACTTTTTTTCTCAGAACTGTGAGATATAAACTAGCAATTGTGAGTTAGAAAGACATAATTGCGAGATAGAAACTTGCAGTTGCACAAAACAAACTTTAGATAAAAAGTCGCAATTACTTTAAAACAAAAACATTCAGTGATTGAAATGGGCTTCCATATGTTTCTCACATAGCCATGTACACATATATCCTTCAGAAAGTCTGCATGTCTACAACTTGACATTCAGAAGAGGCCATTTTTTGGCACCGTCCAGACACTTGGTGACTGAAAATAGCAACTCGACCTGCTCCAGGATGCTTCTGAGGGGCCAGCTTATGCAACATAGAAAATCATGGCGCCTGTTTGTGTAGAAGTGAATATCTAAATAGTCACCAACGTGACTGAGCACCATGTGTAAAGTGCCCTAGTGTATCTCTGATCCATTTCCAACCCATAACGCCTCTTGCAGGGACCTTTTCATCTTCAACAATTTCCTCTTTTGCCTTCAAACACAAGTGTAATTTCTCTCTTCTCTTTCCCGTCCCCGTTTTGCTGTGGATTATTTGTTAGTGCCGCCACACCCCAGATGCCCCACAGCAGCACTTACAATAGTCAGCACAAATATTTAAGCAGTATTTGTGGTCTTATGGGACTTGAGCTGGTAATTAGCCTTTGAAGACGATCGCAACACAGTCATGGTTACCCTCAGCGCTGAAGTTCATGCTAATGCTGTGGGTTTAGCTGTAAATCTCACGCTGGTGGTGCTGTTGTTACCTCGACAGCTATTGTTTACAGATCTTCACGAGTCTCTCTGTGTGTCTCTGTGACCCTTGTGTGCTGTTGACATAGCACAGAATCAACCAATTAACCTTACTCTGCATGAAGTAAACGAGTACAGCACCTCGGGGCCGGACCCCCGGTGGAGCTGGTGTCAGAAGTATTCTTCTCACTGTTTGTTTTACATGCTGCTCTTTGTTCAACAGCTCATTGCTCCACACTGATGTACCTCAAGGGATACTCTGAGGTACTAATATGCACCCTTTAGGGTTAAAGAAGGTACAAAGGTGTCCCTTTGAGAGTACTGTCCTGGTCCAGACTCTCACAGCTTTTTTGTTCCTCAGTGAAGTTCAAAGTTGGCTTATATTAACTAGTTTAAATGGGTCAATGTTGTTTGGTTGTTATTGTTTTGTGTTCTATTGCTCTACAAAACGAATGAAATGATTTGTTTGTGTAGGAGCAACCATTTAGGAAAAGTTTGTTTATTTTGAAGAAAAGAAACGGAAATTAGGTTAAGCTTCAGTATTAAAGTTTTAATTAATTACCAGCCACAAACTGCGGATTTGGATTGCAGTTAAAGGCCTAATACAACTTCCCAAATTAAGTCTTTATGTGTCTGATTTTTAAGTGTTTAATCAGTGCTGCATATGCAGACCTCATTATCTTTTACAACAATAATTCATTATTTACATTACATTTACAGTACTTAAATTTAGATTTTAACACTGTGACAAGGAATGTGACCGTCAGATTTTACATCACAAAATCAGGTTGAAAGGTGTTTTCCTTCTATTGACAAGAAAAAGCTTTGAACATCAAAATACGAGAGAACAAAATACACTGTAAAATGTTAAAGGTTTAAATGTAAAACTGTTAAGTGTAAACAAATATTATGTATTTAGGTATTTGGTGTTGAATGGCTGTTTGAAAACATGTAAATACTGTTTGACTTGTTTTCCCCTTCATGACAAGCCGGTGTCGGAAAACAATAGTTGTCCAGTGCTGTTTTTCCACTTTGGTCTGAACAGACAAATCAGATTGGAAAATCTGACCAAATTTGACCAATATATTGAGTTTGTACCATATCAGTTTATTTTTAGAAACTATATATAGAGAGGCAATACTGTTTATATTGATATACAGTTGATGTCAACTTTCAGAATCTGCAAAATGTGAATTATTTTACCAAAATTATTGTTTAGTACTGACCTGAATAAGATATTTCACGCAAAAGATGCGTACAATAATAGTTGAATTTATCAAAATGACCCTGTTCAAAAGTTTACATACACTTGATTCTTAATACCTTTTGATTTTGAAGATCAGGGTATATTTAACTTATTTTGTCTTCTGTGAAACATGCAATTATCTTCTGTAGCCTCTGTAGGGCAGTACTAAATGAAAAAAAATGGTATTTAGGGCAAAATAAGGAAAATGTACACATCTCCATTCTGTTCAAAAGTTTTCACCCCCGGCTCTTAATGCATCGTGTTTCCTTCTGAAGCATCAGTGAGTGTTTGAACCTTCTGTAATAGTTGTGCATGAGTCCCTCAGTTGTCCTCAGTGTGAAAAGATGGATCTCAAAAACATACAGTCATTGCTGGAAAGTGTTCAAATACACAAAAATGCTGGAAAACCAAAGAATTTGTGGGACCTAAAGGATTTTTCTGAAGAACAGCAGGCAGTTTAACTGTTCAGGACAAACAAGGGACTCGTGAACAACTATCACTAAACAGAAAAACACAGCTGTGGATCATTCAGGTAACAACACAGTGTTAAGAATCAAGGAGATGTAAACTTTTGATAATTTCAACTACTATGTTCTCTTGTGGACTATATGTAAACATATTTTATGTGAAATATCATATTCAGGTCAGTAAATAAACCCTCTTATTTTGCAGATTCTGAAAGGGGGTGTAAACTTTTGAAACTGTCTGAGAAATGGTTGAAATTAGTTGTTTGTTTGTTTGTTTGTTTGTTTCTTTCTTTCTTTCTTTCTTACTTACAAGAATTTAATGAAACCATTAAAATGGAATACAGAAAAGTATTGGAAAATAATTTGGTAAAAACAAAACTGTAAAACTCAAATAATTAGATAATAAAATAAGGCTTTTTTTTATTTAAAATAATAATAATTTAACCATTAAAACATTATTATTATTATTATTATGATTATTATTATTATTATTACTTGAATTTAATGAAATCATTAAAATTAAATGCAGAAAAGTAATGGAAAAGAATTTGGTAAAAAAACAAAACTGTAAAACAGGTTTTTTTATTTAAAATTTTTAATTTAACCATTAAAACATATTATTTATTATTATTATTATTATAATTTAATGAAACCATTAAAATCATAGAAAATAATTTGGTAAAAACAAAACTATAAAACACTTTTTTTTTTTTTTTTTGTGGTAATAAAAATAGATGTAAGTGAACAATATCCTTTGTAATGACTTAAAATACATCTATAATACCAGTGAGACAATAATAATTGGTTAAAAAAATAAAGAATCAAAACCAAGAAATCATGGTTTTCAATTGCACATAAATGTATTACAAACAGCCCTAATTGCTACAAATATACCCTGTGCTACTTAAGTGTTCCAGGGTCACATATATTGTACATCAAACCTACAACATTATGCTTTTAAACAAGGATAAAGTATCATCAGCATTCCTCCTTCAACCATGCTTCTAGTCCATATTGGGGTTGTTTACATCAAAGTCTTTCACGCAGCATACACACAGTGTTATAAATGTTACTCTCGTGCGATAACAATAGCATGCATGTTCATTACCTCAACAAACCACATTACCCAAACCCAAGTGTCACGTACTATAATTTTTCTTAAAAGCAGTGTGTGGTAAAAAATACACACTGAATAGCATGCCGTTTATATTTCATTCCAAACTATAATCAAAAAGCCACTCGGTGCTTTCATAAGAGCATTGTTTACAGACAGTGGCATCGTGACGCTAACAGAACGGACGAGAGACTCGCCTTCTGTCAACACTCAGTGAGTCTCTGCACCTTTAACAGCTGCAGACGGCACTGCTGAAGACACCCGTGCAGGTCCCTACAGTCGCAGACCAGCGGGGAGCGCTCAGTAAAACTCTAGAGCGCACGAGAGCAGCAGTCATACATCACAAACTCTCAGCGTTCGCCTGTGCGCCCGTCTGAGCCAGAATGGGCTGTAATCCATAAGGCTAAAAATATTACTTAGAGACATAGCCCGGGTAAGTAACTTTTAGATCTCAAATGCGTCATTTTAAAGTGCAGCTTGTTCAATCTTCAATGTTTAAAATTATTTTAATGATTGCATATAACCAAATTTTGCTTTTAAACTAGAGGTCGACCGATGTATCGGTTTTGCCGATTAATCGGCACCGATAGTTGATTGGCCGAACTATCGGTTATCGGCAAAAATCCTTGCCGATGGTTTTTCCGGGTTTCATTCTTTGCTGAAGCGGCTCACGCTCCGCTGTCATAGAGTATGAGAGGTTAAGCCCCAGACCAATGTTTAATGCCAGGATTGTTACCATATATTTGTATTGATTTATATCCAGCTGTTCATATTTTTAGCCAGCAAAGTTGCAGATTTAAAGATATGAGAAAGCAAACTGTGTTCATTCAGCCGACAAAATCAGTCACAGCGCGCCTTAGTTTTACATTACACATCTGTCCCACATCGTTCATAAAGACTTGACCCTGGGCTGGAAAATTAAGTATTGTGCATTTAAGCAAACTATTTGTATTTCTGTAGCTCTAATTAAGTCTGTATGCTTAATATAGAGCTATAATTTATGTTTTAGCCTTTTCTTCAGGCCGTTAAAGCATGGTGAGTTTGCATCTTGTTACGCACTTTATTTCACAATGCCATTTTCCTGTTCCTATTTGATTTTAATAACTGATCAACAAAAATATCTATTAAAAATTAAGATAAAAATAATACAAAACGAAATTCGTTAAAGAAGGGATTTTCCACAAATAAAAACGTACGAAGTGGTCAAAAATTGTGTCTGACCCTCTCCAATTCTCCTGGCGTATTGCCGTCCAATTCATACCACGTCCTTTATGACATTTACAAATTACACAAACTTCTTTCGTAATTAACATATTAAACTGAAACAAAACAAAAACAAATCATATTTAAACATAAATGTAAAACAGAAAAGAAATTGTTTCTGAAATGGCTGCAATATAGATCGCACTTTCTCTTTCCGTTTCATGTTTAAACTAACCTTTGCCGCTTTTTGATCATTCTTGAAGTAAACATTTGCCCGTTTGGTGATTAAATAAACTGTTTTAGATTTATGCTTGAACGCGTCCTGTGTGTGTGTGATACCTGCAAGTTGTCCGCGCAACACAGCGCTGCACTTTTGTTCGGTTTCATTAAAGGGTGGGTGAAAAATAGATTCTCAGACGCATCTCAATCCTCTCTTCAATGAGCGTGTGTTTTTCCCGCATATGGCACGCGTGCGCGCCAGAAACGCGGCTGGCTTCATTGCACAGAATTTCCACAGTGAGCTAATAAGTGTGTATTGTTTGACCGTGTGAGCTATCAATCGCAGTTTTTGACTTTACATGTGCCTTCATTTCTGCCGTTTGTAATGCAGTAGATGCACTGACAGACTTTCAATTGCTCTTTGTGTTTGTTCGTCCTAAAAAGCTTGATTGCAGATGCGGTTAAATGCACTTGGATTTTCAAATGCTTTTATACGAAACTGATGTACACACAGTCAGTTATGTTTTCAGAGCAGGACAAAACATCTGATACATCGAAATAGATCTGCATTCGTTTGAATGCAGCCTGTTAAAGCAGCAACTGTCTGATCTCATCAGTAATAATCAAACGAAAAAGAAAAAAACAACAACTATTTCTGTAAACTTGCCGACACTTAAAGAACACTAATTTTAAATAAGTAATTGTTTTAAAAGTAGCCTGCTTATATAATAAAAAATGTTAAAATTTAAAGATTCCCACCCCTTTACAATGAGCCCATTTGTAACATCAACTAAGATTGGTGAAAGCTGTAGAATAGAAGTGTTGTTCAAAGTGTTAATTTCAACATTTACTGATATATTGTTAAATTTCGAAGTTCATTTTGTTAACATTAATGAACTATGAAATAACTTTAATGATCAATTTATAATTAATATTAATATTTTTATTCATTTAAAAAGTATGGTTTAGTATTTATTTTTTTAAATCGTAGAGCACTATTTTAGTTGCCCTTCAATATCCATTTTCAAAATCTATCGGTTAATTAATCGGTATCGGCCAGTGTGGTCCAACCTAGCTATCGGTATCGGTAAAAACCAATATCGGTCGACCTCTATTTTAAACAGAAAAAAAAAGTTTAAACTCGTATCACTTTGAAAAGGAATCGCATTTAAAAAGTGCATTAAAAGAAAAAGGAAAAGCCGTTTTCTGCTTTCTGTTTGTGTGGGTGGGTTCGGGGACTCTCTATGTAATCTGTGGTCACACACTTGTGGTTAACGTGAGCCGCGCTGTCATGTGTGCGTCATGTTTGTCTTCAACGGACTGTCCTGTGTCTGTCTGCCTGTCAGTTTGCTTCCAGAGAAGAAAACGTATTTTTCTTTTTTCTGATTCTCTTTTCTACAGCTCTGTCCTTCGGTAGTGGCTTTGTCCATGGCGTTCTTGCAGAGGACTGGAGACTACTGCCACGCTCAACATCTGCACGTCTAAACACGGGGGAATATCTGACCTACGCTGATCTCTGGATGCTCTGAGACGTTCTTTCCTCTACCGCCTGTGGTCTTGCCACCCAAAACTCCTCGCAAATCTAATGGGGTGATCTTACCTCTCTGGCTACCGTAAGCCATTAGAGAGAGATACAAGAGATCGGGGACTTCTAAAGACTAAAGATCTAAAGACTGAACAAAACCGCAAAGCGCATCCGTCAGGTGAATTTGCTTGTGAGCGATTTGGAGGAAGCACAATGGCCCGGATGAACCGGCCGGCTCCTGTGGAGGTGTGCTACAAGAACATGAGGTTCTTGATCACGCACAACCCAACAAACTCCACTCTGAGCAGCTTCATAGAGGTGAGAATTTGTTTACCGTCTATACCTGAAACTTTGTTTTCTCCAGCCATCTCACTCTTTTAGCAGCACGTTGTCCTATTGTGCTCTTTTACAAAGTTTTTATTTTGTTTTGGGGTGCATTAGAACATGCTCTCATGCTCACATAATTGACATTATTACAATAGCTTTCTCCCCAGCCTGGCACAAATGGCTCGATTAGTTCCAGGTTTGATGAAAGCCTGCCTTCCGAAAAACTAAATGTGTTGTGATTGGTTAGCAGCAGTGTTAATTTGTTAATTTAATGACATTTTTTCACCGATGAAAACGAGAAGATAACGAAACGAAAACTCGTTTTGAATGACAAAAACTATGACAAAAGTCTATTGACATTTTCGTCAACCAATAAAAACGAGATGAAAAGGTTTGGGAGGGACGATCTCGGAAGTGATTCTTTCCGAATGAATCTGTAAGGAGGTTAGATGCGTACATAAGAACTGTATCATATTGGTCTACAGGGCTCTAGACTAACTTTTTGCACTGGTTGCACTGGTGCGCCTAACTTTTTTTCTTAGGTGCACCAGCACAAAAGTTAGGTGCACCCAAATTTTCAACCGCATCACATTTAACACCGCAGTTTTACAAGTTCACTTTTTTATTTTTTTATTTATTATTATTTTTAATCCCTGTCCATATAGGCAATATTGACTTGTAAATGATTAACTAACAATCTGGTCAATATAAAGTTCTTTATTTGAAGCACAATTCTACAAGAAAGGCAACTTACTGAAAAAGTGTTGGTGCTTAAAGTGCTGTACTGAGCTGAAATTTAAACTTAAAAAATTTCAAGATAATTAACTAAAAAGAAAATCTAAATTAAGTGTTTTAAGGGCTTCAAACTGAACACCTCATGGCTTGATGCGATAACTCTTATAAATTGGGCGCATGCAACATCATTGCTGTACGTTGGGTTTACGTTCAAGCCATTTTTCTTCATAAGAATCAGTGTTCCCCCTAGGTTTCCAGCTTTTTTTTGGGGGGGGGGGGCATATTTTTTTTCCCGGTACTTTACCCTACTTGGTGTAATAATGAAAACATTTCAGTGAAAAAATAAGTCCAAAACTCTCTATTTTAACATTTTGAACAATAGGGCTTTACAATCTTTTTTTTTTTTTTTTTTTTTTTTTTTAGAAATTCTTGTTTTAATTTTTCACATAATCAAATGAAAGCATAAACATTTATTTATTTTTAATCAAATGAAAAATAAACCTTTTTAATTTTTGGCAAACATATATATGATTTATAAATAGGAATATATAAACACCTACATTATACTGTACAATAGTAATACAGGACTAATATTGTTCTGTTTCATGTTAAACCATACTTTTATTTTGACAGGTTGACAGGTGAAGTTTCTGTGTGTACAGTATGTTATGATGCTTTCTCAAATGAAACGGTAAAAGTGACACAGTAGGTTTGGAGATTGAGTTTATCTGTTCATGTGAGATGCAAATGCCAAAAATTAGCGGGAGCGTCACGCGTGCTTCAGTAGCCTATACGCGTGTAGTAAAAAAAAAAAATACACGTCTCCACCATTAATACATAGAGGCAAACGGAACATGCAGGATTCATATTAAACGGTCTTTTTGCCTTTCAGTTTTCACAGACACTAGTCCATGTCGCGATTTGAATTAAGTGACAGACCAACTTTTGATTTATCAATCCAAACGTTGACGTATTACGTGGCATCCGCGCCATAGTAAATTCGGTTTTTATGAATGGAGTCCGCGATCCAGTCCGTGTTTTTGCGGAGGAGGCATTGTAAACGCCTGACCATGTAGAGACAGCCTGACTGCATCACATGCATTTTCAAACGTACACACGTACATGAATATCTGGACCACGGCCAATCAGAGGGGGCGCGGGATCTGTCCTTCATCTCTGATTGCTTTAGACCACGATATGGGTCTAATGTGTGTCTGTTGTTGAGCAACAGGGAGACTTTAAGAGTGACGGAGTTTCGTTTTTTTTTTTTTCCCTCGAACGGCTGGTCGCACCGGTGCAACCTTTGATTTTTTTTAGTCGCACCATTGAGAAATTAGGTCGCACGTGCGACCAAATTGGTCGCACTCTAGAGCCCTGGTCTATCCTGTGGGATAGATCGTAAACATAAGCTGGCATACCTATGCTTCACGTTTCATAAAACATAAAAAAATGTCAATATCTGGGAGTAAGAGAAGAGCAGGCATATGGATAAATTTGACGAAGCAAAACTCCAAAAACTCAATTCGGTCCGGTTTTCTGAGCGCATCTCACACTGCACACGAGTAAGTTACTCTTTCGCGTCTCACGAACAGAGAAATACTCAAAAAATGATGTTGAATTATCCGTGTTGTTGAGTATTCACGTAAACACAATCGGTTACATTTTAGGTGAACTTAAACAATTGGGACCACGGGTGGAAGGGACGAGGTGGAGGATTTGCCTAAATTTAACGACATAGCATGGACATTCTGGGTTCTGGGATGCTTCAGCCAGCCTGGAAAACAAGCGCTGTAGTCCAAAGGAGCTGTTTGTTGTAGTTCTTTAAAAGGGATTTTTTTAAAAACGAAATATCTTTGGAGTGGATTTGAGATTTCTATCTTTGTTGATGTTTTTTATGCCCAAACATACACACCACACCGACTAAATTTCAAATAGCGAAAAAGCATAATAGGACCCCTTTAAGACAACTGCGCCGTCACATGACCCACTCATTCTTACCTAGTTGGGAAAGTGTGCATGAACCATAGAGGCTCTAATGATAACAGCACATCCAGAAAGCCTCCGTTTCTATGGAAACTTATCCCAGCGCTCCGTCACATGGCAGGGATGAGGGATGGAGCGTGTTCATGAGAAGCTTACCTTGCTTTTCCCCCATTATGGTGATTGTGTTTGTATTTTAATGGAGGAAAATTATGTCAGAGCTAATGGTGATTGTCTGTCTTTTTTCCCTGAAATCATTTTTTTAAATCGCCTGTCTTTTTGTTCCCATCACACTTTAGGATCTTAAGAAGTATGGTGCCACGACGGTGGTCAGAGTTTGTGAGATAACCTACGACAAAACTCCACTGGAGAAGGATGGGATCACTGTCGTGGTGAGTGCACATCTTCTTGATGTACCAGATCTTACTGCTAAAAAACTTACCAAAAAACTCTTATGTCTCCCTGAAGGGGTTGGTTTTACAATTTGGAATGGCTAACTGTATTCTTAAAGAAGTAGTTTACTTCCAGAAGAAAAAGTTACAGATAATTATTTACTCCTCCAAGATGTTCATGTCTGTCTGAAATTTCAACATTTCAGGATTCCTCTCCATGTGATAGACTTCTATGGTGCCCCCGAGTTTGAACTTCCAAAATGCAGTTTAAATGCAGCTTCAAAGGGCTCTAAACGATCCCAGCCGAGGAAGAATTATCTAGCAAAATGATTGGTTATTTTCTAAAATAAAATACCATTTATATACTTTTTAACCTCAAACACTCGTCTTGTCTAGCTCTGTGTGTATTACGGTTCATGACAGTTCATGTCGAAAAACTCCCATCTCATTTTCTCCTCCAACTTTGAAATCGTCCTTCATCACTGTTTTACCTTTTTTTGTAAAGGCCGTTTAAACTTCTTTGCATGTTCACTTCTAAACACTGGGTTGGTACTTCTGCAGCGATGTAGGACGATTTTGAAGTTCGAGGAGAGAATGAAATGGGAGTGTTTCGACTATCCCTAATTTCTGTCTTGAACCGAAATACATAGAGTACATGCAGAGCTAGACAAGACGAGTGTTTGAGGTTAAAAAGTATATTAATTGTACATTTTTTTAAAGAAAATACCTTTCCTTCTCGGCTAGGATCTTTTAGAGGCATTTGAAGCTGCGTTTAAACTGCATTTTGGAAGTTCAAACTCGGGAGCACCATAGAAGTCCATTATATGGAGAGAAATCCTGAAATGTTTTCCTCAAAAAAAAAAAAAATTTCTTTGCGACTGAAGGAAGATAGACATGAACATCTTTGATTTACCAGGGGGTGAGTACATTATCTGTATTTTTTTTGTTGGAAGTGAACTACTCCTTTAACAACTATATTTGTCTAATTTGTCGGTTCTAAAAAAGCGTTAAAACAAGATTCATTTACTTGAGAGACGTTAAAGGCATAGTTTAGAAATGTAAATTTTGTCATCATATACTCAACCTCAAGTCGTTTACAAGTTTATTTCTTCGGTTCAACATGAATTAAAAAGATAGTTCACCCAAAAATGAAAATTACCCCATGATTTACTCACCCTCAAGCCATATTAAGTGTATGTATATGACTTTCTTCTTTCAGACGAATGCAATCGGAGTTATAATAAAAAAAAGTCCTGGCTCTTCTAAGCTTTATAATGGCAGTGAATGGGTGTTGAGATTTTGAATCCCAATAAAATGCATCCATCCATCATAAAAAAGTGCTCCACGTGGCTCTTGAAGTCCTGCTAAAGTGAATCGATGCATTGTGTAAGAAAAATATCCATATTTAAAACTTTATAAACCATAATCTGTAGCTTCCACTAACTAACGTACACATGTTCACAAGAGAGTGGCGTTTCAGCAGATGAGGCTCCGGTGAGAATATGCTAGTCTCACGACAACCAAGTTTTGTTTACAACAAAGAAAAAACTGTTTTCTCAAAATCCTTATACATTTTCCTTTACAGGCCCTTGTTTTGTACTTCTATTTTGTGACTGGTGTTTTGTTTAGCTCTCTCCGCTGTGCTTCCACATTCGTCACCTTGTTTGCCTACGTCCTACGTCATCCTCTGCAACGTCACTCTCTCATGAATGCACGACAGTTAGAGATTACAATTTATAAAGTTTTAAATATGGATATTTTTCTTACACAAATGCATCGATTCATTCAGAAGGCCCTTATTAACCTCCCGGAGCCATGTGGGGTCCTTTTTATGATGGATGGATACACTTTTTTTTTTGGACTTCAAAATCTCAACACCCATTCACTGCTATTATAAAGCTTGGAAGAGCCAGGACATTTTCTAATACAACTCCGATTGTATTCATCAAAGAAGAAAGTCATATACACCTGGGATAGATTGACGGTGAGTAAATCATGGGGTAACTTTCATTTTTGGGTAAAATAGGGATTTAAGATATTTTGAAAAAAGTTGGTTACAAATAGCTGAAATATATATATATTTTTATACTATGGATGACGATGGGTACCGCCAACTGTTTGGTTACCAACATTCTTTAAAATAGTAGTTCTTAGATCTACTTAGTAGATGATCTATAAATAAATCTAAAATGTTAATTTAATATGAAATCATTTTAAACCACAGAGTGATATGAATGACATAAAACTAGGATTCTATTTAGAAAAAAAAAAAGCGTTATAATTTAGTGGTCATTATACAAAAATATTCTGCCACCATCACCCAATCAGAATCAACTATTCCAACAAGCTGTGTAAATAAATCATGTCATTTTGACATTTAAAGGGCCAGATGGTGAAAACAATGGAGAGGTGAGGGCTTCTGGTGCACTTACAGTTACAGAAAGTGTTCTGCGTTAGAAGTGAAAAGTGAAACAGTGAAACTTGACCCCTTGATACTCTCTCTCTCACACACACACACACACACACACACACACACACTATAGTCATTATAGAGAACGTTCTCTTCCAAGCAGCCACACGTGTTTCTTATTACCAACGTCAACGTTTCACTGTTGCTATGGTAGCTGCAGAGCCTGGTCTCTCCGTGTGGCCTCCGATCGGTCCCCGCCCACCTTCCCCCACCACCCAACCTTGCTTTTATACTTTTCCTCTTGACTTTCTCACAGCAAGCCTGTAAAGAAAAGAAAAACCCAAGGCGAACTGTTGCATAAGTGTTGTCTTCACTACCTTGTGTGGATACGAAGGACAAACTGGCTGCTTGACGCACCTCCGCAGTCCCGCAGCCATTTACCAAACCCGATAATTCACACAAATCTCATGCCGTGAATAAGAATTCTGTTAGAAGACACGTGCATTGGACACCAGTTGCTTGCATTGGTGTGGAACACCTTCGAAAACATATGCTCGTTGTTTATGTCCGGAGCTTCATGCAATGTCAATCATGTGCCGCACGAGTTGCTGAGAAACTTTGTCGAGGCGAAAAACCCCAGTGGGAACAATCAGCAGTGTGTGCCTCGTATATTTGTGCAAACACCTGCAACGAGGGAGTAAACTGTGTGCTTCTGGGACGGGCACACGTGCCGTTCCGCACCCTTCCAGCTCAGAACGTCTGCACTGAGATCTGTGGGTTTGAGCAAGTGACCCTGCTACCTAATTCTGAATTCGCAAAGTAGGCCATGGCTGTTTACCCAATGTGCATTACATCAGCGGCCCTCCATCCACTGCCGAAAGGTTCTTGAGGCGTGTTTGCCCGGGAAATCAATAGGGCGGACTGGAGGGAAGCGGAGGAAGCGTTTGTGGCGCGTCATTCATGCTTCAAAGGCTTTTCTGTAAAGCCAGCCTCCTAGAGACCTCGCCGGTCCGACTTGTTTACTTGAAAGGACTCACACCTGCTAGTGTCGACGTCCCGTCCCTAGGGCTGTAGTGTGACGGCGTGTCGCTCATCGGTCCCGTGTGATAAGCGATATTTTAGGCCTCTAAATGGCGACTTATGTGGCTGTACTGTGAGAAAGCTCTTTATAATTGAGGCCTGCCCTGCCAAGCCTCTCTGGATCACACGAGTGTGTGTGTTTGTGTGGGCATCTGTGCCTGTGAAGACATGCCAGTTTGCGTGCTGGTCTACACGAGCCACGTCCCTCGGCAGCTGAAGCACTTCAAAGTCCCTCAGTGGTATAGGCGGGCGAACGGGAAAGGAGGGGTGGAATTTTCCGGATGTCCTGGGAAGCATGATTGTGCATCACCTCTCACCTTGAGGTCAGGGGAGCACAGGAAAGCCACACACGGTTGCTAAATTTATGCCGTGTTCCACATGCCTACAAGGCCTCACGCTTTGTCTCACTGACACAGAAACATGTACCGCTTTTGCCAGCCACCTCGGAACAGGGACGGGGATTGATAGATATGTACATTTCCACTATGGATGTGCGAAATGGACAAAAAATTATTTTTTCAATAACAATAATTAAAGAGGTCCTATTAAGCTCTTTTACAATGTTTTTTTTGTTTTGTTTTGGAGGTGCACTAGAACATGCTCTCATGCTTGGTGGTTCAAAAAACGTACTATTTTTCACAAATATTGACATTACAATAGCTTTCTCCCCAGGCTGGCACAAATGGCTTGATTAGTTCCGGGTTTGATGTATGTCTGCCTTCCGAAAAAATTAAATGTGTTCATTGGTTAGCAGTCCCACTGCGTTGTGATTGGCGAACAGCTTAGACGGCGTTTCAGTCCTGCCTCATCCCTTCCCAAAGCAGCAAGTTCCGTGTAAAACTGCGCAAGCTAGATTAAAGTGGTTCCTACATTTTAAATATGGATATTTTTGTTACAAAAACACATCGGAGACATTCGTTTTAGTTCTTAAAAAGGGATTTTTTAAAAAACTAAATATCTCCCTTTGGAGTGGACTTTGAGATTTGTAAGTTTGTAGATGTTTTTTATGCCCAAACATACACACCACACACTGGCTAAAATTAAAAAAGTGAAAAAGCATAATAGGACCCCTTTAAAGCAACACTAAGTAACTTTTCCCTCAACGCTCCCTCTACAGGTTGGAAGCGGAATTGTCAACACTAAAGAGTTGTTTTTACCTTAAAATAATGTTTCCGAACTCGTGTCAGTGGTTCATCAACTCATAACAGGGTGAAACGGCACTTTCGTATTCGCTTTGCGACCCTCTATCGGCCATAACAGCACTATGTAAGTTTGGGTCGTCGGGTCGCGGTTTTGTAGTTCAAATGAGACTACAAATGCGACTTGCTTTACGGCAGGCTTCACAAAAGGTTTTCATACTTTTATAAAGTCATACAACATACTCTACCTTGTCACTGGACATCGTTATTTCCAAAGCCGGTCCTGGATAGCCTCCAAACAAATAATGTGCATGTGACGCGACGGTAGGCTAAATTATTTACGACAGCGGTAATGGACAATTCCGCTTCCAACCTGTAGAGGGAGCGTTGAGGGAAAAGTTACTTAGTGTTGCTTTAAACACTATTTTGCTTAGTGTGTTTTTATTCAGGTACCTTGGCTGACTTAGGCCTGTCATGGATTATTAAATATCTATTAATAAATATTGGTGGCAAGTAGAGATCGACCAATATTGGATTTTACCTATACTGTTAGCTAGGTTGGACCACACTGGCTGATACCAATTAATCAGCCGATGGAAACTAAAATAGTGGTCTGCTATTTAAAAAACAAAAGGGTACTCACCCGTACTTTGTAAAAGAATAAATGTAAATGCAATCTGTTTCAGAACAAAAATGTACAGATAATGTACTCACCCCCTTGTCATCCAAGGTGTTCATGTCTTTCTTTCTTCAGTCGTAAGGAAAATATGTTTTTTGAGTAAAACATTTCAGGATTTCTCTCCATATAGTGGACTTCTATGGTACCCCCGGAGTTTGAACTTCCAAAATGTAGCTTCAAAGGGCTCTAAACCAGCGGTTCCCAATTCCAGTCCTCGCGACCCACCGCTCTGCACATTTTGTGTGTTTCACGCATCGCTTCCGACGTTTGTTCTATTCCAACGTTACTGCCCTTCGAAGTGGACATCACAGGATATTCCGCCATTATTCATTAGTTCGAAGCAAGCGTATATGTTCCATTTGAAGGTCATTAAAGCGTGCGAGACATAAATTTAAAATGCAATTATTTACAGATGCACTTATGTCACACTTCTCTAGTAAGTTTTATCTGTGTGTGAAGACGCTACATGCGGTGACGTAGCGCAAATATGTGAATGAATGTTTCGAAGTATAGTAAACAGATTTCCCCCGCTTAGGGAGCAGGGAGCAATGAACAATTTGCAGGGACCATGTCAATCGGAACGCAGTTCCTGCACGGACCTCACTTCTAATGAGCTGGTTATCTGAATCAGGTGTGTTAACTAAGAGAGACATGCAAAATGTGCAGAGCGGTGGGGCGCGAGGACTGGAATTGGGAACCGCTGCTCTAAACGATCTCAGCCAAGGAAAAAAGGGTCTTATCTAGCAAAACGATAGGTTATTTTCTTAAAAAAAAATTACAATTTATATACTTTTTAACCTCAAATGCTCGTCTTGTCTAGCTTGGTAAGACGAGCGTTTGAGATTAAAAAGTATATAAGTTGTAAATGTTTTCAAAAAATAACCAATCGTTTCGCTAGATGAGACCCTTTTTTCCTCGGCTGGGATCATTTAGAGCTCTGAAGCTGCATTTAAACTGCAGTTTGGAAGTTCAAACTCTGGTGCACCATAGAAGTCCATTATATGGAGAGACAAGGGCCCACGAACAGTCTAGATAGAAATGTGTTACCCATTCTCAATTGGAAATTGCCCAAGCAACATTGCTCAAACATTTCTCAAAATTGCTCGAAAAGTTGCATCAGCCTTAGACCTTGAAAACTGGTTCAATGGCCCCAGCTTGTATTTGGACACTTAAGTTGCATTTAAAAAGTCTTTGCATTAAATGCAAATCAGGTGGCATCTAAAAAAACAAATACTGCACTAGCTCTTCTCAGTACGTCTCAATTTTTTGCAATTCACACAGGTGTCCTATAAGAGTAAACAAGGGTGCGGTTCATCACATTTAACCCTAAACATGATCCACTAATGTTGGACAATCACAAGGAGCTGCAGTATTTAGGTTTAAACGTGTTTGTGCTATACTATTTTCAAATAAATGCCACCTGGTTTTGACATTTAGTTGTATAATGCAATAACATTCATAGATTTCAGTGGGTTTTTCATTGGTCCAAAAACCTTTAGACTTTTGATTTCTTAGAGATGTTTATGTTAAAAGGATAGTTCACCCAAAAATGAAATATATGTCATTAATTACTCACCCTCATATCGTTCTAAACCCATAAGACATTCATTCATCAACACAAATGAAGATATTTTTGATGAAATCCTACAGCTTTCTGACCCTGCATAAACAGCAAGTATTCTGGTAGCTTCATAAAATTAAGATTGGACGCTGATGTCACATGGAGTATTTTAACAACGTCCTTACTACCTTTCTGGACCATGAATGTAATAGTTGTGTTGCTGTCTATGATTTCATTAGAAATATCTTGATTTGTCTTCCGAAGTGGCTGGAGGTCATTATAATGTCAAAGTTCACTGGACAACCACTAGATACAACAAGTCCTAACAGTTTATCTATGCAAATAAGCAGCAAATTGACTACTAATGGGATCGCACACAACCGAGCTCACTTGATTTACCCCATGATGCAATATTTTGTCCCTTGCCTGAAACATATCCATGACATTAAAATAACACACTAAAATCAAAATGTCACAATGTTGCCAGTGTGAACAAATAATGGATTGTTTCAAAGTCAAAGCTTGTCTTTCTGCGTGAATGGCGCCATTGACTTCCATAGTATTTTGTGCATATTATGTAAATGGCTACCAGCAACTGATTGGTTACCAACATTCTTTGAAATATCTTAAGTGTTCAACAGAAGAAAGAATTTCATACAGGTTTGGAACAAGGTGTGGGTGAATTCAGGCCTCTTTTTAGGAGCATTGCACTCCTAACTTAAAACATTTAGAAGGCAAAATTTCAGGAGCACCTTTAATCAATCATCAATGAATCTGATCAAAAATTTGCCTTCCCATTATGAGGTGATATTTGACTCCTTACATAATTTTTTAAAGCTTTTTAAAATTTCTAAATGAAACATCAGAAAAAGAATAAGTTGCCAATCAAATGAAATCAGTATAAACAAAATGTATTTGTACTACAGAGGTGGCACAGAAGAACACAAAAGTGGCTTGTAGGTGTATTTTCATGTTTAATGAGGCTCAGAGGTGGCATGAGTGCAATCAAATTCATAAATTCATGTTGAGATTGTTTTAAATACTAAATTTTGAATACAGAAATAATAAATTATTTAGATTTAGTTTAAAAACACGTTAATTTCTAAACGAAACACCGCTGTGTTTGAATGGAGATGCGCAGCAGCTTGGTTGTGACTTGTTTCAGATCATTTTTGATGACGAAATAGAGCAAAATCAGGCAATAGTGTTACAGTTAGACCAAGTAAGTCACTTAATATTATCTTCGTGTTTATTTAACTGTTGTATTAAATCAATATCTCATTTACAAACTCCCTTAAAAATGATTAAAAGCCGTCACTCATCTTAGTTCATCACAATCTCACAAAGTTCCATTTTAATCAACAAAGCTTTGTTTATGAAAGGATTCATGAGATATGTCCGTGATACATTAAAGGTTTCTATGCGTTTTTGCAGCATTAGGTAAAGTAGGGATACACTGAAATGAAAATTCTTGGCCGAAGCCGAACAAAATTACACACTGGGCCGAAGGCCGATTACCGAACACGGTTGTTCGTATCCCCCCTCCCTGGTACTTTGCCAATTATTTTTACCATTGCATAAATGAAATAGCCAATATTTGGTTTTTACAGTTTTGTCTTGCTTTTCAAAAAAAAAAAATCAATCACAAAACAACAATTTAAAAATATTTATTTAACACTGAACATTTTTAACATTCTAGTAGTCATTATAGCCTACCAACAAAGCACAATTTTACTTAAAATTAATAAGTTAGTAAAATAATATTCTTTGGCCATTTTTAAGACCCCATTCTTGAATCAGGCATGTGTTTTTAATGTACAAATAAATGCAGCTTTGCTGAGCAAAGGGGAATGTTATAATAAATGTATTAATAGAGCTGTTGTAATGATTGTCTTTTTATTTTTTATTTTACATAACATCAGTAAAATTACAATGCAAACATTTATGAATATTGACTTTTATCTTGGCAGAAACCCACAAGAAGACCTCAGTACTACTTTTTGCTGACAGCAGCAGATTTATGAAAGATTCTCATTACGCTGTTTCAGCGCAGATTTCCCTTGCGATTTGGACTTTGAACCCTGGCTAAGGATCTTGTGCAGAGCTGTCAGAATAAATAGAGTTTGTGCGCGTATTAGACAATATAACGTTCTGTAGTTTATTTACTAATGGTTTAAGGCCATTTGCTGATTTCAGTCATCATTCAAACAACCAGCACCAACCACCCCTTTCTCTTCTCGTGGAAGACATGCGATGCGATACTAAACAGTCTCTCGCTGTCGGTGCTTGTAATTTTTGCGTCTTTCTCTGACAGTTTTAAATGCTTCCACACTGCCGACATGTTTGCTGCATTAGTGTGCGCCTCTATTTGCTCGCGTCACGTCATTGTTCGGTATAATTTATTCAGCCTTTGTCACTTATTCGGATAATATATCGGTTGCCGAACATTCGGTGCATCCCTATTTTAAAACTCCATTCAGTGCAAACACAAACATAGCCCTGGAATTAATGATGACAGAATTTTCATTTTAGGGTGAACTATCCAATTAATGTGCTGATATAAACGTGTAACTTGTTCTCCTCTCCTCAGGACTGGCCATTTGATGACGGCGCTCCTCCTCCATCTAAAGTCGTAGAGGACTGGCTGAGTCTCCTAAAGAGACGTTTCATGGAAGAACCCGGCTGCTGCGTGGCTGTGCACTGCGTGGCCGGTTTAGGAAGGTCAGTAAATGTGCATTCTCAAGATTTAAACATATCTTTAACTAGCTGGTATCACTCAGCCCTGGGAACTCTGGGGTAAATGGGTTCATTTCTCGTCTGGTGGCCCATAAGTAAGCCCACCTCTGGTGCCCTGTTCGAGACCTTAATCTGGAAAAGAATGTACTCTATAGAACATTATGCACCTCTGGCCTCCCAGGAGACACGTCTTCTCTATTAACCGTGGATGAAGTTGATAGTCCCCTATGGGCTGAAACCCGTACAGCGTACATAGCGAGCGAGAGGTAGCTCTTCAGAGGCTTTAAAGTGGACAGAGTGCTCCGCCAAAGTCAACAGTCCCCAAAGTGCACTCACTCCGCTGCAGTCCCTCTCTGTTTCAAGAGGCATCGGGGTGAGGGCCGAAGACAAAACAGGAAGTTGCTTTTTACGAGCATGTGTTATTACTGTCCTTCTCAAATGCGTGCTCTTTCCGTGACCTTTATGCCAGACTGTCTATCCCACATGACTGGGCTATATGTGAGCTTTACATTATGCTCCTAGTCACCTTGTGGTCGTATTTCCTTTCAGCCCATGACTGACACGCGAATGGGAACTCAATTAGCAGTTTATTTACCTTATTCAGTGGGTGCAATTTCATAGTAACGAAAAGGACAACAAAATCAGTCATTCTCAAAAGCAATATTGCACAACTTGGCAATTATAAATACGGAACAGTACGTCTCATAAGGAGCTCCTACGGATGATGTATTTATGCTCTCTGTTGGCGCACGGACGGCGAAACAAAACACCCCAACGACGGCTGTAAAATAGCGAGTGACGTTGGAAAAGTGAGGAGGAGGTAGTCTGGCCTCGCTGCTCTCATCTTTTGGGCGGTAAAACTCCGTCTCTGACGCACTTCATGCACTTCCAAAGGGAATCGGTCTCAACTCTTGAAGGAGTGCCAGTGCTTTTTTGGCCTGACTCGTTTATTTTCATCTAATTCAGATGGCAACGCTGTTTAAAGCCGGAGTAATGCTGTAAGATTGAACTGTCTTTACTGTGCAGTGTATGTTTTGAAAGGGAAGGTTAAGTATTAAAGGTTAAGTGTTTGAGGGTTGAGAGCTTCTGTTACTTTAGTAGATCAGATTTAAGATTTAAGATCTCATGGATGTTAAAGGGGGATTCGTATGCACACTCTTGAAAATAAATACGCTTTAAAAGGTTCTTCACAGCAATGCCATAGAAGAACCACAAAGGTTCTTTAAAGAACCTTTTTTCGCCACAAAGAACCTTTTGTGAAACGGAAAGGTTCTTCCAATGTTAAAGGTTCTTTATGGAACCATTTAGACATTTCTACGGCATCGTGAAGCACCTTTATTTTTAAGAGTGCTGAGACCAGAATATAGTTGAGATTTGAAGGGTGGGCTCTTAAATGTGACTTGGGTTATTAAATAACCACCTAGCAACAGCACTAAATGTTGTTTCTCACCAGTCACCTTTTCTGGACTTTTTGCTTTGCCCGAATCTTGACCTTCAGAATTGTGAAACATTAATGATTGTATGATGAATTAACTCATCGTAATGCCTCTTTCCACTCATCTGAGAGCAAAAATGTGGCATTGCTCCATTGATTTTGTAACGTACAGCTACAGTTATTTCTAAGATCATGGAACAATTGAGCTTTTCTAATGAGCCAATAAAGCTGTGTGCGTGTTAGGGTTGCCAGGTTTGATAACACAACAAAAAATAGCATGCTGTTAGTGTAGGTGTATTTAGCAGTAGCATTCAAGAAATTGAATGAACAAATATAAACACTATATACATAAATTATACATAGAACAAACAGACAAATAACAAATAAAAACAACAAAACAAAGATACAAATAAAGTAATCAGTCCTTGAAGTTCAGAAATATTTAAAAACTAAAAGAAAAAACTGTGAACTATGAAAAGCAAAATACAAAAGCAATATTTAATAAAACTCAAAAATACAAAAAGTACAAAACCAGCTTATTTGACATCGCTAGTGTACATGTGTAACAGTGTTTCTATGAGAGATCTCTCACACACACATTTAGCAGTCTGTTTAGGTCAATGTCGCACCTCTCTCAGTGTATCTGTTTTTTTTTCTCTACAGAGCTCCAGTACTTGTGGCCGTGGCACTGATTGAAAGTGGGATGAAGTATGAAGATGCCATCCAGTTCATCAGACAGTACGTACATCTCTCTCTTGACTTCTTTCAAGAACCACAGACCTTGAGCTCTTGACGTCAGCTGCTGCATTCATACGAGTGAATCTTAAACGCTAGTTCTCAGTCGCTTACGCTTTCCAAAGTGCCTTTTGATAACAAGGCCAAGCTGAAAGCTTTCAACACACAAAAGATTTCCTAAACGGCCCTTAAAGGATTAGTTCACTTTCAGAACAAAAATGTACAGATAATGTACTCACCCCCTTCTCATCCAAGATGTTCATGTCTTTCTTTCTTAAGTCGCAAAGAAATCATGTTTTTTGAAGAAAACATTTCAGGATGTCTCTCCGTATAATGGGAATGTATGGTGCCCCCAAGTTTGAACTTCCAAAATGCAGTTTAAACGCAGCTTCAACGGGCTCTAAATGATCCTAGCTGAAGAAGAAGGGTCTTATCTAGCGAAACAATCGGTTATTTTCGAAACAAATGAACATTTGATATACTTTTTAACCTCAAATGCTCGTCTTGTCTCGTCTCATTTGAGAGCAAAAATGTGGCATTTTTGTCATAAATTTCGTCAACATTTTTTCACTGATGAAAACGAGACAAAAAAAGTTTTGAATGCCGAAAATCTATTGACATTTTCGTCAATGAGTAAAAACGAAACGAAAATGTAGGGAGGGATGATTTGGGAAGAGATTCTCAAGAGCTAGCATACTTTTGCTGACCGTCTCATAACATTTTAGAGAAATGCTTAATAAATGCATTACACTGTATCTAAGCCCATTAGATTTTAGCCGACGTAATCTACTGTAGATTTAGTCGACTAAAACTAGACTAAAACTAAAAACAATTCAGATGACTAAAATATGACTAAAACTAAATAGTATTTTAGTCAGAAGACTATGACTCATATAAATTGTCAATTTGTTTCGAAAATAACCAATCGTTTCGCTAGATAAGACCCTTCTTCCTCAGCTGCGTTTGAAGTGCATTTTGGAAGTTCAAACTTGGGGGCACCATACATATCCATTATCCCTGGTGAAAAAAACTGCTAAAGCTAGCCTAGGTTGGTTGGCTGGTTTTAGCTGGTCGTAGCTGGTCAGCAGGCTGGTTTTAGAGGGGTTTTGGCCACTTAGCTGGTCAGGCTGGGAAACCACCAGCTAACACTCCACAATAGTGTTTTCACGACTTTCAATCAAAGGAAAAAACTGATAAAGGCAGTCAGAAGCAGTGTTAATTTCGTTGATGAATAATTTTTGTCACAAGTTTTGTCAATGACATTTTTTCACCAAAGCCAGGCTGGGAGACCAGCTAAAACCAGCTACTTCCAGCTTAAACCAGCTAAGACCAGCCAACCAGCCTAGGCTGGTTTTAGCTGTTTTTTCAGAAATCTTAAAATGCTTTCCTCAAAAAACATAATTTTACGACTGAAGAAAGAAAGACATGAACATCTTGGATGAGTACATTATCTGTAAATGTTTGTTCTGGAAGTGAACTAATCCCTCTTTGGTCACACTTACATTTTCAGTGCTATTTTCAATCCAGTGTGGGCTGGAATGAAACGTGAGATCTCAAGCCATTTTTATCTGCTGTGTTTGGAAACGTAAAGAATCCGAATCAACATGCTAATGCAATTTGTGTTTGTGTCCGCAGGAAGCGCAGAGGTGCAATAAACAGCAAGCAGCTGACGTATCTAGAGAAATATCGGCCCAAACAGAGACTGCGCTACAAACACCCGCACATTTTCAAGAACAAGTGCTGCATCATGTGACTGCACCCTCACCCCTGCTGTTCTGAACCGAGCTGAACCTGACGGACTGGGCCACAACTGATGCACTTTGCTGATTTTGCTATTAAAATACGAACCGATTCGGTCTGGACGAAAACCCCACTGGTGCCTCAAATCCTCCTCACTCTGATCGTGGAGTGGATACTGCCATGGCTTTTCTGAGACTCGGAGGTCTAAACGGCTACGGCGAAGGCGACCTCTGACCTTTGACCCCGCACCAGGACCGACACCCTAATCATGCCTCAAATGATCGTGATCGTCTGAAAGAGCCAGGCGGAGTTATAATGTGAATCGTGGACAAAATTCGTGCTCTTTCTCACTGTCTCTACTTAGTTTTCTTTCTACCGCTTTCCTGCTTCGTCCGGCCAGGAGTCCGGTTTTTCAGACGACTGCGGTTTCTTTAACACTTTCGGTTTTCAGCACAAATCTTTTTACCAGTGACCTTTTTCCCATGATGCTTTTACGTTCTGCGAGCAGACGACGGTTACGCTGGACTAATGAAGGGCTCATGCGAAAGAACACTAAACGGTTTCTGAAAGGCCCGCGTCTGTGTAGGCTCATGAATTTAACAACGAAAATGCTTATGCGTGTTTATGTGCTTAACATCAGATCTTGTGTTTGCTGAAATAATTTTAATGTGTAAGGACTGCAGGGCTCCCTGGAGGCGATCTGTCTATGATACTTGTCCATTCAGGTCAACAGACATCAGATGGTGAAAAGAAAATGGCCCTTTATATGAAAGAGTTATGAGACGAGACTGTGGTTTTCAGTTGTTTTTGTCTGTTTTTTAAGAACACACCTCCAGCTGCATAAGACAAATAAAGGCTGTTGCAATCATGAATCAGGACTGTTAGTGTTTTGTCATGTGCTGACCTCATAATGTGTAACAAGTTCACTCTTCAGATCAAAATACTGCCATGCTGCCCTCTGCAGGGCAAAGACTCAAACTGTTCTTGATCAGAGATGCCCAGACTGTGAATGGCCGTGAATAAAAAGTTAATAGACTATATTTTAACTATAGTAGATTTTCATTTGATTTTAATGTATTTTAAAATACAAAAAAAGTAAAAACATCAAAATAAAAGAGAAAATAATTTAGAAATAAAGATGTACTTGGAGCTGGATACAAAATTATTCTATGGCAACACAATAAACGGCGAAATGAATCAGTGTAATTTGAGTAATTAATAATTAAAACCATAATACATCAAGTAACAGTCATTATGCAAATTGCTTATAACAGAGTCGACTGTATTTCAACTGCTCTGGCTTATAAATAAACTTGAAAGAAATGTTACTTGAAATAAACAGGAATCCTGTGATTTTATTAGTGATAGGTGATGTGTTTCTCTGTGATTGTATTACTTTTACAGTCTTACAAAGACAAAATATGTTTTTAATACAAGGACATATTTTTTTTTTTTGCATGATGACAACCAGGGATAGTCTTTGAAGCTATAATACACTGAAAAGTGTAAAAAGCGCAATTTTTTCTTTAACAAAGAGTAAAAGTACATGTTTTCTCAAAGATAATGTAATCTCATCTTTAATATATAAACTTCAGAAGAGACAGCTGTTTTTGCATTACATTGTAGCTTTTTATTTATAGCTATGCTGTTTATTGTGGTGTATGACTTCCAGGAATGCTGCTTGGGTGCTTTCTGTAGAAGCTGGATGTATTGCTGATTAAAGAGGCAGGAGTTCAATTTATAATTGTTTTATTGTTTATTATTTATTTCATACATTATTTATATTTTTATCATGTTTTTATCTTTAATTTTATTACTATATCATCTTAACCCCTTAACTGTCACCATCCCGCCTTCGCTATATTACAATTAAATCCTAATCTAATCATGCCAAACTAACTGTTCCAGATACTTTTATTCCAAAATTGATAGGACTCCTAAATATTTTACCACAGTTTTTGTTACAAATTACAAAGGAACAGTACATTTATAGATTAAAACAGATTAATAGTAAGCAAATTAATAGTTAAATTTACCACAAGAGTGCACCTCAGAAAATCCACATCATAACAGGAGTCCTATATACTATCGCAATTTTGGATTCAAAATTATTTAGTGTTCTTTAGTAAATATTTCTTATATATAAACATTTGAAAATAGTAACACAGCACATTTTCTTTACAGTAAATTTGAACTTCTATAACGTTTTCACTTAATTTGAACAATATTAAATTTTCACTTTTTGCACAATAATATGCTGAGTGTCTCCTTTAAAAAACCAACCTTAAATCTGCGCTTTTTCGAAAGCGTCCATTAATTATAACAATTTAAATTTGGATGGTGCACTTTCACAACTATGCTCAAAAATGTGTGACAGTTAAGGGGTTAAACTAAAAGTTATATTATATAGTATTTTACAGTAAGTGTAAATGAACCCATCTTCCTATGTTTATACACAGGCCAGTGTTTTCAGTTCCTGATGCGAAGCCTCCAGAGTCCAGGCTTTTGGTTTTGGGATTTCAATTATTTGGGTTCATTTACAGGCCATTATCTTTTTTGGACATTTGTTTACACTGGCTGTTAATACTGAACGCGACCGATCTTCAGGGAACTGCCTGTTAAGTTCCTGGTCAACTTTATGCCATGCAGAGCTTTCGGGTAAATTTGAAGATGGCGCGCCGGACTTGCTCTGCTGGATGCACTTCGCCATTGCCGAGGAGGAAACGGACACAAATCTGAGCTGAAACGCACTGGTGTCACAGTGAGCAGAGGCAGCGATACATGCTTCTGCACACATGATATGCCTATCAGATGTAGGCCATGCACCGCATTCACCTGTAGGCAGGACAAAAACAGAAAATGAGTTAGCTATTTTAGCATATTTACATTATTTCCACATGACAATTTAGTATTAGACTCAGTATCAATGCATTAAGTCCGTTTTGTCGAATTCTTACTAACCTGTTGGTATAAATGGGCCATCCGTGCGATGCACAGCCTGCGCGTCTCGTTTGCGGAAGCTTGCTTGGCTTCCCAGATGTTTTTCACACTCTGCCGATAGCGGTCGAATTTGCAGAGCTGCGAATGAACCTTTTTTAACCCCAGTCCATCCTTTAAATTTCTAGTCGCTTTGAAATTTTCTTCGAGTGACGTCCTGTAAAACAAAGCAAATGAGTAAAAATAAGATTTTTGTTTTAGCACTTGATTGATTTACCACAAAACACGAAGAGTTAATCCAATGGAAGTCGTTCTTACCTTAATTGCTTCATTTGGACGTGTTTGACGTATCTTCGTAGAAGACATGCAAGGCGCAGCTCAACACTTTGAAGTGTTTGACCAACAGTTCCCCTGCAGAGGTTGTACATTTCAGAGGAGATGTTGTTACTCTGGAAAGCTTGATCCAGCTGCCGAAGGTTGTTTTCTTGAGCCGTTACGTCTATTACGCATGACGGATCGATCGCCTTTGCGTTAAACAGTTTGTCGACGTCTTCCTCGCTGTCCTTCTTGACCTGCTCCTCAATGTTGCTAGAAACTGGAGAGTCATATTTGCGAGTCTCTGGCTTTTCAGACCCCTCAAGTGATGCCGACTTCACTTGAGTTTGAATTTTGGGTAGTTTCACAGCCGAGGAAGGACGACCTGTGTGGAGCGGAGATGGACTCTGCCGTTCTTCCACTGGCAAAGATCTGACGGGGGACGGACAATGGAAGCCATGAGGAGGTGGACTCTGGAGGACTTTCGGAGTCATAATTTCTTTGAATGATGTCTCTGTTCTCTCCATTGGCTCCATCTCAACTATTGCCTCCTCCACGGATTGCGAGATCTCTGGAAGAACATAAGACCTGACTGGGGAAGCACGATGGCTGGTGTCTTTCTGAGCCATCACCTCTTTGAACACTGTGACCTTTTCCTTTTGCTCCACCATAGCTTTTGTCTCCTCGACAGATTGTGCGATCTTGGGGAGAGCAAAAGCTCTGGCAGGAGTTGGAGGAATCGGGCCATCAGCTGATGGTCTCTGGAAGACCTCTGGAGCCTTGTCTGAAGGTCTTTCTTCAAAATGTTCCACCCTTACAGGTGGCTCCTGGACCTGAGGGAAATTATAATCATCTGCTTTGGGTCTCTTAGCAAAGGCAGGCGATTTTTGGACCTTCTGCTGCTGAACTGCAGATTGGTGCACAGGGCTAGCAAAGATGCCTCTATCCACATCTCTTGCCACCTTGCTCTCTTTCAGAGGTGTCTTAAAAGACTTGATTTCCAAGCAGTGATCTTGAAAAGCCTTGTTGAGGTTTTCAACGGTCACTGCTGACAGTTTTAACGCCCGAGTCGTGGCTGGACTGATGGAGGTTGATTTCGTGATGGTATTTAACACGCCGATCAGGTTTGATGAATACGTTGACGTGGCAGTTGGATTCGCCTTCATTTCTGCTACCGTGGGACAAGGAGGCAGAGACTGGATGCTTTTAACTACTTTGGCATCCAAGTGCTCTTTTCCTGGTTTGCCTAAAAACAAACACATTTTACAATGTAAGCAACCCTGACATTTTAAATCACACTGTAGCCAAAGCAATTAAAAAAGGCTTTTTTATGAATCATGGTTTGTACATTAATTTACCTTTTGCCTTCACGGGCAGACTTTTTTGAGCTGCGATCTGCTGTATTCTTTTGAAGTTCTCTCGAAGGCGGCTCACGTTGTTTGTCATATTGGCCTGGAACTCGTCGATGGTCTTTTGGAAGTTCTCTAGCCACTCCATGCTGACCATGGATTTCTCCACTTTTTCAATCTCCCATTCTAGCGTTTCCTCTGTAAGAAGTAAGATGTAAATATCATTGACTGTTCAGTAGAACTGGATTATAATAAAAACCACAGCAATACATGAATTAGGGCTGCACGATTAATCAGAATAACACATTATTTCTAATATAATAATACAATAACAATCATTTTGCCCTACAAACACTGAAGCATGCTTTTTTTATCACTGCAGTTGCACTTTTGAACAAGCAAAATTGCATTAGGTTTTTTTTTTTTTTCATCCAATGCAGCCATAAAAATACAGATTACTTACGTATATAGTTGAATCGCTCAAGCAGGGACTGAAACTCATCCTGGCGTTCTCGGGCCCTGTACTGAAGGTCTGAGATTTTGTTCAGCAACATTTGATGTTTTAAAAGCCGGTTGATGTTAAATGAGGAAAAGTCCTCTTCGGACGAGTCGAGAGATGTGTTTTTCAGCGCCATCTCTGGCATTTCATCTACGACCGAGGACAAAGAAGAAGAAGATAAAGACGAAGATGAAGTAGAAGAAGCTGATGTGTTCTTGAAGAAAGCCATTGAAGAGTAGCCAACTACTCATATACAGAATACTAAAACTTGTAACAAGTCTAGTTTACACAGTGAGCTGTTAGATATTATCAAACTGAATTTCTGGTCTTTTAGGAGAACTACGATTCAACAGAATGTTGGTACTCGTTCGGACAGATATTCACTGATACTCCTACAGCGAGAGATAATCGAATAATGCTCCCAGAGGTAGACCCAGTGTGATGTCACGATCTAACGTTCCACAGTTTCCATGGCAACCGGGGAAGCCAACCATAGCAAAAGTAAACAATAGAGCCTTCGCGCCGCCATATTGTAATTCCCACACGGTGTGGCCAGACCTACGATAATTATCGTATTTGTACCATAATTTTGACCTCTGTACGATGTACGATCAATAATACCACAATGTACGATAATTTCAGAATTTTGTGACACCATGGTCGTTGTAATTATAGCGCTTCTATTCTCAAAGATCTAGCTGTGTGGATCCTACGTCTACCTTCATGATTGTGAGTAGACGTGAACGTGGTGTTACGCATGTCTTTCATCCAATCTTACGTCTTCTCAACCAATCATCATAGAGAATGGCTCTCTCTCACGAGCACAAGTTAACGTTCCTGTCGCACTTAGGTCAGTTGTTTCAAAACTGAGGTTGTTAGTTTAACAATAAAGTATAGAAAATAAGTGCTGAAAAGGATAAATAGCTGTAACATCTAGATTAATAGCTGTATTTTGAAAGTTTGACTCGGGTAAGATAATTAGTTTAGCATTGCAATAAGGTATAGAAAATGAGTGCTGAAAAGGAGAAATAGCTGTAACATCTAGATAAATATCTTTATTTTGAACGTTTGACTCAAATACGATAATTTTCTCCCAAATACGATAATTTTGAGCTTCTGGTACGATACTTGAACATTTCCAATCTGGCAACACTGCCCACACCTTGTATTACATAGGTATTTTTAGTAACCATTACCCAATCAGTCCGCGTTTTTATAAGCTAGCTAACATCTGCCTGTACTGTACGCTTAAAAGGCGAACTTCATGAGCAGGTAAATTATTTATTTAAAGTCGCGATTGTTGAATTTTACCCACTTAATTTAAAAGTGTGAGCGAATTACGTTCGTTATCATTAGCGAACATTGGATCAGAAGACAGACGAGACATGAATGTAAATATCGCAATTATCATATTGAAATCTGAATACTTTATATGCATGTAAGTTAATGTAATTCGCTGTGTATATCATAATTTGCTATGTTAGGCTATATAATTTAATGTGCATCATTCAGCGTTAACGTTAACAGTCTTGAAAGCAGCAAAGGCCCATCTTAAACCAGCATCAAAACCTACCTAAGCAGCATGCAGTTTTATTTTCAACAGGGAAAAACAGTGATAAGTCTTAATTTCTCGAAATTGAGATGTAAACATTTTCTGAAAGCTAAATAAATAAGCTTTCTATTTGTTTGTTATAGGACGACAATTATTTGAAAATCTGAAATCTGAGGGTGCAAAAAATATAAATATTGAGAAAAATGGCTTTTAAAGTTGTCCAAATGAAGTTCTTAGCGATGCATATTACTGATTAAAAATGATGTTTTCATATATTTACGGTAGAAAATTTACAAAATATCTTTATGGTACACGATCTTTACTTAATATGATTTTTGCCATTAAAGAAAAATAGGAAAATCGATAATTTTGACCTATACATACAATGTATTTTTGGCTATTGCCACAAATATACCCGTGCTTCATAAGACTGGTTTTGTGGTCCAGGGTCACATATTGATTATATTCGAATCAATTTCTGTGAATAATCCCAGATGTGTGGTTAATATTTTCTCCATAATAGCCTACAATTAGTAAAGATGATGTAAATTACCTGTGTTGTCAATGTACACACACCCATCTTAATGGCTTGTCCTCGAAATTACCATGTAATGTGCGAAGTAACAATTAATTTACTGGCATAAATTAAAAAAAATCCTTCCTGCCTGTACACCAGGTCGTTTTGGGTAAATGTATACGACGTTGGGCAGCAATGCCCTCTGGTGGTTGGGAATCACGAAATTGCCATTCACTTTTGGTGGTTCTGAGATTTTCCTTTTTGGTACATCATCTGAACGCTGAATGAAAAAACTTTCCTTTGATGTATGGTTATGACAATATTTGTTCGAGATACAACTACTTAAAAATCTGAGGGTTTAAAAAAATCTAAATTGCCTTTTGAGAAAATCACCTTTAAAGTTGTCCAAAATGTCCTTATGCATATTACTAATCAAAAATTAAGTTTTGATATATTTACAGTAGTGAAATTGACAAAATATCTTCATGTAACATGATCTTTACTTAATATCCTAATGATTTTAGGCATAAAAGAAAAATCAATAATTTTGACTCATACAGTGTTTTGTTGGCTATTGCTACATAAGACTGTTTTTTGGTCCAGGGTCATGTATATATGATGCTTAAGCTTTAAATCATCTATCACAATGTAACAAAAAGACAATTTATTACTAATTGAATCTAAAACTGATTATACAGTGCCTTGCAAAAGTATTCATACCTTTTCATTTTTTTTCACATTTTGTTTTGTTGCAGCATTATGTTAAACTGCTTTAAATTAGTTTTCCCCACATCAGTTTACACTCCATACACCATAATAATGACAAAGCAAAAACCAGATTTGCAAATTTTACAAATTTATTAAAAATAAAACACTGAAATAAGTGCATTGCATAAGTATTCATACCCTTAACTCAGTACATAGTTGAAGCACCTTTACAGCCTCAAGTCTTTTTGGGTATGATGTGACAAGCTTTGCACATCTGCATTTGTCAATTATCTGCCATTCTTTGCCTCACCTTTTCACCTCTCAAGCTCTGTCAGCTTGGATGGGGGCTGGCAGACATTTTCTAGAGTCCTAGTTGTTCCAATCGTCTTCCATTATGGATAATGCTTCTGTGAACCTTCAATGCAGCAGATTTTTTTCTGAACTCTTCCCTAGATCATTGCCTTAACACAAGTCTGTCACTGAGCTCTACAGGCAGTTATCTTGACCTCAGGACTTGGTTTTTGCTCTGATATGCATTTTCAGCTGTTAGACCTTTTCTGAGAGGTGTGTGCCTTTCTAAATCACACTCATTCAAATGAATTTGCCACAGTTTAACTCCACTCGAAGTGTAGTAACATCTAGAAGCAATATGAATGCTCCTGAGCTAAATTTCGAGTGTTATTTCTAATAAATCTGCAAGGTTGTTACAAACCTGTTTTGTGCTTTGTCATTATGTTGTATGTGATGTAGATTGATGTGGGGAAAAAAGGAATTTAAAGCAGTTTAACATAATGCTGCAACAACAAAATGTGAAAAAAGTGAAGGGCACTGTACATAATTTTCAGATATAATCATGTAAAGTACATTCAAGTAAAGAATCTTCTTAAATGAATGCAAATAAAACTACAAAAATACAAAAACTATATGCAATATAATGTATTATAGGGAGATGGATGTTATTACATTAGCCAATATTGTAGCTTTTTTTTTTTTTAGCTATGATTCAGAACAATTGGTTCTCACTTCCTCTTAATTGGATGAGATAAAGTCATCCAGTCATTTCTTGGTTACATTAGTCTGAGGTCTGATTAGATTTCTGGTTAGAGTTGTAGTGACAAAGCTTGTAAAACGACAACTATGTATGCAAATGGGGAATTCGTGAGGCTGGAAGACAACAAACAGCTAACCTCAGCTGGTAAGACATATGAAATGATTTTCAACTATGTGTTATTTTATACCTTCATTTATTGTGGGAACTGACTAGTTATTTTTTTAACTGTGACCCTGCACCACAAAACCATTGGTATTTGTAGCAATAGCCAAGAATACATTGTATGGGTTAAAATTGTTGATTTCTTTTATGCCAAAAATCATTAGGATGTTAAGTAAAGATCATGTTCCATGAAGATATTTTTTACATTTCCTACCATAAACATATCAAAACTTATGCATTGCTAAGAACTTCATTTGGACAACTTTAAAAGCGATTTTCACAGTGTTTTGATTTTCTAGATTTTCAAATAGTTCTTGGCCAAATATTGTCCTATATATCCTAACAAACGATACATTAATAGAAAGCTTAAATATTCAGCAAAACTGACCCTTATGACTGGTTTTGTAGTCCAGGGACACAAATGTGAAATCTGCTTTACTTTACAAGCTAATGTTTGCTTTTTACATTTTTAAAGGTCTATCACAGACATTTTAAATATATTGAGGCATTTAGGTTGTTCAGACAGAGACTGATTTGCAGATGTTATATCATAATTAACATTAATATGTGAATAATAAATCTGCTTGGGTGATTGCAGATGCATCTGAACAAATATTCCCATCTAAGAAAGAGAAAGACCCATCCAATAAGGAAGTTCTTCTGGCTGTCCTTTCTATCTCTTTGCTCGTGGCTTTGCTGGCTCTGTGTATTTTGGGAATTCTCTGTGAGTACACAGTGTCTTAACACTTACTATGCTAACTGATTGTGCAACATTTATTTATACATATGTGATATAGGACACAATTTGCTGCATATTGTGCAGCACATACTGTAACACACATCATAAACATGGTCGATTTGACATATTAAAGTGTTAAACCAGTTCACTTTTAAATAATGATATTCTCACTTTAGATTCCAAGCAACTGAGGTCGTCTGATTTGTTAAAAGAGCAGAGCAAAACTGGAGTCGACAATGAAATACAGGAGCAGAATGCCACAGGTGAGGAAACATACTCTGGTTTAGGCATTAGAAATGACTTTTAAGTGCATGTTCATGACTGTGTGAGAAAAGACTGTGGGTGTGGGTGCGAATTCACTGACTGTGTGTTTCCCACGTGTTTGATATGTCACTACAGGACAGAACATCACATCTTTTAGTTGATTAAAACAGCTGTTCCCAATGAATCAGGGTAATTAGGATGCTTTAGAACAGCTTGGACTATTTGGAATGGTATAGAACTTTGGATTTTCCCATAGACTGTGACAGTTTGCAAAGGGTATGAATAATTTTGGACATGCCACTTTTTGTTCAAATGTAAATAAAAGTTAAGAAATCTTTTTTCCACAATGATGCCTCTTGTACATCGTCTTATTATCTTTTGGGAGAAGCCTGTGTCATTTCCGGTCAAAAAAGGTAACTTTAAGTCAGAATTTGCCAGGGGTATGAATAATTTCGGGCTTGACTGTATCTCTGAAAAAAAGTATCTAAGATGCAGCTGAACACTCTGAAGATTTGAATGTCTCCCTTATTTAATACACCTGATTGAGATCATCGGCTTGTTAGGGGAGAGAGCCATGAACTGACATAATGAGCTGATGATCTCAATCAGGTGTGTTAAATAAGGGAGACATGCAAAATGTGCAGAGCAGGGGCTCCCCAGGACTGGAATTGAGAACCAGAGACTGGATGCTTTTAACTAAATTGGCATCCAATTGCTCTTTTCCTGGTTTACTTGAAGAAAAAAAAAAACACATTTTACAAAGCTACCCTGACACAAAATTTTAGATCACATTGCAACCAAAGCAATTTAAAAAATGCTTTTTATGAATGATAGTGCATTCATAAACTGACCTTTTCCCTTCACCTTCAGACCTTTTTTTTTTTTTTTAGCTGCAACCACCTTTTTTTTCTGAAGTTCTCTTGAAGGAGCCTCACATTGTTCACCATATTGGCCTGGAACTTGTTGACTCCATACGATTTCTCCCTAGTCTATTGATTCCTCTGTAAGGAGGAAAACATGTGCATCATTAACTGTTAAGCACAATTAGATTAAATTAAAAAGTGCATCAATATATGGGTTAAGGCTACGCGATTTATCTGAATAAAACCGAAATCTCTGATTAATCTCAAAAGCTTTAATTTAATTACACTGTAAAAAATTTCGTTTTTGAAAAATTGTGGAAACTGACAAATAAATATTGACTCAATTAAAATTAAGAAGTTCAAAATTAAAAATATATATTCGCCAAACATATTAAAATGTGCTCAGCCAATCTACCAAGCAGAAGTGAAAAATCTGTTTCAGCCGAACAAGCTTTGCAGCAGAAAAGGCCAATACGCATGCGCACAGTGTTGCCAGACGTACGATAATTATCGTATTTGTACCATAATTTTGACCTCTGTACGATGTACGATCAATAATACCACAATGTACGATAATTTCAGAATTTTGTGACACCATGGTCGTTGTAATTATAGAGCTTCTATTCTCAAAGATCTAGCTGTGTGGATCCTACATCTACCTTCATGATTGTGAGGAGACGTGAACGTGGCATTACGCATGTCTTTCATCCAATCTTACGTCTTCTCAACCAATATCATCGTGGAGAATGGCTCTCTCTCACGAGCACAAGTTAACGTTCCTGTCGCACTTAGGTCAGTTGTTTCAAAACTGAGGTTGTTAGTTTAACAATAAAGTATAGAAAATGAGTGCTGAAAAGGATAAATAGCTGTAACATCTAGATAAATATCTTTATTTTGAACGTTTGACTCAAATACGATAATTTTCTCTCAAATACGATAATTTTGAGCTTCTGGTACGATACTTGGACATTTCCAATCTGGCAACACTGCATGCGCATGAGAGAAACCGTTGGTGGAGTGAATTCAAATTCCTGTGAGCGGGAGAACGAGAAAGCTGAGCCGATGCTGAGGGCAGTGTTGCCAGACGTACGATAATTATCGTATTTGTACCATAATTTTGACCTCTGTACGATGTACGATCAATAATACCACAATGTACGATAATTTCAGAATTTTGTGACACCATGGTCGTTGTAATTATAGAGCTTCTATTCTCAAAGATCTAGCTGTGTGGATTGTGAGGAGATGAACGTGGCGTTACGCATGTCTTTCATCCAATCTTACGTCTTCTCAACCAATATCATCGTGGAGAATGGCTCTCTCTCAGGAGCACAAGTTAACGTTCGCACTTAGGTCAGTTGTTTCAAAACTGAGGTTGTTAGTTTAACAATAAAGTATAGAAAATGAGTGCTGAAAAGGATAAATCGCTGTAACATCTAGATTAATAGCTGTATTTTGAATGTTTGACTCGGGTAAGATAATTAGTTTAGCATTGCAATAAGGTATAGAAAATGAGTGCTGAAAAGGATAAATAGCTGTAACATCTAGATAAATATCTTTATTTTGAACGTTTGACTCAAATACGATAATTTTCTCCCAAATACGATAATTTTGAGCTTCTGGTACGATACTTGGACATTTCCAATCTGGCAACACTGGCTGAGGGCGACAAAACATCATTTACAGACGGATTTTCTATCCTTAAAGTTATGGTGAGTACTGAGCTTTGTATTTATTAAGTCATGAGTCACGTACATTGTATTTTGCCGAATAACTGTGAATTCACGCATTTACCTCTTGGGTAAGGTTAGGGGTGTGCGACATTTAACGGTATTGTCTTTGATAATTTTGTTTTATCAATGTGGGCTTTCACATTATCCTGTATATCGCAAAAAACAAAAAACAAGCCTGACAGAGTGCACTGCACGAATACATTAACGTTATGTGTGATGAAGATTAAGTTAGACTAGTGAGGAAGCGCGTTTACAGTGCGTTTTGTCACTGCATGATTGATTAGTCTATTAAAATGCATGTATATTGAGCACATATGATATGGGGAGGCTGAGAAAATATATTTAAGTAATTTCAAAATCAGTATCACACGAAGAGTGCCACGTTTTCCGCCAAAAAGCTGCATGATTGCAAATTTGATATTGGTTTTATACAACAGTTCAATAAACAAGAAGTCAATATTAAAGGACTTGCATTTTAGACACAATAATGCCAGTTTTTACTTTATTTCGCCAACAAAAATCTTTCCAAACACAGCCAGGGCACTGGTTTGCGTGTCTGTGCAATATGACGGTGTTTGATTCTTGAATGAATCAACCGTTAAATGATTCGGTTCAATCGCAATGACTCACTTATAAACATGGACTTACTGACACCTACTGGCGGTTTTAATTTCACGTTTAACATAATTCCAAATATCAGTATTCAACATTTTATGTTTAAAATATCTAAATATTATTTTGCATGTGTAACTGAGGGTTAAATGCATTCATGTCTCTTTGAGCTGAATTAGTCATGTGTAAAAACATCTCGTTGTCACTTCAGATGCTACAGAAGTCCATAAGATACATACCAGCATAATAACACACTCAGCAAGACATCGTCTAATGATCATTTTTGATAATATCCCAGAAAATATTAAGATATATTTTTTTATCAATACTACACACCCCTTATCTCACAGTTACCCAAAGTTACTATTTATTAAGCTAAATTATTTTTATCTCACTGTATAATGATTATATACAATTAATGAGACACAAGGAATATGTTTCTGCTATAACTTTTTTTTTCCCCCCATTAGTTTAACCCACCATTGACAGGTCTGAGCTCAAGAGGCACCGTTTGGTATAGAAAAGGAACCATTACGAATTTCACAGTGAGTATTTATCTTTAGTGAATCTTTGTTTCATATTAATGCCAAATACTATTAGCTCTTAGATGTAATTTGTCAGGAGTTGCTTTCTTGAGAGCTGCCATGAGACATGGCTTGGATGTAGACTGCTAATTCTAATGTAGACTTAGTATTGACATTGCTATTTTATACTTTGTTTTTGCAGAATACCAAGCCATTGGAGAACCACACAACTGCAATGAAAATGGAACTTCTTGAAATGGTAAGCAGTGGCACTTGCACCTCAACGGCCATGTCAAATGTGCTGAATGTCAGGTCAACTGGAACTGGGAACACTTTCCATAACACCTGATGTGCTTGTTGCATTGTAAGAAGAATGGCCTCTACATTAATATTAGTCTGTTTTGTTCTTATTTATTCCGAGGTCACAGTAGCCTAGAGACAACCTCTACAGCCCTGAATGTCAGCAGAGACCAAATCAACTAGATGAGCCCCAGAGACGGATCATCAGTAAAGAACTCCTCACCTAGACGGCCGTTGACGCAAGACCATGGGAACCAGATGAGACCTTTGCAAATCTCAGTTTGCTGCAACAACGAACTTTGGCACTATTGACACTATTGTCTTATTTAATACTGTAAAGTTGCTTTGACACAACCCGTATTGTTAAAAGCCCTGAATAACTAAATGCGACCGATTGATTGAATGTCTCCGTTGTGTTGAAAGAGGCGGTGGAGCTTGACAACTTAGGAAATGCATTTATTGTACTCTTTGGATTATTGTATGCACTCATCGTGAGTACAGCAAGGACTTAAAGGGATAGTTAACCCAAAAATGTAAATTCTGTCATTAATAACTAACGCTCATTTTAATCCAAACGCATAAAAACCTTTGTTTATCTTCAGAAAACAAATTAAGATATAGAATATAAATTTTGATATAGAAATTAGAAATAAAAATAGAGTTTTACTCTTTTTTTTACGTTTATATGGAACGACATGAGGGTAATTAATGACAGAATTTTACTGTAAACACTGCTTGAGGTAATCTCCCTATTACTTAAATTTGATGGTGTTTTTGACATTTTTAATATATGAATGTATTTTACATTTAATGTTTAAGTAGGTAAGATGCTGTTTTATGAGCTCAGAATACCTTTTGTGAGAATGGTAATATTCAGTGGCAATACACTGAACATTGGTTGAAGTAATCTTAGATAAATTATTACATTTTATACTGTAGAAAGTTTACTGTTTATTTATAATTGTAAAGAATTTTCATATGTTGAAGATTTCATTAAAAAATGATTAAAATGTGGCAATGTATCGTCATTTAATATTTTTTTTCCTTTTCTTTTGGTACAACAGGGAATAAACAATTCAGTAAGATTGTTTTAGCAATATACATTTACCGATATACATATTTGAATTAGGTAAAACAAAAAATGTATGCGACCATAATTTAAAATATTTAATTGGGCCAATAACATCGTTTGGTAGACTTATTTCTTTTTCAATTGGCTCAATATATTATTTCTCATTGAGCCAATGTTAACAGACTGTTGCCACAATTGATAAAATTCAGAATATCCAATTGGGCCAATTGAAAAGTTTAGATGTGATCAGTCACTAAAAAAATTTGAGTTTGGGGGTCTGAAATTTTTTACAGTGTAACGATAGGCACTGCGGGTTTAATTATTTTAACTACTGGATGACAACCCTTGACTGTGTACTTGGAGCTGGATTCAAAGTTATTCTATGGCAACACAGTAAACAGCGAAATGAATCAGTGTAATTTGAGTAATTAATAATTAAAACCATAATACATCAAGTAACAGTCATTATGCAAATTGCTTATAACAGAGTCGACTGTATTTCAACTGCTTATAAATAAACTTGAAAGAAACGTTACATAAAAATAAACAGGAACCCTGTGATAGGTGATGTGTTTCTCTGTGATTGTATTACTTTTACAGTCTTACAAAGACAGAATGTGACCCTGGACCACAAAACCAGTCTTAAGTCGCTGGGGTATATTTGTAGCAATAGCCAAAAATACATAGTATGGGTCAAAATTATTGATTTTTCTTTTATGCCAAAAGTCATTAGGAAATTAAGTAAAGATCATGTTACATTAAGATTTTTTGTAAAATTCCTACTGTAAACCTATCAAAATGTAATTTTTGATTAGTAATATGCATTGTTAAGAACTTAATTTGGACAACTTTAAAGGTGATTTTCTCAGTATTTTGATTTTTTTGCACCTTAGATTCCAGATTTTCAAATAGATGTATCTCGGCCAAATATTGTCCTATCCTAACAAACTATACACCAATAGAAAGCTTATTTATTGAGCTTTCATATGATGTATATATCTCAGTTTTGTAAAATTTTACCTTATGACTGGTTTTGTGGTCCAGGGTCACAAATATGTTTTTAATACAAGGACATATTTTTTTTTTTTTTGCATGATGACAACCAGGGATAGTCTTTGAAGCTATAATACACTGAAAAGTGTAAAAAGCGCAATTTTTTCTTTAACAAAGAGTAAAAGTACATGTTTTATCAAAGATAATGTAATCTCATCTTTAATATATAAACTTCAGAAGAGACAGCTGTTTTTGCATTACATTGTAGCTTTTTATTTATAGCTATGCTGTTTATTGTGGTGTATGACTTCCAGGAATGCTGCTTGGGTGCTTTCTGTAGAAGCTGGATGTATTGCTGATTAAAGAGGCAGGAGTTCAATTTATAATTGTTTTATTGTTTATTATTTATTTTATACATTATTTATATTTTTATCATGTTTTTATCTTTAACAATTTTATTACTATATCATCTTAACCCCTTAACTGTCACCATCCCGCCTTCGCTATATTACAATTAAATCCTAATCTAATCATGCCAAACTAACTGTTCCAGATACTTTTATTCCAAAATGTATAGGACTCCTAAATATTTTACCACAGTTTTTGTTACAAATTACAAAGGAACAGTACATTTATAGATTAAAACAGATTAATAGTAAGCAAATTAATACATTAAATTTACCACAAGAGTGCACCTCAGAAAATCCACATCATAACAGGAGTCCTATATACTATCGCAATTTTGGATTCAAAATTATTTAGTGTTCTTTAGTAAATATTTCTTATATATAAACATTTGAAAATAGTAGCACAGCACATTTTCTTTACAGTAAATTTGAACTTCTATAACGTTTTCACTTAATTTGAACAATATTAAATTTTCACTTTTTGCACAATAATATGCTGAGTGTCTCCTTTAAAAAACCAACCTTAAATCTGCGCTTTTTCGAAAGCGTCCATTAATTATAACAATTTAAATTTGGATGGTGCACTTTCACAACTATGCTCAAAAATGTGTGACAGTTAAGGGGTTAAACTAAAAGTTATATTATATAGTATTTTACAGTAAGTGTAAATGAACCCATCTTCCTATGTTTATACACAGGCCAGTGTTTTCAGTTCCTGATGCGAAGCCTCCAGAGTCCAGGCTTTAGGTTTTGGGATTTCAATTATTTGGGTTCATTTACAGGCCATTATCTTTTTTGGACATTTGTTTACACTGGCTGTTAATACTGAACTCGACCGATCTTCAGGGAACTGCCTGTTAAGTTCCTGGTCAACTTTATGCCATGCAGAGCTTTCGGGTAAATTTGAAGATGGCGCGCCGGACTTGCTCTGCTGGATGCACTTCGCCATTGCCGAGGAGGAAACGGACACAAATCTGAGCTGAAACGCACTGGTGTCACAGTGAGCAGAGGCAGCGATACATGCTTCTGCACACATGATATGCCTATCAGATGTAGGCCATGCACCGCATTCACCTGTAGGCAGGACAAAAACAGAAAATGAGTTAGCTATTTTAGCATATTTACATTATTTCCACATGACAATTTAGTATTAGACTCAGTATCAATGCATTAAGTCCGTTTTGTCGAATTCTTACTAACCTGTTGGTATAAATGGGCCATCCGTGCGATGCACAGCCTGCGCGTCTCGTTTGCGGAAGCTTGCTTGGCTTCCCAGATGTTTTTCACACTCTGCCGATAGCGGTCGAATTTGCAGAGCTGCGAATGAACCTTTTTTAACCCCAGTCCATCCTTTAAATTTCTAGTCGCTTTGAAATTTTCTTCGAGTGACGTCCTGTAAAACAAAGCAAATGAGTAAAAATAAGATTTTTGTTTTAGCACTTGATTGATTTACCACAAAACACGAAGAGTTAATCCAATGGAAGTCGTTCTTACCTTAATTGCTTCATTTGGACGTGTTTGACGTATCTTCGTAGAAGACATGCAAGGCGCAGCTCAACACTTTGAAGTGTTTGACCAACAGTTCCCCTGCAGAGGTTGTACATTTCAGAGGAGATGTTGTTACTCTGGAAAGCTTGATCCAGCTGCCGAAGGTTGTTTTCTTGAGCCGTTACGTCTATTACGCATGACGGATCGATCGCCTTTGCGTTAAACAGTTTGTCGACGTCTTCCTCGCTGTCCTTCTTGACCTGCTCCTCAATGTTGCTAGAAACTGGAGAGTCATATTTGCGAGTCTCTGGCTTTTCAGACCCCTCAAGTGATGCCGACTTCACTTGAGTTTGAATTTTGGGTAGTTTCACAGCCGAGGAAGGACGACCTGTGTGGAGCGGAGATGGACTCTGCCGTTCTTCCACTGGCAAAGATCTGACGGGGGACGGACAATGGAAGCCATGAGGAGGTGGACTCTGGAGGACTTTCGGAGTCATAATTTCTTTGAATGATGTCTCTGTTCTCTCCATTGGCTCCATCTCAACTATTGCCTCCTCCACGGATTGCGAGATCTCTGGAAGAACATAAGACCTGACTGGGGAAGCACGATGGCTGGTGTCTTTCTGAGCCATCACCTCTTTGAACACTGTGACCTTTTCCTTTTGCTCCACCATAGCTTTTGTCTCCTCGACAGATTGTGCGATCTTGGGGAGAGCAAAAGCTCTGGCAGGAGTTGGAGGAATCGGGCCATCAGCTGATGGTCTCTGGAAGACCTCTGGAGCCTTGTCTGAAGGTCTTTCTTCAAAATGTTCCACCCTTACAGGTGGCTCCTGGACCTGAGGGAAATTATAATCATCTGCTTTGGGTCTCTTAGCAAAGGCAGGCGATTTTTGGACCTTCTGCTGCTGAACTGCAGATTGGTGCACAGGGCTAGCAAAGATGCCTCTATCCACATCTCTTGCCACCTTGCTCTCTTTCAGAGGTGTCTTAAAAGACTTGATTTCCAAGCAGTGATCTTGAAAAGCCTTGTTGAGGTTTTCAACGGTCACTGCTGACAGTTTTAACGCCCGAGTCGTGGCTGGACTGATGGAGGTTGATTTCGTGATGGTATTTAACACGCCGATCAGGTTTGATGAATACGTTGACGTGGCAGTTGGATTCGCCTTCATTTCTGCTACCGTGGGACAAGGAGGCAGAGACTGGATGCTTTTAACTACTTTGGCATCCAAGTGCTCTTTTCCTGGTTTGCCTAAAAACAAACACATTTTACAATGTAAGCAACCCTGACATTTTAAATCACACTGTAGCCAAAGCAATTAAAAAAGGCTTTTTTATGAATCATGGTTTGTACATTAATTTACCTTTTGCCTTCACGGGCAGACTTTTTTGAGCTGCGATCTGCTGTATTCTTTTGAAGTTCTCTCGAAGGCGGCTCACGTTGTTTGTCATATTGGCCTGGAACTCGTCGATGGTCTTTTGGAAGTTCTCTAGCCACTCCATGCTGACCATGGATTTCTCCACTTTTTCAATCTCCCATTCTAGCGTTTCCTCTGTAAGAAGTAAGATGTAAATATCATTGACTGTTCAGTAGAACTGGATTATAATAAAAACCACAGCAATACATGAATTAGGGCTGCACGATTAATCAGAATAACACATTATTTCTAATATAATAATACAATAACAATCATTTTGCCCTACAAACACTGAAGCATGCTTTTTTTATCACTGCAGTTGCACTTTTGAACAAGCAAAATTGCATTAGGTTTTTTTTTTTTTTCATCCAATGCAGCCATAAAAATACAGATTACTTACGTATATAGTTGAATCGCTCAAGCAGGGACTGAAACTCATCCTGGCGTTCTCGGGCCCTGTACTGAAGGTCTGAGATTTTGTTCAGCAACATTTGATGTTTTAAAAGCCGGTTGATGTTAAATGAGGAAAAGTCCTCTTCGGACGAGTCGAGAGATGTGTTTTTCAGCGCCATCTCTGGCATTTCATCTACGACCGAGGACAAAGAAGAAGAAGATAAAGACGAAGATGAAGTAGAAGAAGCTGATGTGTTCTTGAAGAAAGCCATTGAAGAGTAGCCAACTACTCATATACAGAATACTAAAACTTGTAACAAGTCTAGTTTACACAGTGAGCTGTTAGATATTATCAAACTGAATTTCTGGTCTTTTAGGAGAACTACGATTCAACAGAATGTTGGTACTCGTTCGGACAGATATTCACTGATACTCCTACAGCGAGAGATAATCGAATAATGCTCCCAGAGGTAGACCCAGTGTGATGTCACGATCTAACGTTCCACAGTTTCCATGGCAACCGGGGAAGCCAACCATAGCAAAAGTAAACAATAGAGCCTTCGCGCCGCCATATTGTAATTCCCACACGGTGTGGCCAGACCTACGATAATTATCGTATTTGTACCATAATTTTGACCTCTGTACGATGTACGATCAATAATACCACAATGTACGATAATTTCAGAATTTTGTGACACCATGGTCGTTGTAATTATAGCGCTTCTATTCTCAAAGATCTAGCTGTGTGGATCCTACGTCTACCTTCATGATTGTGAGTAGACGTGAACGTGGTGTTACGCATGTCTTTCATCCAATCTTACGTCTTCTCAACCAATCATCATAGAGAATGGCTCTCTCTCACGAGCACAAGTTAACGTTCCTGTCGCACTTAGGTCAGTTGTTTCAAAACTGAGGTTGTTAGTTTAACAATAAAGTATAGAAAATAAGTGCTGAAAAGGATAAATAGCTGTAACATCTAGATTAATAGCTGTATTTTGAAAGTTTGACTCGGGTAAGATAATTAGTTTAGCATTGCAATAAGGTATAGAAAATGAGTGCTGAAAAGGAGAAATAGCTGTAACATCTAGATAAATATCTTTATTTTGAACGTTTGACTCAAATACGATAATTTTCTCCCAAATACGATAATTTTGAGCTTCTGGTACGATACTTGGACATTTCCAATCTGGCAACACTGCCCACACCTTGTATTACATAGGTATTTTTAGTAACCATTACCCAATCAGTCCGCGTTTTTATAAGCTAGCTAACATCTGCCTGTACTGTACGCTTAAAAGGCGAACTTCATGAGCAGGTAAATTATTTATTTAAAGTCGCGATTGTTGAATTTTACCCACTTAATTTAAAAGTGTGAGCGAATTACGTTCGTTATCATTAGCGAACATTGGATCAGAAGACAGACGAGACATGAATGTAAATATCGCAATTATCATATTGAAATCTGAATACTTTATATGCATGTAAGTTAATGTAATTCGCTGTGTATATCATAATTTGCTATGTTAGGCTATATAATTTAATGTGCATCATTCAGCGTTAACGTTAACAGTCTTGAAAGCAGCAAAGGCCCATCTTAAACCAGCATCAAAACCTACCTAAGCAGCATGCAGTTTTATTTTCAACAGGGAAAAACAGTGATAAGTCTTAATTTCTCGAAATTGAGATGTAAACATTTTCTGAAAGCTAAATAAATAAGCTTTCTATTTGTTTGTTATAGGACGACAATTATTTGAAAATCTGAAATCTGAGGGTGCAAAAAATATAAATATTGAGAAAAATGGCTTTTAAAGTTGTCCAAATGAAGTTCTTAGCGATGCATATTACTGATTAAAAATGATGTTTTCATATATTTACGGTAGAAAATTTACAAAATATCTTTATGGTACACGATCTTTACTTAATATGATTTTTGCCATTAAAGAAAAATAGGAAAATCGATAATTTTGACCTATACATACAATGTATTTTTGGCTATTGCCACAAATATACCCGTGCTTCATAAGACTGGTTTTGTGGTCCAGGGTCACATATTGATTATATTCGAATCAATTTCTGTGAATAATCCCAGATGTGTGGTTAATATTTTCTCCATAATAGCCTACAATTAGTAAAGATGATGTAAATTACCTGTGTTGTCAATGTACACACACCCATCTTAATGGCTTGTCCTCGAAATTACCATGTAATGTGCGAAGTAACAATTAATTTACTGGCATAAATTAAAAAAAATCCTTCCTGCCTGTACACCAGGTCGTTTTGGGTAAATGTATACGACGTTGGGCAGCAATGCCCTCTGGTGGTTGGGAATCACGAAATTGCCATTCACTTTTGGTGGTTCTGAGATTTTCCTTTTTGGTACATCATCTGAACGCTGAATGAAAAAACTTTCCTTTGATGTATGGTTATGACAATATTTGTTCGAGATACAACTACTTAAAAATCTGAGGGTTTAAAAAAATCTAAATTGCCTTTTGAGAAAATCACCTTTAAAGTTGTCCAAAATGTCCTTATGCATATTACTAATCAAAAATTAAGTTTTGATATATTTACAGTAGTGAAATTGACAAAATATCTTCATGTAACATGATCTTTACTTAATATCCTAATGATTTTAGGCATAAAAGAAAAATCAATAATTTTGACTCATACAGTGTTTTGTTGGCTATTGCTACATAAGACTGTTTTTTGGTCCAGGGTCATGTATATATGATGCTTAAGCTTTAAATCATCTATCACAATGTAACAAAAAGACAATTTATTACTAATTGAATCTAAAACTGATTATACAGTGCCTTGCAAAAGTATTCATACCTTTTCATTTTTTTTCACATTTTGTTTTGTTGCAGCATTATGTTAAACTGCTTTAAATTAGTTTTCCCCACATCAGTTTACACTCCATACACCATAATAATGACAAAGCAAAAACCAGATTTGCAAATTTTACAAATTTATTAAAAATAAAACACTGAAATAAGTGCATTGCATAAGTATTCATACCCTTAACTCAGTACATAGTTGAAGCACCTTTACAGCCTCAAGTCTTTTTGGGTATGATGTGACAAGCTTTGCACATCTGCATTTGTCAATTATCTGCCATTCTTTGCCTCACCTTTTCACCTCTCAAGCTCTGTCAGCTTGGATGGGGGCTGGCAGACATTTTCTAGAGTCCTAGTTGTTCCAATCGTCTTCCATTATGGATAATGCTTCTGTGAACCTTCAATGCAGCAGATTTTTTTCTGAACTCTTCCCTAGATCATTGCCTTAACACAAGTCTGTCACTGAGCTCTACAGGCAGTTATCTTGACCTCAGGACTTGGTTTTTGCTCTGATATGCATTTTCAGCTGTTAGACCTTTTCTGAGAGGTGTGTGCCTTTCTAAATCACACTCATTCAAATGAATTTGCCACAGTTTAACTCCACTCGAAGTGTAGTAACATCTAGAAGCAATATGAATGCTCCTGAGCTAAATTTCGAGTGTTATTTCTAATAAATCTGCAAGGTTGTTACAAACCTGTTTTGTGCTTTGTCATTATGTTGTATGTGATGTAGATTGATGTGGGGAAAAAAGGAATTTAAAGCAGTTTAACATAATGCTGCAACAACAAAATGTGAAAAAAGTGAAGGGCACTGTACATAATTTTCAGATATAATCATGTAAAGTACATTCAAGTAAAGAATCTTCTTAAATGAATGCAAATAAAACTACAAAAATACAAAAACTATATGCAATATAATGTATTATAGGGAGATGGATGTTATTACATTAGCCAATATTGTAGCTTTTTTTTTTTTTAGCTATGATTCAGAACAATTGGTTCTCACTTCCTCTTAATTGGATGAGATAAAGTCATCCAGTCATTTCTTGGTTACATTAGTCTGAGGTCTGATTAGATTTCTGGTTAGAGTTGTAGTGACAAAGCTTGTAAAACGACAACTATGTATGCAAATGGGGAATTCGTGAGGCTGGAAGACAACAAACAGCTAACCTCAGCTGGTAAGACATATGAAATGATTTTCAACTATGTGTTATTTTATACCTTCATTTATTGTGGGAACTGACTAGTTATTTTTTTAACTGTGACCCTGCACCACAAAACCATTGGTATTTGTAGCAATAGCCAAGAATACATTGTATGGGTTAAAATTGTTGATTTCTTTTATGCCAAAAATCATTAGGATGTTAAGTAAAGATCATGTTCCATGAAGATATTTTTTACATTTCCTACCATAAACATATCAAAACTTATGCATTGCTAAGAACTTCATTTGGACAACTTTAAAAGCGATTTTCACAGTGTTTTGATTTTCTAGATTTTCAAATAGTTCTTGGCCAAATATTGTCCTATATATCCTAACAAACGATACATTAATAGAAAGCTTAAATATTCAGCAAAACTGACCCTTATGACTGGTTTTGTAGTCCAGGGACACAAATGTGAAATCTGCTTTACTTTACAAGCTAATGTTTGCTTTTTACATTTTTAAAGGTCTATCACAGACATTTTAAATATATTGAGGCATTTAGGTTGTTCAGACAGAGACTGATTTGCAGATGTTATATCATAATTAACATTAATATGTGAATAATAAATCTGCTTGGGTGATTGCAGATGCATCTGAACAAATATTCCCATCTAAGAAAGAGAAAGACCCATCCAATAAGGAAGTTCTTCTGGCTGTCCTTTCTATCTCTTTGCTCGTGGCTTTGCTGGCTCTGTGTATTTTGGGAATTCTCTGTGAGTACACAGTGTCTTAACACTTACTATGCTAACTGATTGTGCAACATTTATTTATACATATGTGATATAGGACACAATTTGCTGCATATTGTGCAGCACATACTGTAACACACATCATAAACATGGTCGATTTGACATATTAAAGTGTTAAACCAGTTCACTTTTAAATAATGATATTCTCACTTTAGATTCCAAGCAACTGAGGTCGTCTGATTTGTTAAAAGAGCAGAGCAAAACTGGAGTCGACAATGAAATACAGGAGCAGAATGCCACAGGTGAGGAAACATACTCTGGTTTAGGCATTAGAAATGACTTTTAAGTGCATGTTCATGACTGTGTGAGAAAAGACTGTGGGTGTGGGTGCGAATTCACTGACTGTGTGTTTCCCACGTGTTTGATATGTCACTACAGGACAGAACATCACATCTTTTAGTTGATTAAAACAGCTGTTCCCAATGAATCAGGGTAATTAGGATGCTTTAGAACAGCTTGGACTATTTGGAATGGTATAGAACTTTGGATTTTCCCATAGACTGTGACAGTTTGCAAAGGGTATGAATAATTTTGGACATGCCACTTTTTGTTCAAATGTAAATAAAAGTTAAGAAATCTTTTTTCCACAATGATGCCTCTTGTACATCGTCTTATTATCTTTTGGGAGAAGCCTGTGTCATTTCCGGTCAAAAAAGGTAACTTTAAGTCAGAATTTGCCAGGGGTATGAATAATTTCGGGCTTGACTGTATCTCTGAAAAAAAGTATCTAAGATGCAGCTGAACACTCTGAAGATTTGAATGTCTCCCTTATTTAATACACCTGATTGAGATCATCGGCTTGTTAGGGGAGAGAGCCATGAACTGACATAATGAGCTGATGATCTCAATCAGGTGTGTTAAATAAGGGAGACATGCAAAATGTGCAGAGCAGGGGCTCCCCAGGACTGGAATTGAGAACCAGAGACTGGATGCTTTTAACTAAATTGGCATCCAATTGCTCTTTTCCTGGTTTACTTGAAGAAAAAAAAAAACACATTTTACAAAGCTACCCTGACACAAAATTTTAGATCACATTGCAACCAAAGCAATTTAAAAAATGCTTTTTATGAATGATAGTGCATTCATAAACTGACCTTTTCCCTTCACCTTCAGACCTTTTTTTTTTTTTTTAGCTGCAACCACCTTTTTTTTCTGAAGTTCTCTTGAAGGAGCCTCACATTGTTCACCATATTGGCCTGGAACTTGTTGACTCCATACGATTTCTCCCTAGTCTATTGATTCCTCTGTAAGGAGGAAAACATGTGCATCATTAACTGTTAAGCACAATTAGATTAAATTAAAAAGTGCATCAATATATGGGTTAAGGCTACGCGATTTATCTGAATAAAACCGAAATCTCTGATTAATCTCAAAAGCTTTAATTTAATTACACTGTAAAAAATTTCGTTTTTGAAAAATTGTGGAAACTGACAAATAAATATTGACTCAATTAAAATTAAGAAGTTCAAAATTAAAAATATATATTCGCCAAACATATTAAAATGTGCTCAGCCAATCTACCAAGCAGAAGTGAAAAATCTGTTTCAGCCGAACAAGCTTTGCAGCAGAAAAGGCCAATACGCATGCGCACAGTGTTGCCAGACGTACGATAATTATCGTATTTGTACCATAATTTTGACCTCTGTACGATGTACGATCAATAATACCACAATGTACGATAATTTCAGAATTTTGTGACACCATGGTCGTTGTAATTATAGAGCTTCTATTCTCAAAGATCTAGCTGTGTGGATCCTACATCTACCTTCATGATTGTGAGGAGACGTGAACGTGGCATTACGCATGTCTTTCATCCAATCTTACGTCTTCTCAACCAATATCATCGTGGAGAATGGCTCTCTCTCACGAGCACAAGTTAACGTTCCTGTCGCACTTAGGTCAGTTGTTTCAAAACTGAGGTTGTTAGTTTAACAATAAAGTATAGAAAATGAGTGCTGAAAAGGATAAATAGCTGTAACATCTAGATAAATATCTTTATTTTGAACGTTTGACTCAAATACGATAATTTTCTCTCAAATACGATAATTTTGAGCTTCTGGTACGATACTTGGACATTTCCAATCTGGCAACACTGCATGCGCATGAGAGAAACCGTTGGTGGAGTGAATTCAAATTCCTGTGAGCGGGAGAACGAGAAAGCTGAGCCGATGCTGAGGGCAGTGTTGCCAGACGTACGATAATTATCGTATTTGTACCATAATTTTGACCTCTGTACGATGTACGATCAATAATACCACAATGTACGATAATTTCAGAATTTTGTGACACCATGGTCGTTGTAATTATAGAGCTTCTATTCTCAAAGATCTAGCTGTGTGGATTGTGAGGAGATGAACGTGGCGTTACGCATGTCTTTCATCCAATCTTACGTCTTCTCAACCAATATCATCGTGGAGAATGGCTCTCTCTCAGGAGCACAAGTTAACGTTCGCACTTAGGTCAGTTGTTTCAAAACTGAGGTTGTTAGTTTAACAATAAAGTATAGAAAATGAGTGCTGAAAAGGATAAATCGCTGTAACATCTAGATTAATAGCTGTATTTTGAATGTTTGACTCGGGTAAGATAATTAGTTTAGCATTGCAATAAGGTATAGAAAATGAGTGCTGAAAAGGATAAATAGCTGTAACATCTAGATAAATATCTTTATTTTGAACGTTTGACTCAAATACGATAATTTTCTCCCAAATACGATAATTTTGAGCTTCTGGTACGATACTTGGACATTTCCAATCTGGCAACACTGGCTGAGGGCGACAAAACATCATTTACAGACGGATTTTCTATCCTTAAAGTTATGGTGAGTACTGAGCTTTGTATTTATTAAGTCATGAGTCACGTACATTGTATTTTGCCGAATAACTGTGAATTCACGCATTTACCTCTTGGGTAAGGTTAGGGGTGTGCGACATTTAACGGTATTGTCTTTGATAATTTTGTTTTATCAATGTGGGCTTTCACATTATCCTGTATATCGCAAAAAACAAAAAACAAGCCTGACAGAGTGCACTGCACGAATACATTAACGTTATGTGTGATGAAGATTAAGTTAGACTAGTGAGGAAGCGCGTTTACAGTGCGTTTTGTCACTGCATGATTGATTAGTCTATTAAAATGCATGTATATTGAGCACATATGATATGGGGAGGCTGAGAAAATATATTTAAGTAATTTCAAAATCAGTATCACACGAAGAGTGCCACGTTTTCCGCCAAAAAGCTGCATGATTGCAAATTTGATATTGGTTTTATACAACAGTTCAATAAACAAGAAGTCAATATTAAAGGACTTGCATTTTAGACACAATAATGCCAGTTTTTACTTTATTTCGCCAACAAAAATCTTTCCAAACACAGCCAGGGCACTGGTTTGCGTGTCTGTGCAATATGACGGTGTTTGATTCTTGAATGAATCAACCGTTAAATGATTCGGTTCAATCGCAATGACTCACTTATAAACATGGACTTACTGACACCTACTGGCGGTTTTAATTTCACGTTTAACATAATTCCAAATATCAGTATTCAACATTTTATGTTTAAAATATCTAAATATTATTTTGCATGTGTAACTGAGGGTTAAATGCATTCATGTCTCTTTGAGCTGAATTAGTCATGTGTAAAAACATCTCGTTGTCACTTCAGATGCTACAGAAGTCCATAAGATACATACCAGCATAATAACACACTCAGCAAGACATCGTCTAATGATCATTTTTGATAATATCCCAGAAAATATTAAGATATATTTTTTTATCAATACTACACACCCCTTATCTCACAGTTACCCAAAGTTACTATTTATTAAGCTAAATTATTTTTATCTCACTGTATAATGATTATATACAATTAATGAGACACAAGGAATATGTTTCTGCTATAACTTTTTTTTTCCCCCCATTAGTTTAACCCACCATTGACAGGTCTGAGCTCAAGAGGCACCGTTTGGTATAGAAAAGGAACCATTACGAATTTCACAGTGAGTATTTATCTTTAGTGAATCTTTGTTTCATATTAATGCCAAATACTATTAGCTCTTAGATGTAATTTGTCAGGAGTTGCTTTCTTGAGAGCTGCCATGAGACATGGCTTGGATGTAGACTGCTAATTCTAATGTAGACTTAGTATTGACATTGCTATTTTATACTTTGTTTTTGCAGAATACCAAGCCATTGGAGAACCACACAACTGCAATGAAAATGGAACTTCTTGAAATGGTAAGCAGTGGCACTTGCACCTCAACGGCCATGTCAAATGTGCTGAATGTCAGGTCAACTGGAACTGGGAACACTTTCCATAACACCTGATGTGCTTGTTGCATTGTAAGAAGAATGGCCTCTACATTAATATTAGTCTGTTTTGTTCTTATTTATTCCGAGGTCACAGTAGCCTAGAGACAACCTCTACAGCCCTGAATGTCAGCAGAGACCAAATCAACTAGATGAGCCCCAGAGACGGATCATCAGTAAAGAACTCCTCACCTAGACGGCCGTTGACGCAAGACCATGGGAACCAGATGAGACCTTTGCAAATCTCAGTTTGCTGCAACAACGAACTTTGGCACTATTGACACTATTGTCTTATTTAATACTGTAAAGTTGCTTTGACACAACCCGTATTGTTAAAAGCCCTGAATAACTAAATGCGACCGATTGATTGAATGTCTCCGTTGTGTTGAAAGAGGCGGTGGAGCTTGACAACTTAGGAAATGCATTTATTGTACTCTTTGGATTATTGTATGCACTCATCGTGAGTACAGCAAGGACTTAAAGGGATAGTTAACCCAAAAATGTAAATTCTGTCATTAATAACTAACGCTCATTTTAATCCAAACGCATAAAAACCTTTGTTTATCTTCAGAAAACAAATTAAGATATAGAATATAAATTTTGATATAGAAATTAGAAATAAAAATAGAGTTTTACTCTTTTTTTTACGTTTATATGGAACGACATGAGGGTAATTAATGACAGAATTTTACTGTAAACACTGCTTGAGGTAATCTCCCTATTACTTAAATTTGATGGTGTTTTTGACATTTTTAATATATGAATGTATTTTACATTTAATGTTTAAGTAGGTAAGATGCTGTTTTATGAGCTCAGAATACCTTTTGTGAGAATGGTAATATTCAGTGGCAATACACTGAACATTGGTTGAAGTAATCTTAGATAAATTATTACATTTTATACTGTAGAAAGTTTACTGTTTATTTATAATTGTAAAGAATTTTCATATGTTGAAGATTTCATTAAAAAATGATTAAAATGTGGCAATGTATCGTCATTTAATATTTTTTTTCCTTTTCTTTTGGTACAACAGGGAATAAACAATTCAGTAAGATTGTTTTAGCAATATACATTTACCGATATACATATTTGAATTAGGTAAAACAAAAAATGTATGCGACCATAATTTAAAATATTTAATTGGGCCAATAACATCGTTTGGTAGACTTATTTCTTTTTCAATTGGCTCAATATATTATTTCTCATTGAGCCAATGTTAACAGACTGTTGCCACAATTGATAAAATTCAGAATATCCAATTGGGCCAATTGAAAAGTTTAGATGTGATCAGTCACTAAAAAAATTTGAGTTTGGGGGTCTGAAATTTTTTACAGTGTAACGATAGGCACTGCGGGTTTAATTATTTTAACTACTGGATGACAACCCTTGACTGTGTACTTGGAGCTGGATTCAAAGTTATTCTATGGCAACACAGTAAACAGCGAAATGAATCAGTGTAATTTGAGTAATTAATAATTAAAACCATAATACATCAAGTAACAGTCATTATGCAAATTGCTTATAACAGAGTCGACTGTATTTCAACTGCTTATAAATAAACTTGAAAGAAACGTTACATAAAAATAAACAGGAACCCTGTGATAGGTGATGTGTTTCTCTGTGATTGTATTACTTTTACAGTCTTACAAAGACAGAATGTGACCCTGGACCACAAAACCAGTCTTAAGTCGCTGGGGTATATTTGTAGCAATAGCCAAAAATACATAGTATGGGTCAAAATTATTGATTTTTCTTTTATGCCAAAAGTCATTAGGAAATTAAGTAAAGATCATGTTACATTAAGATTTTTTGTAAAATTCCTACTGTAAACCTATCAAAATGTAATTTTTGATTAGTAATATGCATTGTTAAGAACTTAATTTGGACAACTTTAAAGGTGATTTTCTCAGTATTTTGATTTTTTTGCACCTTAGATTCCAGATTTTCAAATAGATGTATCTCGGCCAAATATTGTCCTATCCTAACAAACTATACACCAATAGAAAGCTTATTTATTGAGCTTTCATATGATGTATATATCTCAGTTTTGTAAAATTTTACCTTATGACTGGTTTTGTGGTCCAGGGTCACAAATATGTTTTTAATACAAGGACATATTTTTTTTTTTTTTGCATGATGACAACCAGGGATAGTCTTTGAAGCTATAATACACTGAAAAGTGTAAAAAGCGCAATTTTTTCTTTAACAAAGAGTAAAAGTACATGTTTTATCAAAGATAATGTAATCTCATCTTTAATATATAAACTTCAGAAGAGACAGCTGTTTTTGCATTACATTGTAGCTTTTTATTTATAGCTATGCTGTTTATTGTGGTGTATGACTTCCAGGAATGCTGCTTGGGTGCTTTCTGTAGAAGCTGGATGTATTGCTGATTAAAGAGGCAGGAGTTCAATTTATAATTGTTTTATTGTTTATTATTTATTTTATACATTATTTATATTTTTATCATGTTTTTATCTTTAACAATTTTATTACTATATCATCTTAACCCCTTAACTGTCACCATCCCGCCTTCGCTATATTACAATTAAATCCTAATCTAATCATGCCAAACTAACTGTTCCAGATACTTTTATTCCAAAATGTATAGGACTCCTAAATATTTTACCACAGTTTTTGTTACAAATTACAAAGGAACAGTACATTTATAGATTAAAACAGATTAATAGTAAGCAAATTAATACATTAAATTTACCACAAGAGTGCACCTCAGAAAATCCACATCATAACAGGAGTCCTATATACTATCGCAATTTTGGATTCAAAATTATTTAGTGTTCTTTAGTAAATATTTCTTATATATAAACATTTGAAAATAGTAGCACAGCACATTTTCTTTACAGTAAATTTGAACTTCTATAACGTTTTCACTTAATTTGAACAATATTAAATTTTCACTTTTTGCACAATAATATGCTGAGTGTCTCCTTTAAAAAACCAACCTTAAATCTGCGCTTTTTCGAAAGCGTCCATTAATTATAACAATTTAAATTTGGATGGTGCACTTTCACAACTATGCTCAAAAATGTGTGACAGTTAAGGGGTTAAACTAAAAGTTATATTATATAGTATTTTACAGTAAGTGTAAATGAACCCATCTTCCTATGTTTATACACAGGCCAGTGTTTTCAGTTCCTGATGCGAAGCCTCCAGAGTCCAGGCTTTAGGTTTTGGGATTTCAATTATTTGGGTTCATTTACAGGCCATTATCTTTTTTGGACATTTGTTTACACTGGCTGTTAATACTGAACTCGACCGATCTTCAGGGAACTGCCTGTTAAGTTCCTGGTCAACTTTATGCCATGCAGAGCTTTCGGGTAAATTTGAAGATGGCGCGCCGGACTTGCTCTGCTGGATGCACTTCGCCATTGCCGAGGAGGAAACGGACACAAATCTGAGCTGAAACGCACTGGTGTCACAGTGAGCAGAGGCAGCGATACATGCTTCTGCACACATGATATGCCTATCAGATGTAGGCCATGCACCGCATTCACCTGTAGGCAGGACAAAAACAGAAAATGAGTTAGCTATTTTAGCATATTTACATTATTTCCACATGACAATTTAGTATTAGACTCAGTATCAATGCATTAAGTCCGTTTTGTCGAATTCTTACTAACCTGTTGGTATAAATGGGCCATCCGTGCGATGCACAGCCTGCGCGTCTCGTTTGCGGAAGCTTGCTTGGCTTCCCAGATGTTTTTCACACTCTGCCGATAGCGGTCGAATTTGCAGAGCTGCGAATGAACCTTTTTTAACCCCAGTCCATCCTTTAAATTTCTAGTCGCTTTGAAATTTTCTTCGAGTGACGTCCTGTAAAACAAAGCAAATGAGTAAAAATAAGATTTTTGTTTTAGCACTTGATTGATTTACCACAAAACACGAAGAGTTAATCCAATGGAAGTCGTTCTTACCTTAATTGCTTCATTTGGACGTGTTTGACGTATCTTCGTAGAAGACATGCAAGGCGCAGCTCAACACTTTGAAGTGTTTGACCAACAGTTCCCCTGCAGAGGTTGTACATTTCAGAGGAGATGTTGTTACTCTGGAAAGCTTGATCCAGCTGCCGAAGGTTGTTTTCTTGAGCCGTTACGTCTATTACGCATGACGGATCGATCGCCTTTGCGTTAAACAGTTTGTCGACGTCTTCCTCGCTGTCCTTCTTGACCTGCTCCTCAATGTTGCTAGAAACTGGAGAGTCATATTTGCGAGTCTCTGGCTTTTCAGACCCCTCAAGTGATGCCGACTTCACTTGAGTTTGAATTTTGGGTAGTTTCACAGCCGAGGAAGGACGACCTGTGTGGAGCGGAGATGGACTCTGCCGTTCTTCCACTGGCAAAGATCTGACGGGGGACGGACAATGGAAGCCATGAGGAGGTGGACTCTGGAGGACTTTCGGAGTCATAATTTCTTTGAATGATGTCTCTGTTCTCTCCATTGGCTCCATCTCAACTATTGCCTCCTCCACGGATTGCGAGATCTCTGGAAGAACATAAGACCTGACTGGGGAAGCACGATGGCTGGTGTCTTTCTGAGCCATCACCTCTTTGAACACTGTGACCTTTTCCTTTTGCTCCACCATAGCTTTTGTCTCCTCGACAGATTGTGCGATCTTGGGGAGAGCAAAAGCTCTGGCAGGAGTTGGAGGAATCGGGCCATCAGCTGATGGTCTCTGGAAGACCTCTGGAGCCTTGTCTGAAGGTCTTTCTTCAAAATGTTCCACCCTTACAGGTGGCTCCTGGACCTGAGGGAAATTATAATCATCTGCTTTGGGTCTCTTAGCAAAGGCAGGCGATTTTTGGACCTTCTGCTGCTGAACTGCAGATTGGTGCACAGGGCTAGCAAAGATGCCTCTATCCACATCTCTTGCCACCTTGCTCTCTTTCAGAGGTGTCTTAAAAGACTTGATTTCCAAGCAGTGATCTTGAAAAGCCTTGTTGAGGTTTTCAACGGTCACTGCTGACAGTTTTAACGCCCGAGTCGTGGCTGGACTGATGGAGGTTGATTTCGTGATGGTATTTAACACGCCGATCAGGTTTGATGAATACGTTGACGTGGCAGTTGGATTCGCCTTCATTTCTGCTACCGTGGGACAAGGAGGCAGAGACTGGATGCTTTTAACTACTTTGGCATCCAAGTGCTCTTTTCCTGGTTTGCCTAAAAACAAACACATTTTACAATGTAAGCAACCCTGACATTTTAAATCACACTGTAGCCAAAGCAATTAAAAAAGGCTTTTTTATGAATCATGGTTTGTACATTAATTTACCTTTTGCCTTCACGGGCAGACTTTTTTGAGCTGCGATCTGCTGTATTCTTTTGAAGTTCTCTCGAAGGCGGCTCACGTTGTTTGTCATATTGGCCTGGAACTCGTCGATGGTCTTTTGGAAGTTCTCTAGCCACTCCATGCTGACCATGGATTTCTCCACTTTTTCAATCTCCCATTCTAGCGTTTCCTCTGTAAGAAGTAAGATGTAAATATCATTGACTGTTCAGTAGAACTGGATTATAATAAAAACCACAGCAATACATGAATTAGGGCTGCACGATTAATCAGAATAACACATTATTTCTAATATAATAATACAATAACAATCATTTTGCCCTACAAACACTGAAGCATGCTTTTTTTATCACTGCAGTTGCACTTTTGAACAAGCAAAATTGCATTAGGTTTTTTTTTTTTTTCATCCAATGCAGCCATAAAAATACAGATTACTTACGTATATAGTTGAATCGCTCAAGCAGGGACTGAAACTCATCCTGGCGTTCTCGGGCCCTGTACTGAAGGTCTGAGATTTTGTTCAGCAACATTTGATGTTTTAAAAGCCGGTTGATGTTAAATGAGGAAAAGTCCTCTTCGGACGAGTCGAGAGATGTGTTTTTCAGCGCCATCTCTGGCATTTCATCTACGACCGAGGACAAAGAAGAAGAAGATAAAGACGAAGATGAAGTAGAAGAAGCTGATGTGTTCTTGAAGAAAGCCATTGAAGAGTAGCCAACTACTCATATACAGAATACTAAAACTTGTAACAAGTCTAGTTTACACAGTGAGCTGTTAGATATTATCAAACTGAATTTCTGGTCTTTTAGGAGAACTACGATTCAACAGAATGTTGGTACTCGTTCGGACAGATATTCACTGATACTCCTACAGCGAGAGATAATCGAATAATGCTCCCAGAGGTAGACCCAGTGTGATGTCACGATCTAACGTTCCACAGTTTCCATGGCAACCGGGGAAGCCAACCATAGCAAAAGTAAACAATAGAGCCTTCGCGCCGCCATATTGTAATTCCCACACGGTGTGGCCAGACCTACGATAATTATCGTATTTGTACCATAATTTTGACCTCTGTACGATGTACGATCAATAATACCACAATGTACGATAATTTCAGAATTTTGTGACACCATGGTCGTTGTAATTATAGCGCTTCTATTCTCAAAGATCTAGCTGTGTGGATCCTACGTCTACCTTCATGATTGTGAGTAGACGTGAACGTGGTGTTACGCATGTCTTTCATCCAATCTTACGTCTTCTCAACCAATCATCATAGAGAATGGCTCTCTCTCACGAGCACAAGTTAACGTTCCTGTCGCACTTAGGTCAGTTGTTTCAAAACTGAGGTTGTTAGTTTAACAATAAAGTATAGAAAATAAGTGCTGAAAAGGATAAATAGCTGTAACATCTAGATTAATAGCTGTATTTTGAAAGTTTGACTCGGGTAAGATAATTAGTTTAGCATTGCAATAAGGTATAGAAAATGAGTGCTGAAAAGGAGAAATAGCTGTAACATCTAGATAAATATCTTTATTTTGAACGTTTGACTCAAATACGATAATTTTCTCCCAAATACGATAATTTTGAGCTTCTGGTACGATACTTGGACATTTCCAATCTGGCAACACTGCCCACACCTTGTATTACATAGGTATTTTTAGTAACCATTACCCAATCAGTCCGCGTTTTTATAAGCTAGCTAACATCTGCCTGTACTGTACGCTTAAAAGGCGAACTTCATGAGCAGGTAAATTATTTATTTAAAGTCGCGATTGTTGAATTTTACCCACTTAATTTAAAAGTGTGAGCGAATTACGTTCGTTATCATTAGCGAACATTGGATCAGAAGACAGACGAGACATGAATGTAAATATCGCAATTATCATATTGAAATCTGAATACTTTATATGCATGTAAGTTAATGTAATTCGCTGTGTATATCATAATTTGCTATGTTAGGCTATATAATTTAATGTGCATCATTCAGCGTTAACGTTAACAGTCTTGAAAGCAGCAAAGGCCCATCTTAAACCAGCATCAAAACCTACCTAAGCAGCATGCAGTTTTATTTTCAACAGGGAAAAACAGTGATAAGTCTTAATTTCTCGAAATTGAGATGTAAACATTTTCTGAAAGCTAAATAAATAAGCTTTCTATTTGTTTGTTATAGGACGACAATTATTTGAAAATCTGAAATCTGAGGGTGCAAAAAATATAAATATTGAGAAAAATGGCTTTTAAAGTTGTCCAAATGAAGTTCTTAGCGATGCATATTACTGATTAAAAATGATGTTTTCATATATTTACGGTAGAAAATTTACAAAATATCTTTATGGTACACGATCTTTACTTAATATGATTTTTGCCATTAAAGAAAAATAGGAAAATCGATAATTTTGACCTATACATACAATGTATTTTTGGCTATTGCCACAAATATACCCGTGCTTCATAAGACTGGTTTTGTGGTCCAGGGTCACATATTGATTATATTCGAATCAATTTCTGTGAATAATCCCAGATGTGTGGTTAATATTTTCTCCATAATAGCCTACAATTAGTAAAGATGATGTAAATTACCTGTGTTGTCAATGTACACACACCCATCTTAATGGCTTGTCCTCGAAATTACCATGTAATGTGCGAAGTAACAATTAATTTACTGGCATAAATTAAAAAAAATCCTTCCTGCCTGTACACCAGGTCGTTTTGGGTAAATGTATACGACGTTGGGCAGCAATGCCCTCTGGTGGTTGGGAATCACGAAATTGCCATTCACTTTTGGTGGTTCTGAGATTTTCCTTTTTGGTACATCATCTGAACGCTGAATGAAAAAACTTTCCTTTGATGTATGGTTATGACAATATTTGTTCGAGATACAACTACTTAAAAATCTGAGGGTTTAAAAAAATCTAAATTGCCTTTTGAGAAAATCACCTTTAAAGTTGTCCAAAATGTCCTTATGCATATTACTAATCAAAAATTAAGTTTTGATATATTTACAGTAGTGAAATTGACAAAATATCTTCATGTAACATGATCTTTACTTAATATCCTAATGATTTTAGGCATAAAAGAAAAATCAATAATTTTGACTCATACAGTGTTTTGTTGGCTATTGCTACATAAGACTGTTTTTTGGTCCAGGGTCATGTATATATGATGCTTAAGCTTTAAATCATCTATCACAATGTAACAAAAAGACAATTTATTACTAATTGAATCTAAAACTGATTATACAGTGCCTTGCAAAAGTATTCATACCCCTTCATTTTTTTCACATTTTGTTTTGTTGCAGCATTATGTTAAACTGCTTTAAATGAGTTTTTCCCCACATCAGTTTACACTCCATACACCATAACAATGACAAAGCAAAAAACAGATTTGCAAATTTTACAAATTTATTAAAAATAAAACACTGAAATAAGTGCATTGCATAAGTATTCATACCCTTAACTCAGTACATAGTTGAAGCACCTTTACAGCCTCAAGTCTTTTTGGGTATGATGTGACAAGCTTTGCACATCTGCATTTGTCAATTATCTGCCATTCTTTGCCTCACCTTTTCACCTCTCAAGCTCTGTCAGCTTGGATGGGGGCTGGCAGACATTTTCTAGAGTCCTAGTTGTTCCAGTCGTCTTCCATTATGGATAATGCTTCTGTGAACCTTCAATGCAGCAGATGTTTTTCTGAACTCTTCCCTAGATCATTGCCTTAACACAAGTCTGTCACTGAGCTCTACAGGCAGTTATCTTGACCTCAGGACTTGGTTTTTGCTCTGATATGCATTTTCAGCTGTTAGACCTTTTCTGAGAGGTGTGAGCCTTTCTAAATCACACTCATTCAAATGAATTTGCCACAGTTTAACTCCACTCGAAGTGTAGTAACATCTAGAAGCAATATGAATGCTCCTGAGCTAAATTTCGAGTGTTATTTTTAATAAATCTGCAAGGTTGTTACAAACCTGTTTTGTGCTTTGTCATTATGTTGTATGTGATGTAGATTGATGTGGGGAAAAAAGGAATTTAAAGCAGTTTAACATAATGCTGCAACAACAAAATGTGAAAAAAGTGAAGGGCACTGTACATAATTTTCAGATATAATCATGTAAACTACATTCAAGTAAAGAATCTTCTTAAATGAATGCAAACAAAACTACAAAAATACAAAAACTATATGCAATATAATGTATTATAGGGAGATGGATGTTATTACATTAGCCAATATTGTAGCTTTTTTTTTTTTTAGCTATGATTCAGAACAATTGGTTCTCACTTCCTCTTAATTGGATGAGATAAAGTCATCCAGTCATTTCTTGGTTACATTAGTCTGAGGTCAGATTAGATTTCTGGTTAGAGTTGTAGTGACAAAGCTTGTAAAACGACAACTATGTATGCAAATGGGGAATTCGTGAGGCTGGAAGACAACAAACAGCTAACCTCAGCTGGTAAGACATATGAAATGAATTTCAGCTATGTGTTATTTTATACCTTCATTTATTGTGGGAACTGACTAGTTATTTTTTAACTGTGACCCTGCACCACAAAACCATTGGTATTTGTAGCAATAGCCAACAATACATTGTATGGGTTAAAATTATTCATTTCTTTTATGCCAAAAATCATTAGGATGTTAAGTAAAGATCATGTTCCATGAAGATATTTTTTACATTTCCTACCATAAACATATCAAAACTTATGCATTGCTAAGAACTTCATTTGGACAACTTTAAAAGCGATTTTCACAGTGTTTTGATTTTCTAGATTTTCAAATAGTTCTTGGCCAAATATTGTCCTATATATCCTAACAAACGATACATTAATAGAAAGCTTAAATATTCAGCAAAACTGACCCTTATGACTGGTTTTGTAGTCCAGGGACACAAATGTGAAATCTGCTTTACTTTACAAGCTAATGTTTGCTTTTTACATTTTTAAAGGTCTATCACAGACATTTTAAATATATTGAGGCATTTAGGTTGTTCAGACAGAGACTGATTTGCAGATGTTATATCATAATTAACATTAATATGTGAATAATAAATCTGCTTGGGTGATTGCAGATGCATCTGAACAAATATTCCCATCTAAGAAAGAGAAAGACCCATCCAATAAGGAAGTTCTTCTGGCTGTCCTTTCTATCTCTTTGCTCGTGGCTTTGCTGGCTCTGTGTATTTTGGGAATTCTCTGTGAGTACACAGTGTCTTAACACTTACTATGCTAACTGATTGTGCAACATTTATTTATACATATGTGATATAGGACACAATTTGCTGCATATTGTGCAGCACATACTGTAACACACATCATAAACATGGTCGATTTGACATATTAAAGTGTTAAACCAGTTCACTTTTAAATAATGATATTCTCATTTTAGATTCCAAGCAACTGAGGTCGTCTGATTTGTTAAAAGAGCAGAGCAAAAATGGAGTCGACAATGAAATACAGGAGCAGAATGCCACAGGTGAGGAAACATACTCTGGTTTAGGCATTAGAAATGACTTTTAAGTGCATGTTCATGACTGTGTGAGAAAAGACTGTGGGTGTGGGTGCGAATTCACTGACTGTGTGTTTCCCACGTGTTTGATATGTCACTACAGGACAGAACATCACATCTTTCTCTCTTTTCATTAGACTTTCCTATTACTTTCCTATTGACCTTGTGGTGTAGCACAAACTACTGTTTAAAAGGTTAATGAGTTTTTAATACTTTTATATACAGCAAGGGTGCATTGACAGTGAAGACATTTATAATATTACAAAAGATTTCAGCATATTAGTATGATTTCTGAAGGATCAAGTGACACTGAATGATGCTGAAAATTCAGCTTTGCATCTCAGGAATAAACGGAATTTTAAAATATATTTAAATAGAAAACAGCTATTGTAATACTATTTCACAATATTAATGTTTTATTGTATTTTTTTATCAAATAAATGCAACCTTGGTCAGCATAAGAGGCTGAAAGAGGAAGTAAAACCCCCACCTGCTGTTATCATGGTTTAAGTTACTAAAGTACAGCAGACTGACTGACTTTAGCTGTCTCAGTTTTCTCTGACATCTCCATGACTTATTTGAGGAAGGGAAACTTTTTGGTTATGATACTGTGACCATCCTACTGCAGTAATCAGCATTACCTTAGGGTCACTTGGGTTATATGATAAAAAAACAATAAATGCTATCTTAAAGTGCAAACGTTTATGTCAGATGTTATGCATCCATGGATTTGTTTCATTAATATGTGGTTCAAAGACATTGAGATCTCCATGTCAAAAGAAATTTACAAAAGGGATTTTAAGTCCATAGAAAGCACATTAAATGTACAGTTTTTTCACGTTTTGTTGCAGCAATATGTTAAACTGCTTTAAATAAGTTTTTCCCCACATCAATGTACACTCCATACACCATAATAATGACAAAGCAAAAAACAGATTTGCAAATTTTACAAATTTATTAAAAATAAAACACTGAAATAAGTACATTGCATAAGTATTCATACCCTTAACTCAGTACATAGTTGAAGCACCTTTAAAGCCTCTAGTCTTTTTGGGTATGATGTGAGCTTCACACATCTGCATTTGGCAATTATCTGCCATTTCTTGCCTCACCTTTTCACCTCTCAAGCTCTGTCAGCTTGGATGGGGGCTGGCAGACATTTTCTAGAGTCCTAGTTGTTCCAATCGTCTTCCATTATGGATAATGCTTCTGTGAACCTTCAGTGCAGCAGATTTTTTTCTGAACTCTTCTCTAGATCATTGCCTTAACACAAGTCTGTCACTGAGCTCTACAGACAGCTATCTTGACCTCAGGACTTGGTTTTTGCTCTGATATGCATTTTCAGCTGTTATATCTTTTCTGAGAGGTGTGTGCCTTTCTAAATCATACTCATTCAAATGAATGTGCCACAGTTTATCTCCACACGAAGTGTAGTAACATCTAGAAGCAATATGAATGCTCCTGAGCTAAATTTCGAGTGTCCCAGTATGAATACTTATGCAACGGGATCTGGAAAATGTATGATATTTATTTTTTGCTCAGAAAAACAAAAATGCAATTAAATTAAACAGAAAACTTTTTAATATTGTTTGAGAAAAACAACTATTTAAAGCAGTATTACACTTATTGTTTTTATGCTTAAACCCTTTTTCATCTTTGACCCATTTTGCACAGACAACACATTTGAGAGGAAAAAGTACTACTATTTCTCTTCAGAAAAACTGAACTGGATGGAAAGTCGAGACTACTGTGTGAAAACAGGAGGTCAGCTGGTCAAAATAACAAGCAAAGATGATCAGGTAAGAGTATATGTATGTGTGTGTGTGTGTTTTTTTTTCTCAGATACACTCTTAAAAATAAAGGTGCTTCATGATGCCATAGAAGAATCATTTTTGCCCAAATAGTTTTATAAAGAACCTTTAACTTCTGAAGAACCTTTCTGTTTCACAAACGGTTCTTTGTGTGAAAGAAGGTTCTTCAGATTATAAAAAGGTACACAATAAGGCTGAAACTCTTAAAAACAACTTCAGGTCAGTAAAAAGAGGTATTTGACCTCAATAAAATGTTGATAATCAGCAGTGAGGTTTGTATTTTTTGCCAACCCTATTACTAAAATAACTAATAAATTGTTAGAAATGTACTTTGTATCTTTCTGTCTTTTGTATTCTTTTCCAGTATAATTTGGCCTCGAAGCTGAAAGAGGTGCATTGGATTGGACTGAATGATTTGTATGCTGAAGGACACTGGATGTGGCTGGACAACACTACTCTCTCAGGAGAAACGTAAGAGATTGAGTTAATTTGCCTTAGCCAGCATAAATGCATTTTTTCCATGTTGTTGAGGTACTTTTTCATTTCTGTGACAGGTTTTGGCATAAAAGGGAAGGTAGTCTATCTGAACCTGATAACTGGACGCAGGAGGACTCGAATGGAGAAGACTGTGCTTGTCTGGGAACTGAGGGTGAATGGTTTGACGCTTCATGCTCACAACTGAAAAGGTTTATCTGTGAAAAGTAAAAATGTGAAAAATTAAAGGTGCTTCCCGATGCCATAGAAGAACCTTTTTTTGTCTAAATGGATTCATAAAGAACCTTTAACATCTGGAGAACCTTTCTGTTTCACAAAAGGTTCTTTGTGGCGAAAGAAGGTTCTTCAGATTATAAAAAGGTGGTTCTTTGTGAAACCTAAAATTCTTTGATGGCATCACTGTGAAGAACCTTTTAAAGCACCTTTAATAGTGTATCATTCAAAAGTTTGAGATCAATACAATATTTTACGGAAATGAATACTATTATTCAGGATGGATGCATTAAATCAATCAAGACTTTTACATTTAACAAATCATGAACAAAATGTATCACAGATTCCACAAAAATATTAAGCAGCAGTTTCTTGAGCAGCATATTAAACTGATTTCTGAAGAATTGTGTGAAACTGAAGACTGGAGTAATGATGTTGATAATTTAGCTTTTTGTTTAGCTTGATGTTGATAATTTTGTAACATCTAGAGTTCATTTTCTACTAATGACCCATTCATACTACCTACCATGTGCCAAGTATTGAGGTCTCGGTGTTCATTTGGTTAGTACACTGAGTCAACATATAACCTTAAAAGCAATAAGGAGCTGTCTACTTGCTTACTTGTTTGTAAGTGAACCACATGCTTTAATAGAATTAGTGCCGCAGGTCCTCAGTGAGCTCCTTTGTGTTAGCCATGACTGTCCGCAAACCAACAGCTTCTGTTTTTCACCTGTTGAGTTGATTAAAACAGCTGTTCTCAATGAATCAGGGTAATTAGGATGCTTTAGAACAGCTTGGACTATTTGGAATGGTATAGAACTTTGGATTTTCCCACAGACTGTGACAGTTTGCAAAGGGTGTGAATAATTTTGGACATACCACTTTTTGTTCAAATTTAACTTAAAGCTGAGAAATATTTTTTTTTCCACAATGATGCCTTTTGTACATTGTCTTATTATCTTTTGGGAAAAGCCTGTGTCATTTCCGGTCAAAAAAAAAAACTTGCTGGTTGAATAAAAGTAACTTTAAGTCACAATTTGTCAGGGGTATGAATAATTTTGGGCTTTACTGTATATATATATATATATATATATATATATATATATATATATATATATATATATGTTTTTGGATATTTGTATGAATTTTCATGTCTACTATGAATGCTTGAAATAAAGCCACTGCATTTGATTGACTAAACAAGCAGTTTTTTGCTGAACGTTTAAGCACGAATTGAAAGCCTATGCAAATGTTTCTTTTAAAATGTATTTTCTTCAAAGATGTTCTGATAGTAGAACTCAGCTGACAATATATTTTATAGTGTTTAAAAAAACTATGCCATAAAGTATAGCTACATTATTACACAAGCACTTTTACCATTGCACTTGTTTATGCTGCATATTAAACCCTAGTAAACCCTAACAGATTTTCACATGGAATAGACCTTGAAAAAAGGAAAAAGCCTGCATAAGTGTTTTTGTTACTCTCTCAAACATTACTGAAAATCTGCACATGCTCTTATGTTTAATTTTTACAACATGCTATGACAAAAATGACTTTTGAATATCTGTCTTTGGCCGATCATTTGCAAACTCAATTGTCTGGGCTGTTTTATTCTATAGAATAAATATGTGTTTGTATTTGTAGAAAAGCAGCATTAAGTAACAACTCATGCCTTGATTAAAACTTATCCTAAATAGGTCTACAGAAAAAAAAAATAGCTGTTTAATTTTTATTTCTTAGTACAGCATGATTATTTTGGCATTTCTTTTCTTCTTCTTTTTTCTATTATTTGTTATGAAGCTTTAAAAACTGAATAAGCTTTTAATAATTTTTAATCGCTTTTATGCCATGTGTTATTATATAACTTATAAGAATTTAAGATTTTAATAATAATGATTTCATTTTATTCATTAGTACAGCATTATTATTGTTTTTTATTTGTTAAAATAAATTGTTTGTTTAAAATAGAAATATTTTTTAACAATATAAACTACCATTTAAAAGTTTTGGCAAATGTTTATTCTTTCTTTTTTTAAGAAATTATTATTTTTATTCAGCAAGGATGTGTTAAATTGATTAAAAAAGTGATATCAACGACATATGTTGTTAGAAAAAGGATTTCGATGTTGAATAAATGCTGTTCTTTTTAACTTTTTATTCATCAATAAATATATATATAAAAAGCTGAATAAACTTTACACGTATTCAAAGTGCAATTAAAGTATTTTTAATTATCTGCATTTAATAAAAGTGTATATATAAGCATTAATATTAAATTTCTACCTGGCAAACTTATATATATATATAAATTCCGTTTTAATTGACCAATATATGCATAAATAAGGATATCAAATATCAAGCAATAATTATACATCATTAAATATGATACATTATTAAATTACAGTATATATAAATATAGTAATATCTATAGTACCAATATTATTGCATCTAATTAATTAACTGAAAGACGGTAAACTTTAACTTCTGCACTGACAAACATTAGCCTAAAATCTTCATGCTGAAAGAAGTGCACTGTATGCGATAAAACACTGCTCTCTAATGGTCAGAAGCAAATATACATTTGATACAAACTTTTAAAACGACTCCAAAGCACTTTCACACAACTGCTACAAAATAACTGCTACGCCCTGACTTTAATCATTTGTATTTGTAGTGCATTTATTCATTTTTGTAGAAGTTTTACACAGTTTTTATACCTGTCAAAAGTTTGTACACACTTGACTTAATGTATTTTTTAATCAAATATTGATTATGTAAAAAACAATTATAATATATTTTTAATTTAATTAATTTGTTTTTTTTTTTTCAAATACAACAATTTAAAGAAAAACTGAAGTTAAGATTTTTTTTCCCATGGAAAAAAAACAAACAAATGTTCTTAAAAACAAACTGAGAATCATTCCTTGGCACAATTTGTATTTAAGAATGTTAAAAAGTATTAAAAAATTTAAAAAGTAAAAAAAAAACAAAAAAAAACTTTTGACTGGTAGTGTATTATGTAGTTTCCATTTAAAAAAAAAATTATATATATATATAGCCATTTCTGAAGTGTTTTAAAAAAAAATAATACATAATTATTTCCAAACAACTTAAAATGTAGCCAATCCTTGCAAAAACATTAAATCTATGTGTATTAAAACTTATTTTCAAATCGTAATGAAACTGAAAATGTATTTCCAAGTATCTGGCGGCAGTGTGTGGCGTCATGTGGGCGTGGCTTAAGTTGTATACCACTGAAAGAAAGTTTGTGGCTCTCCTGTGCTTCAAAATGTCATCGTGTATCTGCTGCAGTAGAAATGGCTCTGAAGAGTCGTATTTTCTCGTGGAGTTCTCGTTCACATGATGCAAGCAGTTAAGTGAAGATTAAACTGTTGCTGAAACTTAATGACCAGTATCCGAACTTGTCCTAACGGTACGAGGCTACATGCATGCGGTGGTTGAACTTAAGTCAGCTGCTTCGGGTTTGAAGTTCATCCTAAAATGAAGTGCATGGCTTTCCCCAAGTATTCCTTGCTGGATTTATTCTTCACGGTTTTCGGCGTGTGCACGTATCTGTTTGATGTGGGCTCGGATCTGTGGGTGGCGAAGGTGTTTTATATGCAGGGAGAGTTTGTGTGGTTCGGCGTCTTGGTGGGCTTCATGCTTGTATCATCTGTCGTCGTTCAGCTGTTCAGCTGGTTGTGGCTTTCGTATGATCGCGATTTGAAGGACTTTGAGTCTCAAGCTTCCGCCGGGAACGTAGTTCTGCTCAGTGGAGCGAAAAGAGTCAAATTGTTGCTGGTCCTGCACGTGTGTCAGCTGGGTTTCTTCATCAGGTGAGAATGCAGATACTTCAAGCGCATGTTGGAAAAAGATGATTTATTTACCCACGTATTAATTCAAGGATTAGTTCACTTGCAGAACAAAAATTTACAGATAATGTACTCACCCCCTTGTCATCCAAGATGTTCATGTCTTTCTTTCTTCAGTCGTGAAGAATTTGTTTTTTGAGGATTTCTCTTCATATAATGGACTTCTATGGTGCCCCCCTGCTTCAAAGGGCTCTAAATGATCCCAGCCGAGGAAGAAGGGTCTTATCTAGCAAAACGATCGGTTATTTTCTAAACAAATTGACATTTAATATACTTTTTAACCTCAAATGCTTGTCTTGTCTCGTCTCTGTGATGTAGTTAGGGTATGTCGAAAAACTCATATCTCGTTTTCTTCCTCAACTTCAAAATAATCGCTGCAGAAGTACCGACCCAGTGTTTACAAACAGTGAATATACGAAGAAGATCAAACGCCCTTTAGAAAATAAAGTAAAACAGCATTGTAGGATGACTTTGAATTTGAAGACGAAAACAAGATGGGAGTTTTTCGACATACCCTAACGGTATTGACCAAGATTACACAAAGTATGCATGTGCATCGCAGAGATGAGCATTTAAGGTTATAAAGTAGGCCTATGTATATTGTCATTTTGTTTCAAAAATAACCGATTGTTTTACTAGATAAGACCCTTCTTCCTCGGTTGGGATCATTTACAACCCTTTGAAGCTGCATTTAAACTGCATTTTGGAAGTTCAAACTCGGGGGCACTATACAGGTCCTTTTCAAAAAATTAGCATATTGTGATAAAGTTCATTATTTTCTGTAATGTACTGATAAACATTAGACTTTCATATATTTTAGATTCATTACTACACAACTGAAGTAGTTCAAGCCTTTTATTGTTTTAATATCGATGATTTTGGCATACAGCTCATGAAAACCCAAAATTCCTATCTAAAAAAAATAGCATATTTCATCCGACCAATAAAAGAAAAGTGTTTTTAAAACAAAAAAAGTCAACCTTCAAATAATTATGTTCAGTTATGCACTCAATACTTGGTCGGGAATCCTTTTGCAGAAATGACTGCTTGAATGCGGCGTGGCATGGAGGCAATCAGCCTGTGGCACTGCTGAGGTGTTATGGAGGCCCAGGATGCTTCGATAGCGGCCTTAAGCTCATCCAGAGTGTTGGGTCTTGCGTCTCTCAACTTTCTCTTCACAATATCCCACAGATTCTCAATGGGGTTCAGGTCAGGAGAGTTGGCAGGCCAATTGAGCACAGTAATACCATGGTCAGTAAACCATTTACTAGGGATGCACCGGTTGACCGGCCATAAATCGAAACCGGCCGGTTTTTGCATCTAACGCGCGATCGGCAACCGGCCGGTTTTCGTTTTTATCCCGGCCGGTTTTTTTCCGGAAGTGTGTACGCGGGCCGCGGCATTCGATTCATTCAGAAACATGTCACTTGTGTGGCGGTTTTTCGAAATCTGTGAGCAGGACGTGAAGATTGCAATCTGCAATGACTGCAAAGGACAGGCGCTTTTCTGTGCTCGCTAAAAGTTGCGCAAGCGTACCTGTCCTCGCCCTGGACAAGCGCAGACAGCGAACGTTTGTTCAGCTCAGCTTCTCACGTGACAGATGAAAAAAGAAACGACTCACTTGTGACAAAGCTGAGATGTTTATTTTTGTAAAAAGCATTACTTTACTTTTGAAAAGCCAAAAATAAAAGTCTGTTCTGTTAAGAATGATTATTATTATTTTACATTAAAATGCCTGTTTGCTTGCTGTTTTACTTTACTAAAAGCATGTTTTACTTATTAAACTGTATTTACTTTCATATTTTTTATTTATTATTTAATTTCAGATGTCAGATGCTATTGATTCAATAGCCAAAGCCAGATTGGCCTGTTAAATACTAAATAAACATGTTGTTTATGTTGTTTACTTGCATAACTTCTTGTTTTCGGAAATCGGAAATCGGTATCGGAATCGGCCAGCTTGCTTGTAAAAAATCGGTATCGGAATCGGCCATGAAAAATCATGATCGGTGCATCCCTACCATTTACCAGTGGTTTTGGCACTGTGAGCAGGTGCCAGGTCATGCTGAAAAATGAAATCTTCATCTCCATAAAGCTTTTCAGCAGATGGAAGCATGAAGTGCTCCAAAATCTCCTGATAGCTAGCTGCATTGACCCTGCCCTTGATAAAACACAGTGGACCAACACCAGCAGCTGACATGGCACCCCAGACCATCACTGACTGTGGGTACTTGACACTGGACTTCAGGCATTTTGGCATTTCCCTCTCCCCAGTCTTTCTCCAGACTCTGGCACCTTGATTTCCGAATGACATGCAAAATTTGCTTTCATCTGAAAAAAGTACTTTGGTCCACTGTGTTTTATCAAGGGCAGGGTCAATGCAGCTAGCTATCAGGAGATTTTGGAGCACTTCTTGCTTCCATCTGAAGAAAGAACGACACAAACATTTTGGATGACAAGGAGGTGAGTACATTATCTGTGAATTTTAGTTCTGAAAGTCAACTAATCCTTTTACTGAAAATGTGTGGTTTTTCAGATTATTAGCATAATTTTTAATTAAGTATTTTATATCAAATGTAAAAAAAAAAATCAAGTTATTAAGTGCAAAAACAAACTTGTTTATGTTTATTTTGATTTATTTAAAGACCCAGTTAGATAAATCTGTGAAATTTGAAGCTGTCACATTCTGATCATTTTTATCTGCAGCACGATAACAGCAACACCTTGTGTATAGTGACTTTTGTTTTGTAGCTTAAGTAGAAAGCTGTTTTTCTTTCCTTTGAATGAAAATTCTTAGTGAAAAACATGCAAATCCTTTGATTTGCATCCTTAAAATGCAAATACTAAGATCTATACTAACCACAAAGGATTGTGGAAGTATCAAAATTCAGTGATGTACTTGGATGATAGCACTGTGGGAACTGAATATACAGTCCAGCCAAAATTTAATCAGACACCTTCAACATTTCCCATATGATCACAGTTTTTTCGCTATAGTTTAGAAAATGGTAATGAAATATTACAAGAACTCCGAGTTAAACTGTCAGAACAAATTCATCTTGATAATGTCAGATAACTGATAGAAAGATATGTAATGGATTACAATCAACCAAATATTTAGACAACTGTTAGTATGACAACATTTACACAACTATTAATACTTTGTTGACCAATTTGCAAGTAATGTTTTTTTTTTTTTGTTCAGTCTGTGGTGTAAAAAGGTTGCATTAGCAGTTAAGAAAAAAACACTTAAGGGAAACATGGACAGGTCAATATGTCTGAATAATTATTGGTCTCAGTTTTTCATCAGGTTTACTGGTAGTACACTGTATTTGGGGTATAATGTGTCAGAGTTTACTTTATTTTGCTATCCTCACTTACAGAAATTAACTATAGTGTCCTGCACCCACTAGTAAAAAAAATAAAGCTGGTGTCTGAATAATTTTTGGTTTGACTCTGTGTTTATATGTATGTGTATATGTATGTATGTATATATAGGGTTGAAATGGACAAAAACAAAAAAGCAAGGTGACCGCATAAGTTATGTTGACATTTCCCCTGATTTCCTAATACTTGTGTTGCTCTGTTTATGTCACACTGATATATTGTTTAATTTTAAGACATTGCCTTTCATTATTTACTCACCTAAACGATACTTTGAAGAATGTTGGTAGCCAAACCAGTTTCGGTTCCCCTTGACTTCCATTTTATGGACAACAAATGCAATGGAAATCAATGGGAATTTGGTTTCGTTACCAGCAATCTTCAAAATATCTTAATGTTCTATAACATATTAACATGTTTGGGATGTCACTAGGGTGGCTACATGATGACCTTATTTTCATGATTTTTTGGGTAGAATTAAACCTTTAGTATATCACTTTGTTCATATGTAACATTTCAAATAATCTCATTATCAAATAATCAGTCTGTTTTTGTGTTTTGTGTGGTGGGAGTTGGATGTACCTGTTTCTGTATGTTCAGAGATTTGTAATGTTTCAAATTAAATTCAAGCCTAGATTCCAGATTTTATTTGTCACACACAAGTTATATTAATGTACAACATGTAGTTAAATGTACATGTCCTCAAATGCTCACTGATGCTCCAGAAGGAAAAATGATGCATTAAGAGCCAGGGGGTGTAAACTTTTGAACAGAATGAAGATGTGTGCATTTCTCTTACATTTTTTTTAATATAGTACTGCCTTTCAGAAGCTACAGAATGTACTTACATGTCCCATAAGACAAAATAAGTTAAATTGAACCTGATCTTCAAATTCAAAAGGTAAACGTAATTAAGTTAATGCATTGTTTTTCCTTTTGAAGCATCAGTGAGTGTTTGAACCTTCTGTAATAGTTGCATACACTGCCTTCCAAAAGTTTGGAGACAATAAATCCTTATCGCTGAACCCAAGCACACTTCCAAGCTGTTCAAATCCTATTTAGAGAGGAAACAGTCAGCTGGCATCTTGTCTTTCATTGAATGGCCTCCCCAATCACCCAACCTTAACCCAGTTGAGCTACTATGGGAGGAACTGGACTGTGATGCCCATAAGAAGTGTCCAACCAGTGTGAATCATCTTTGGGAAATCCTCAGGAGGCTTGGAGTAATATATCAAGTCAATGTTTGAATAAACTGACATGTTGTATGCCCAGATTATGCAGAGCTGTAGCTGCTAATGGGGGATATATGGATAAATTGAAAATGTATATTTTTTTTTCTGCGTATAAACTGTAATAAAATGTTTTCGTAGTTTGTGTCATCCCTTATCAGTGCAAAATTATCACAAATGAGAAAGGATTCATGCCAATATTGTCCAAAACCCCACTTTTCTAGGGCGTTTCCAAGCTTTTGGAAGGCAGTGTATGAGTCCCTCAGTTGTAAAGATGGATCTCAAAGTCATACGGTCATTGTTGGAAAGGGTTCAAATACACAAAAATGCTGAAAAATCACAGAGGTTGTGGTACCTGAATGATTAGGTCATGAACAACTGTCCCTAAACACACAAAAATACCAGCAACAACACAGTATTAATAATCAAGCGTATGGAAACTTTTGAACAGGGTCATTTTTATAAATTCAACTATTATTTTCTCTTGTGGACTATATGTAAACATCTTTTATGTGAAATACCTTATTCAGGTCAGTGCTAAATAAAAAGAAAACATGCATTTTGTATGATTCCCTTTATTTTGGTAAAATAATTAACATTTTGCTGATTCTGCAAGGTTTATGTAAACTTTTGACTTCAACTGTTTGTTTGTGTCAAAGTGCTCTTGTGAATCTTTATGTTTAAACCATAACTTCTGTTTTATTATCTTTCCGTAGGCACATATCAGCTATCTGGCAGGGTTTTCGTGTGTGGTGGCGAGGGGGTGTTGGGTCTGACTATGCAGTTTACCTGACCCATGACCTCAGCATGCTGCGGCTCATTGAGACGTTCTGTGAGAGCGCGCCACAGCTCACCCTCATGATGTACATCATGCTGCACAGCAACCACGCGAGACTGGTCCAATGTGGGTAACTACTCCATTGTACTCTAATGATGCTTATAACCACTTCACTGTAAAACATATGACATCCAATCAGCTCAAAAGATGACTCTCCGCATGAGATATCTTAATACCGTATTCTGAATGAAACTAAACAAGAAGCTAAGCAAACCTTCCTCCAAATTATGCTCAATTTCCTCTTGACAGTTTGTGGTAAAGGGTATTTCCCTTTTGTTTTATAGTCAGGAAATGTGGTTATCTGACCCACTTACACGGACATGGGCAGGTTTAGATTTTACATTGGACATCAAATATAGCACCAATCTTCCTCATATATGTAAGGTGAGAGGTGCATAAAATGAATTATAAAAAGGATAGTTCTGGTCCTTGATTCTGATTGGTTGAGCTGCGTATGAAGCTGTTGTTGTTACTCTACAAACATACACCTTTGTTTACGTTTGTGTTTTGCTCGGCAACCACTTTGTTGCAACCACAGCAGCTTCTGAGGAACTACATTGTTTGGTGGAAGAATAATGTTTTTATTAATATCATTACACTTTATTTACTCTTTTTACTACGTATATGGAATAACCATTTTATGAAAGGTGGTTTACAGTAACTTTATAACGGCTAATGAGGTAAACAATACCCCTTAGCTGTTACAAATTCACTCTAAACCAGAGTTTATTGAGGCTTATTGCTTTAAAATGTCGGGGTGACAGTTGTCCTGAAATCATTACAACAAACGAACAAACAAAAAAACCTTATTAAGAAGTTTAGTAGATTATTTTATTATTATTTCTTATAAAAACATTTTAATAAAACTCCCTCACTGCAGTTTAGTATTTTGAAATACATTTAGTTGATTAGTATTAGTAGCAATACAAATACTAGTACTAAGAATTAATATTTATATACAAAAATATTTTGTATTTTTGGGGCCAACAAAGAAAAAAGAAAGTCAAGCAAAAAAAAAAAAGTAAAATTGAAAAAAACAGACCCCTAGACCCTCAAGATCATATCTAAAAATATGGCTACATTTTTTAGGTTGTGTGTGTGTGTGTGTGTGTATATATCTATCTATACATATATATATATATATATATATATATATATATATATATATATATATATATATATCTATCATGTACATGTACACAAGGCTGCTTTTGTTTGATTGAAAATGCTGAAAAAACAGTAATAATGTGAAATATTATTAAAACCTAAAATAGTGATTTTCCATTTTAATATATAAAAAAAAAAAGTTTATTCTAGTGATGCAAAGCTGAATTTTTAGTATCATTTTTTTTTTTACATTTTTATTTTTGATAGGACAGTATAGCAGTGACAGGAAACGAACTGGGAGACCGAGAACTGTGCACAAGGCTATCGGCGTAGACACGAACAGCATTTATTTAAAATATAAATCTTTTGAAACAGTATACACTACCGTTCAAAGTTTGTGGTCAGTAAATTTTTTCTTTATTTCTTTAAAAGAAATTAATACTTTTATTCAGAAAATGATGTTAAATTGCTAAAAAGTGATAGGAAAGACTTTTTAAACATTTGTACTGTTATTGTATTGTTAAAAAAGATGTATGTATTTAGTAAATGCGGTTCTTTCTAACTTTTCATTCATCAAAGAATGCTGAAAAAAGCATCACAGGTTCCATAAAATATTAAGACACATGTTTTCAACGTTGATAATAAATCAGCAGATTAGAATGATTTCTGAAGGATCATTTGACACTGAAGACTGGAGTAACGATGCTGAAAATTCAGCATTGCATCACTGGAATAAATTCTATTTTAAAATATAATAAAATGGAAAATCACTATTTTAAGTTTTAATAATATTTCACAATATTACTGTTTTTTTTTTCCAGCATTTTTTATCAGACAAACGCAGCCTTGATGAGCAGAAAAGTCTAAAAACATAAAAAAATCTGAACGGCAGTGTTCACTATATAGCAAATCTTTGCTATTAAAAGAAAACTGCAAATGTATAAATGTATACTAAATTATCAGCCAGCTCTAATTTGATAAATGCGACTGTAAGGCCATGTGAGCCATGTCATTTGCTGGTGTGGGTCCACTGTCTTTTATCAAGTCCACAGTCAACGCAGCTGTCTACCAGGAAATTTTAGAGCACTTCATGCTTCCTGCTGCCGAAGCTTTTTGGAGATGATGATTTTATTTTCCAGCAGGATTTGGCACCTGCCCACAAAGCCAAAACTACCAGTACCTGGTTTAATAGCCATGGGATAACTGTACTTGATTGGCCAGCAAACTCGCCTGACTTAAACCCCATTGAAAATCTATGGGGTATTGTCAAAAGGAAGATGAGGGAACAAAGACCCCGAAGACCCATCTTTTTAGCGGTCTCGCTCTGCTTGTTTGGTTCAAACCAGGGTTCGGATGACAGTGTTCACATAGAGCAATCGCAAACAAAAACCAAACCAAACTTGGTGAAAGGTGAAAGAAGCTGAAATTTGACACTGATGTTTCTCCTCTGCAGATATTAGTGTGGTCGCCTCCGCTACGTCTATAGCCTGGATGGTGGTTGATTATCATCGGTCGCTTCGTTCCTTCCTGCCCGACAAGGACAAGCAAAATTGGTTATCATCTGTGGTCTACTTCTTCTGGAACCTCTTTCTGATTGGTCCACGTGTGGCTACGGTCGCTCTCTTTGCCTCTGTGTTGCCCTGCTACATCGCTGCTCACTTTCTGTCTCTTTGGCTCGTCTTTGGGATATGGGCTTGCATGCAGGGCACTGATTTCATGGACAGCCCAGCGGGGGAATGCCTCTACCGGGCCACCGTAGGGCTCGTCTGGTACTTCAGCTGGTTTAATGTGACTGAAGGACACACCAGAAACAGAAGTCTGATCTACCACATGTTTATAATTGTAGACACTGGCATCCTGTTGGCCACATGGTGGTTGTACCGTGATGCGGGGGTGAGTCAGTCGTACGCCTTGAGTCTGATCATCTCCATCCCGCTTTGTTACGTCTTGGGCCTGTTGATAAAAGGTTTCTACTATTGGTGTTTTCACCCCAAACTGTGGCGGTCAGCAGATTTGATAAAAGTTACATATGATGTAACGGATGGCGTGGATTTGCCTGTAGATGTTCAGGCTGACGGTGCTTCGGTTCAAACCTTTAACAAAAGGATGGGACGACATGCTGCTAACTTTTACACAACAAACACCTCATCTGCAATTAAAACAAATGAATGTAAAACAACTAATCCATCAGTATTGTAAAAAATCAATGGTGTGTAACATGTGTGACTGTTACGGGTGTTATGTTATTTTATTTGTAAATTCTTGTACATTGTGGTATTACAAATGGTTTTTGGATAATGTTACTGTTAATCTGAAGTCATTTATTTGTTTGTATTAACGGAATAGCTCACCCATAATAAAATATTATCATCTTTTGCTCATCATTATGATTTTCCACACCCGTGTAACTCACAGAAGGAGATGTTGGGCTGGCTTTCAATCACCAAAAAGAGCAAAACAACATAGGATTCTTAAGGGTGGTTTGTTTTGACATAAGTGCTCTATTTCCAATCTCACAAAGTTTTTCTATTGCTTTGTGTGAGAAACACTCATGACACAACTTTCATTTTTGGATGAACTAATCCTTGGTTCAGGTTTGATCCCATTAGTATTGATTTCTAAGTCTAAACAATTGGCATGGTCTAATCTAAATGCACACAATCAGCCTATAATGCTAGCATATATTATTGGTCTCATGTTATGTGAGTATTATACCTTGTGAAACTTCTATAGACTCAGCTGAAGGGCACTGTGAGTAAAGTTGATGCTTATGGTGTACACCTCCAATTTAGTTTTCACTACATTAAATGACTTATTGTCAACACAAATGTATTTTTAGCATGTATTCAAGTTTATGTAGTGCTGTAATGTTACCCAATAGTGAATGTTCCCTTAGGTAATTTCCCACATATTGTGTTTTAAGCTCTAGTTTCACTTTGAAGTCATTTATGTGGAAATGCCTACTGTTACCAGTCTTGAGATATTGGTTATCTCTTTCAAACATGTGTTTTGTCATGCTATGTGGACGCAAGCTCATACATCATGGGTTATGATATTACGTCATTGTTCTGTACAATAATAAAGCAACTTTTTGACAGGTCTCCACTGAACGTTTTGTTGATGTATCAAACTCAGCCAGACTACTTAATGTTCTTTATGTAGGTTATTGTGTTTCCCTGTTTGTTTGTGCTCTTTGTTGTTTCCGAGTAACTATTGCTATGTGCTGCCTGTTGGGTTACTTGATAGCAGATTTTGTTTACAAGCTTAATGGGCAGCACAGCTGGGAATGTCTTATTCCAACTATTGTAGGCTTAAGCAGCTAAATAATTCAAATTATGTCTGACACTTCTGGTATTTCTTTAGATCTCTGTTGGAGCATTTAATACGTTCCTGAGACAAGCATCACTTTACATTTTAATTAATTTACATTAAATTGAAGTATTGAACTTTGGTGCATAGCTTATTCGTGCCACAAAGATATGAGAGCTCAAATTGTTTGGCTTATTGAGGAAGAACAATGATAATGACCAATAATAAGGAAGAAATACCATAGATTTACACTGAAGGACGTTTTTGAGACCTTTTTAAGTCGTATCTAAAGACAGAAGTGGACTCTTTCTGACCAGTGAACAACCACCCAGAATACAGTAACCCTACCTAGATCACCCTAGCAACTCCCTGAAAACCACACAGAACATTGTACCATCATCATGTATACCACCCAGAATGCTCTAATAATCTAAAATGAAGTCTAAAATACCCCACAAGAACACCCTAACAATGCCCTGAAAACCACCCAGAAAACCTTAACAGTGCCCCAAAAACTACCCAGAACACCATAGCAATTCCTCGAAATCCTTCAAGAACACCCTAGCATTGCCCTGAAAACAAGTCAGAATACTCTAGCAATACCCCAAAACTACCCAGAATGCCCAAACAACACCCTGTAAACCACCACTCAAAATGCCCTAACAAGTCCTGAAAACTATCCAGAATGCTCTAACAATGGAATGAAAAACCACCTAGAACCCCCTAGCAGCACTCTAAAAACCTCCAAGAACTCCTAACAAGGTCTTGAAAACCACCTAGAACATCCTAGCAATGACCTGAAAACCACCACTCAGAATGTTGAAGCAATGCCCAAAGAACTGCAAAGAACACCCTACCAGCACCCTGAAAACCTCCAAGAACCCCCAATAAGGTACTGAAAACCACCTAGAATGTGCTAGCAATGCCTTAAAAACCACCCAAAACACCCTAACAATGCTCTAAAACCACCCAGAATGGCCAAGCAACCCCCTGAAAACCACCCAGAACATCCTAGCAATGGCCTGAAAACCACCCAGAACACCGTAACAATGCCCTCAAAACCACCCAGAACATTCTAGCAATGCCCTGAAAACCTCAAAGAACCCCCTAACAAGGTATTGAAAACCACCCAGAATGTGCTAGCAACACCTTAAAAACCACCCAGAATGCCATAGCAACCCCCTAAAAACCACCCAAACACCCAACCAACCCCTTGAAAACCACCCAATACACCCTAACAATGTCCTGAAAACCACCCAGAACATCCTAGCAATGCCCTGAAAATCACCACCAGAATGTTGACGTGATGCTCTGAAAACAAATATAAAACACCCTAGTAGCACCCTGAAAATCTCAAAGAACCTCTTAAGAAGGTCTTGAAAAGCATCCAGAATGTGCTAGCAACACCTTAAAAAACACCTAGTACTCCCTAACAATGCCCTGAAAATCACCCAGAACATCCAAGCAACCTCCTAAAAACAACCCAGAACCCTCTAACAATGCCCTGCAAGTCTACCAAGAACACCCTAGTAGCACCCTGAAAACCTCAGAGAACCCCCTAATAAGGTCTTGAAAACCACCTAGAATGCCCTAGCAATCTCCTAAAAACCACCCAAACACACAACCAACCTCTTGAAAACCACCCAATACGTCCTAACAATGCCCTGAAAACCACCCAGAACATCCTAGCAATGCCCTGAAAACCACCGCCCAGAATGCTGATACAATGCTCTAAAAACTACATAAACACCCTAGTAGCACCCTGAAAACCTCAGAGAACCCACTAACAAGGTCTTGAAAACCACCCAGTACACACTAACAACGCCCTGAAAACCACCCAAAACGTCCAAGCAACCCCCTGAAAACCACCCAGAACACCTTACAATGCCCCACAAGTCTACCAAGAACACCCTAAGAACACCCTGAAAACCTCAGAGAACCCCCTAACAAGGTCTTGAAAACCACCTAGAATGCACTAGCACCACCTTAAAAGCCACCCAGAATGCCCTAGCAGCCCCCTAAAAAAACAAACAAACACCCAACCAACCCCTTGAAAACCATCTAATATATTTTACACAAGTAGCTTGTTATAACTATATAGCAAATATTTAAAATATCTTGAAAAAATACTTTAATGTCTTTAAAGCATTTAAAGCTTTTTCTTCTGTTTAAAACATTTGGCCAAAATCTAGAAAAGATGATGCTGTCTTATGACTAAGCACAAGGTAGGTTACCAGATCAAGACTCTCTTCTCTTTTTTTTCTTTTCTTTTTGAGTAAGAAAACGCTGAACGGTAATAATGCAGGGAACGCATAAACAGAAATGGTGAAATATCGATTTTGCTCAGAGTGAACCACTTTTTTTTTGTTTTAAGCCCTGCTTAAACTGCTTAGCGAGCAAGGCACATGAAATGCAGGGGAAAAATAAATCGTCCGCACGAATTCGTATTTTCTCAAGTTACTAAACTGTGCATGACATTAGCAAATCGTGACCAGGATTTAGTTAAATTAAATCAACGAACAAATTATTATATCATGCACTCAATTTATACAAGGGAACGAGTTAGTAAGCCTAAGTTGTGCACACGATTTAGTAAAACGAGGGAGCGACATATACTGTTGTGCGCACGCTTTAAATTTTTCCACTGGGGCTCCGTGAGCCAAGTTAAGCGTAAACATATCCTGGTTGAGTATGGCACGTTTGTTTTAGAAGTATAGTGTTAAAGGCAAGTAAAATGTGAGAAAAATGATTTTTATATAGAACATTAAACTCTCTCCACTGCACTACATTTGCGCTCACGTCTCGGGTCTATTGCAGCGTCTCGAAGTCACTGCCTTTTAGAATGTCCTGCGACTGCGGGGGTGTCCGTACACCACTGCTGTTTATAACAGAGAATTTTGGCCAGAATTTGAAAGATTCTCACTAGATCTTGCAGCAACCTTATTCATTGTGCGGCATTTTCAAACGCTCCTCACTGGATCTCGCAGCAGTAACAGTGTCGCAAAATCAACATTGGCTCCCGAATAAAGCTGTTCGGGGTTCGTGCAAGTTTGTTTGCATTGCGGTCCAAGCTGATAAACGGTCAGCGCTGAGCAGCTCAAACATATCGTGTAAGTTTCGCTTTCGTTTCGTGTGCCGTTTTTATGTTTCTTATCTGAAACAGAAATGGCAGTGCTTATGAGTTGAACAACGTGGTGGTCGCGCCAGTGTGACCGCTCACGAAAATTAGTCACACTGGCAGAAAAAATGGTCACAGTCTGGAGCCCTTTAATATTACCGCAAGTGTCACGCGCGCTTCAGTACAAGTAGTAAACAAAACCATACGCCTGTACCATTCCTTAACACAGAGCCACGCATAATTCACATTTAAACAGTCGGTTTTCAGCTTAATATTAGTCTATTTCCAGTGTTGGGAGTAATGCGTTACAAAAGTAATGTATTACAGTAACGTATTACTTTTTCCTGTAACGCAGTAGTGTAAAGGTGCGTTCACACCGGACGCGAATGAAGCGGCAAGCGCGAGTGATTTACATGTTAAGTCAATGCAAAGACGCGAATAGCGCGGCGCGCATTGAGCGTTTCAAGCGATTGCCGCGCCATTCGCGCGAGTTCAAAAATCTGAACTTCGGCGGAATTCCGCGCCGCGGTAACCAATCAGGAGCTTGCTCTAGTAGTGACGGAGGCAGAAATCCGAAACAACAATGGCGGACAAAATCACCGTTGCCGTCTGTGGTTCCTCGGAGCTGTACGATACATCTTTGGACTTTTGTAGAAACAGGAATAAAAGGGATCTTGCTAGGAATAAAGTGAGTGAAGAGGTCGGACAATCTGGTTAGTTTTAAAAAACGCTCTTTACTCAATTTAACCTACATATACATACATATTGAGACTACAAGCAAGCTAAAGCTGGCAAATTGAGCTCATTCACCTATTTTACAACTACTTTCCCGCTGACGAGTGGCAGAAGCCCCTCCCTTGACGCGAATTCGCGTCTGTTGTGAAGAAAATGTCACGCGCGAATGACGCGAGTAAACTCAAATGTTCAAGCGTTCAACTACGCGCGAATAGCGCGTTTTTTCCGCGCAAGTCGCGTCCGGTGTGAACGCACCATAAGGCATTACTAATACATTTTCAGTAATATTTTACTCCGTACATGTTCAGTAACGCTTGTGTTACAACAAACTTTTCGCCCGCAAGACATTAACAAATAAAAAATACCACAAGTAAGTTCTATTTCCTGCTCGTGGTTCGTGAATATACACGTGTGATGTAATTAATCTCGCTCTTGCTATTGGAACTTTTTACTTTGTAACGCGGAATGATTTCAGCCTCTGAGCTCGAGGTCAGAGGCTATTGGCCCCGCCCGGTTCGCAGTAAGCCCTAACGCACAGTGGAAAAACGGCAAATGGATGAAAATGGCAGAAGACAGTACATTCGCGAGATGGACGTACGCGCATTACTTCGATTTTGTCCGAGATAAGGACAAGAAGAACGTTATTGTCAAATGCAACCTTTGTATAAACCCGAGAGAATTATCGACATCAAGAAATAGCACTAGCAATTTAAAAAAACATCTCGAGCGTTACCATGCGACCACTCCACTTACGGAAAAGAGAAAGAAAACAGAGGACGAGAGTGATAAGCCAAAGCAGCAGAAATTAAGTTTTTCTCGGTCTGCCATCATGCCACTTGAACCTCGAGAAGTCAGAAGACTTGTGACAGAGTATGTCGTCGAGGACATGTTACCATTGTCAACGGTGGAATCTCCTGCTTTCAGGAAGCTAATTAGCAAGATCCCTGTGACCAGCAGTAATGACAAGGTAAGCTAACATTTACATGATGACTAGCTAGAATTCTATATAATCTAGTTCAGGGATGGCATGAGATTATTTTGTATTTAAATACCTTTGAAAAAAAATGTGTTTAATCTTAGTGTTTTCGTATTTTTTTTTAAACTAAAATACTTTTTTTTTTTTTTTTTTTACCAATTAACCTTCTTATTAGACTGCATTAATGGGCAATATTTTGAGTACATCCGTTTGAAATACAAAATACTATTATTTTGTAATGGTATGCTGTATTTAAATTTATTTTTGTATAACCTAATTAATACAAGAAATCAGCAGTCTAATAAAGAAGTTAATTGGCAAAAAGTATTTTGTATTTTGAAAATACAAAAATAAAAGATTAAATGTATTTGAAAAAATGACATCCCTGATGTACATCATATAGATCTGTATGGATCATATAGTTCCTGGAGATACCTTTCTGCAGAGTTCAGTTCCAACCCCGATCAAACACACCTGTTAATTATCAGATCCTAATTAGTTGGTTCAACTGTGTTTGCTCAGGGTTGGTGCTGAACTTTGCAGGAAGGTAAATCTCCAGGAACAGAGTTGGGGACTGGGTCAAAATGTACAGTATAGTCAAAATGTTATAGCCATCTACAGACCTATATACAGCAGCATAACGTGAATGTATGCTCTTGCATCCGACTGGAACAGACAATAAATATGCACATGTGTGATTTAGCATAGCATGATCAAGAACTGGAGTTTTAATGTCTGTATTTTTCAGCATGTACTGCCATGCAGAACAACGTTCGCCAAAGAACTGGATAGGAACTATACTGCCATGGAAATAGAGCTAAAGAAAACAATTGATGAACAGCAGTTCGTGTCAACAACTGCAGACATTTGGACTGCCTACAACAAGAGCTTTTTGGGGGTCACGGTCCATTGGATTGATTCGGAGACACTGCAACGGAAGAAGGCTGCTATCGCTTGTCGTAGGTTCAGAGTTAGGCACACATATGATGCAATTGCATCTGAACTCGAGGATATTTTTTCTCAGTATGGATTAACTGCTGAAAAAGTGACAGCATGTGTGACAGACAATGGCAGCAACTTCATTAAAACTTTTAAGGAATACCAACAAGTTGAATCTCAGGAGGATGAAGAAGAGGAGGTGGAGGAGGATGATGGGGAAGTGGCCTTCACCGATCTCCACAGCATTCTCACTGGAGGAAATGATGAGGATGCACAGCAAGGGCTGTGTGTGCTGCCTGCACATTACAGATGTGCAGCTCACACGCTTAACCTCATTGCCAACAATGAGATTGGCAAATGGTTGGCATCAAACCCAGAATCCAGGGCTGTTTACCGCAGTTCCACAGCAAAGTGTTCAGCACTATGGACCAAAGCTAGCCGGTCCACAGTTGCATCTGAGTGCTTAGAAAAGATCAGTGAAAGGAAGCTGATTGTGCCCTCAGTAACCCGATGGAACTCATTTTATGACGCATATGTTCGGATCGTAGAAATGCCACTAACTGACATTAACAATCTATGCACACAGCTTCAAATTAAATGTATGAATGACAGAGAATACCAGTTTCTGAAGGAATACTGTGCCATTATGAAGCCCTTCAGCGCTGCACTGGACATCCTACAGGGTGAGGAAACTTGTTTTTATGGGACACTTCAACCAACACTTGAAGTTCTAATGGCCAAAACTTTAGCAATGCAAAATGGCCTTTCACAAATGACCACTGGGTTGCCTGAAATAATTGTGGGAGCAATTAAAACTCGCTTTGACACAACAATTGACTCCAAGGAAGCTCTACTGGCCGCCGTCTCGCTGCCCAAGTTTAAACTCCGCTGGGTAAAAGAGGAAACCAGAAGAGATCACATCAAGTATCTCCTCACCACTGAGTGCCGCTCCCTAACAGTAGAAGAGCGTGCAATCCCAATGATTGATGCTCCTCAACCTGCTGCAGTCACCTCCCGTGAAGATAAATTCTTTTCATTTGATGAACAGCCCAATGCCATGGCTGATGCACCTATGTCAGTGGAAACAGAGGTGACATCTTATTTCAATTCTGATCCGGTAATGGAAAGCCTGCACCAGTTTCCAAGAATTAAAAAAAATGCACTACGCTATAATGCACCAACACCATCCAGTGCACCGGTCGAAAGACTTTTCAGCCTTGGGAGTCTGGTACTCACCCCAAAACGCAACCGTCTTGGTGATGGACGCTTTCAGCACCTTATTCTGATGCGCTTCAACAGATATTTCAGTCAAGGGGGTATAATGGAATAGGCTAGCCCCCACCATAGCAGCAAGGACAGCCTCGATTTTCTTTCTACTTTCAGTCATGTTGAACTGCACACAACCTCTGTTTTATATTTGGCAGGAAACAGAACTTTTTAGTTTTTTGAGTTCGATTATTGAGCCATATTTGCTGTCAGGCCATGTGCGCCCAAACACCGTAATTTCAGTTTTGTATTTCTAAAATGTTTTATTTCCATGTTTTGTTGTATGACTTCCCTTTTTTTTTTCAAATTTGACTTAAAAAATGACTGAGCCATATTTCCTGTTAGTAGAGCCCTGCACGGGCCTTAAATCTAAGCCCTAGCCCGGCCCTGGCCCGAAACGCACAGGCTGTAGCCCGGCCCGTGTCCGACAGCTTATCAAAAATTTTGGCCCGAGTCCGACCCGAAGCCCGTCTTTTTTTCCGCCAAACAGCTTATACTGTTACAGCCATTAAAATAGACCAGATTCGTATTTAATAGAAAGTTTATGTTTTTTCGTTTTGGTTTTTTTATCAGAACAATTTAGAGAAATGTTTGGAGTTTTTTGTTTGTTTGTTTGTTTGTTTTTTAAATGTAAGTTTTAGTTTTTTAAGTGACATCGATATCCAAGCGGTATGTGGTCCACAGTGAGTTTACTCAATTTAACCTATATATCAAATCAACACTTGACTAGTCTACAATGCAATCCACAGATATAAAACAAACATCAATATATCACAATGTTAGATTTAAAGTTTATTATCACCATCTCAGAACAAAGGCATTTCGAACAGGGCAGGCAGCTCTGCTGCGCAAAACCGGAACATACAAAGTCGCTGTGGTAAAGTAAATGAATAATGAACAAATATATAAAGAATAAATAATAATATAGAAAACTTCAAAAACACAACTTTACCACGTGGCTGAAAATCTCTGTGCTGCGCAGAGTATGTAAGCGGAGTGGAGCGGCAACAATTTCCCCCCGCGCTCCTTACATTTAATAATCGCTCCGCTCCAGCTCCACTCCTCGCTCACTGATATCAGAAACACCGCTCCGCGTCAATAAATAAATAAATAAATAAATAAATAAGTATGTGTGAAATGTAACAGTCCTGTTCATAAAATAAAATAACAGGAGATTTTCAAACATAGTGTGCAATATTTGTTCCGACCAGCGACCACAGCTGATAATTGTCAGCATTAAAAGAGTATGCTGCTTTATCCAGTGCAAAGTTTGTAATGAAAATAATACGTTTTCGTCAGTTATTTTACCTACAGATCACACTATTTCTGATTTGAGTGATCCATCTCTATCAAGCTGAACATGTTTAACATATGATTTCCTGCTTAATGTGCAGTTATATTATGGACCATTGGCATGAATTGTACTCATGATGGAGCGGTGGTGGAGCGCTCTTGAAGAGAGTGAAAACCTTGACTATAGAGATCGCTCAGACATGTGATCAAATGGGCGGCAACCTCTTCAGAACGCAAAGAATTATGGGTATGTTTGGCCCGGCTGGCATAGCAGGCTAGTAATCTGGCATGAAAATAATGAAAAATTAACGTGAAAACAGAATATAATCCTATAAAATGCAGCGAGCTAAAGAAAACATTGTCGGACCATACCGCCTAAAACTAAATCCTTATGCAAAAACGAGATATGACGAGAAAATAAAGGGAATCAAAGGACTGGATCCTTACGAGCAGAGCGACTGGTCAAGGGACGTCAAACTGTTGCCCAACTTCCAGCACCCATATATATATATATACAACTATATGATATTAAGTGTTAGTGCATACACACACGAAGTTGCGATAATCAGAACTGTCCTTATTAGTGGTTCCATTTAGGTTGCGTGGGACTCAGCAGCGCACCAGCCAGAGAAGAGTCATGGCAGTGCGATGCTTGCACATGTCTGTAACTTATCACCCACAACCTACCCTCATACATTTCCAGTTCTTTTCTATGGATTCTTTATAATGTAAATGTTTTGATCTAAATGTATTAACATGTTAAATATGTAAAGAAACTGAAATTAAGTTGGTTGTTACTACTATTCAAGTTATGTAATTGAGTTTGTAATTGAGACAGAATTTCATTCAGTCTTTGTGTATTTTATTTACAGAGATGGCTAAAAATCATTAACGTTACATGTGAGAAGAGACATTACAAAATCTTTTGGAAAACAATTTTTTTTTTTACATATTAGATGTGAGCATGGTGTATAATTCTAACACGATGGCTTCACAACAATACTTGGACACATATTGGTCAAAGCACAGCACACAACCACAATTTTATCCAGCAAAGTCTTTAATGTTTTTAAAAGAAGTATCTTCTGCTCACCAAGGCTGCATTTATTTGATAAAAACAATTTAAAAAACAGTAATATTGTGAAATATTATTCCAATTTAAAACGGCTGTTTTCTATGTGAATATATAGTAAAGTTTAATTTATTTCTTGATCAAAGCTGAATTTTCAGCATCATTACTCCAGTCTTCAGTGTCACATGATCTTTCAGAAATCAGTTTAATATGACGATTTGATGCTCAAGAAACATTTATGATTATAAATGTTGAAAACTGTTGTGTACAAAATTTTCTTAAAATTCTTTGATGAATAGAAAGTTCAAAAGAACAGCATTCATTTAAAATAGAATATTTTCTAACATTATAAATGTCTTTACTGTAACTTTTAATCAGTTTAACTTGATGAATAAAAGTATTGATTTATTTTATTTCTTTCCCCAAAAAATAAAATAAAATTCTTACTGACCCCAAACTTTTGACCAGTAGTGTTTAATGTTACAAAGCTTTAGATTTAAAATAAAGGACGTTCTTTTGAACTTTCTATTCATCAAAGATGTTCATTTCAACACTGATAATCATAAATGTTTCTTGATCATCAGATCGTCATATTAGAGTGATTTCTTAAGGATCAAACACTGAAGACTGGAGTAATGATGCTGAAAATTCAGCTTTGATCACAGAAACAAATTGGGTCTCCTTACTGCGGTTATCCATGCCATTCGTCGCATTTTTGTCACCTCTAAAACATGGCTTGTACAATTATTATTCCACGCTGGAAAACGATAAAAGGATATTCCGTTCTTAAGCTTTAATCCACTTCTATCGTGAGAACGACTATTGCAGTATATAACACAGCAGGTAGACGGCATCTTGAACTCTTCCCTCCATGCAATCAAGTCTGGCGCCTAATGTTTGTGCCGCGGATTCCCAAAATGCTTTGCGTTCCCCACTGAGAATACGTCATGATGACGACACATGAGCGATCCTTATGGGAAGCCAAACAACCCAAAAGTGGGACGAAACAGCGCGGTATTAAAGCGCTCGCGCCGCGCTGTTTCGTCCCACTTTTGGGTTGTTTGGCTTCCCATACTTGACGCTCCGACTTTTAAAAAAATCCGCTCTTTCCTCCATTCAAAATCACACCGCTCCACTCCGCGCTCCGCTCATACTCTGCTATGCGCGAGTTAGGCATCACTGGCGCTTCCGGGGACGCACGCATTAAATCTCATTAAACTTTTTTTTTTTTTTTTTTTTTTTTCTAAAGCAGGCCCGAAGCCCGATATGCGTGAAAGTTATGACGTGAAAATTGGCCCGAAGCCCGGCCCTAGGGGCAAAAAAAAGTCGGGCCCCGACGGGCTCGGGCTCAAATGCAGGGCTCTACCTGTTAGGCCTTGTAGGCCCAAGCACTTTAATTTCATTTTTGTATTGAAAAGTGTGTCTACGTCTATAGTTTCTTAGAGCCAATAGCTATCTGTCTTGTTGTTGTAGCCTAAGTGGATTAATTTAGTCTTTTTTTAGAGGCATATAGATATCTGTTTGATCTGTTTTCTTTCTAAGCAGTTAGGCTATGTTTAGCCTATATGTTCATTTCTATGGCCTAAAGTGACTGAGGTTGAGGGGTTGGTCCTCTAATTGCACTTTATACTGAGAAAGCTATGTTCATCATGCTCACTTTGTGCATGACAGTTTTGTGTTGTGAACCACTTGAATTTAAAGTGAATAAAATAATGTCAACAATAAGAAAAGAAAAAATCTGCATCTTGTCATGGCATTGGAGTTTACATATAGTCCTGTTGTGTCTAATATGAATATACCTAAGCTATTCACAGATATTGCCAGATAATCACTTTACCTCTACCGTACTTTTAACAGACTTAGATAATTCTGACTGTCATCCTTTCTTGCATTGTCTTGAGCCTTCACGTTGCCAATAATAAACGATATTGTTGGTAGCCTGGAAAGGCCACAGTCATTATGCTAGCTTTCTACTGAATGTAAAATGCTCTGCAGTACATTTTGTCATTTTAGAATGTTAAGTTCTAATTCGTTCTAAACGTAACTAAGAAGTAATATAAGAGTCATGTAACATATTACAATTCTGAGAGAGTAATATTGTAAGGTAAGGGATTACTTTTAAATAACAGTAACAAGTAATCTGTAATGTATTACAGTTTGAAAGTAACTTGCACAACACTGTCCATATCATGATTTGATTTAAGTGTAATGACCTACGTAGTACCTTTGATTAATGCATCAAACTTTGACAGATTCCGTGACGTTCTGCGTTAAACTGTAAATTCCGTTTTATGACTGGATTCCGCGATTCCGTCCGTGTTTTCCGCATCGCGGAAATCATAAAGCCCTACATATGAGACATGGCTGGTTGGTCCAGTCTGAGATACTGCCAAACAGCGGACATACTGCTAGCACATTAGTATTAGTACACTACTCCCTGTGTTTGCATTCTGAGCAGCGAAGAAGAACTGGCTTCCGATTTGCTAGCGGGAATAGCTATCTTGTTTAAGAAAATGGTATTGGATCGGTACGTGGGTTCAAGTACTCGCCGATTCCGATGCTAGATTTTTTTGTGGTATCGGCAGCATTTCCGATACTAGTATCGGAATCGGAACAACCCTACTGAAAACAACTCAGAACACTTCAACAATGCAATAATTTGGGCAAGTAAAAGTTTTATTTTCCTGTCTACTTTAATGCACATGTGGTTCTGAACACACTTTGCTTCAGGATTCAATTTTTGCATTGAACTTAAATATGTAAGGGGTAATCAACGGCTTGCCGACCTGCATTAAAGGATTTTAAATGCACCATGTGGAGGCTAATAACCGCCCTACGCAAAGCAGAGGAGGGTGGTTGCCTCCGCGAAGTGCATTTTAAATTGTTGATTATCCCGCTTATTCCATGGTCATTTGCCAAGTTATAGACAAGTTAAAACTAGGATTGATCTTGCAGCGCATAATTTGACGAAAATAACCATCTTTTTTCCATATGGTCAGTTATGACACGCAGCTCTAGCATTCTGCCCGCTTCAAATCAATATTTGTAGTAATAAACACCACCCTAAAGTATATAGTATAGCAAGTGCAGGAAGTCATTAAGCTCACACACAAATCCTGGACCACAAAACCAGTCTTAAGTCGCTGGGGTATATTTGTAGCAATAGCCAAAAATACATTGTATGGGTCAAAATTATTGATTTTTCTTTTATGCCAAAAATCATTAGGAAATTAAGTAAAGATCATGTTCCATGAAGATTTCTTGTAAAATTCCTACTGTAAATATATAAAAATGTAATTTTTGATTAGTAATATGCATTGTTAAGAACCTAATTTGGACAACTTTAAAGCTGTTTTTCTCAGTATTTTGATTTTTTTGCACCCTCAGATTCCTGATTTTCAAATAGATGTATTGCGCCTGCGCCCGCTCCGTCTCCCGCACCCCAGTCATTTGAATCACTACATAATAACGAAAACAATACCTTACAAACAAAAAAGAAACAGGTTTTTACGACCAGAAATGTCTTAAAGTCAATGTCTTCAGTCCAAGGATCCAGTAAACGAATGCGTTCAAATAGTAAGTTCAAAACGCCTTTAAGAGAAAACAACTGTTTCCGAAATCGAGCAACAAAACAAGCTGTTTTTTTAACAGCTCAAGTTTGCTGGAAGCCAGACCCATTACATTTCTCTGTCTTTCACTGTCTTTAACCATTCAGCCACGTTCAAAGTTTTCTTTGTAAATGGTTTTCTATGAGAGGAAAACCTTTTAATATTACTTTCTTAATGTCACAGTTCTGTCAGTTCATGTCTGTTCTATTGGTTTCTCCCATTGTCTCCCCCTGTCATTTTGTTATCATTTGGTTTAGTCCTCGTCACCGTAATCTGTTTCACCTTTGTCTCTGTAATTAGTCACCATTTATAAGTCTGTTTGTTTGAAGAGTCTATGTTGGTCTTTAATCGTTGATTGTGTTCGTGTGTGGATGTTCCTCCCTGTTCCTGCTTGTTCCTGCCTGTTATTCTAAGGATATATTAAAAGATAGTGTTTATTGTATATTGTTTCTCGTCTCATCCGTCCAGCACGTCACCATTATTACAGAAAGACTGACCTAAACAGTTTACCCGGCACGTTTTCCCTGCGTTTATTTTTTCCCGTTTTTTACTCAGTGTTTATTTTTTCGGTGTATCATGGACCCTACTGTTCTCCTGATCCTCCTGAGGCAGCATCGATTCTACATCGAGCAGCCTATGCGTCTACTACCACGTAGGACTGAACTCAGCCACCAAGGCGCTGCTATCCGGGGAGGGTCCTCAAGAGAGCCTGCCGGATTTCATCCAGTGGGTGCTGGCGTCCTGCCAATCTTCCTGGACTGTCGGCGTCGTCGAGGAGGACGTCAGCCCCACTCACGACCCAGAACCCAGCCAAACATCACCCCGACATGCGGAGTTACAGCCCGAGCCCACCGACGATGGAGAACCAGAGCCGAGAGCGACAGAGCCAGAGCCGGACCCATCGGACCAGGTGCGAGAGCCGACTGCAACATCCGCGACGGTGGAGTATGACGTGGAGCAAGAGAGGGCTACAGAGAGCCCTGCCCACTGCACCACCACTGAGGGTGAGCTTGGATCTAATTCTGGGGATTTAATAGACTTCTTCTCGGATCTTGCCCAAGATAACTCATGTGACTTAATAGACTTCAGTACAGAAATATCCGTCTGTCCTGTCTGCCCGGAATTCCCACCCACCCACCCTCTGTCATCACATGCCATGTTCGTCTGGCCGCCGCTGTCCCCTGACAGCCCCTCAGCTCACCCTCAGCCCACCACCTGTGCAGTGGGCTCGCCGCGGGACTGCCAGCTTCCATCGGCGTCTCGGCTGGAGGATCCCTCAGCTCCGCCTCCAGCCTCCGAGTCCAGGACTCCGCCTCGGCCCTTCGACCCCGCGGTTCCACCGCGGCTCTCGACGCCCTCCTCTTCACCGTCGCCCGTCGATCCACCAGCTCCACCAGCTCCATCGTCTTTCCGGCTCCGCCCTGGTCAGTCGTCACCCCATCGGCCCCTCAGGACTCTGCTCCTCCGGCTGTGCCTCGTCACGCCGTCCCACCGGCTCCTTGGGACTCCTCCTTCCTGCGGGCACAGCCTCCATCCTCTGTCGCTCCGGCTCCGCCGCGGATCTCCGGGACTCCGCCTCCGCCTCGGACGCCAGAGCCTGTTCCACCTTGGCCCTCCGGATCCTCGGCGTCACCCCGGATCATCGGCTCTCCGTCTTCGCCTCGGGCTCCTTCTCCATCTGCTCCGCCTCTGTCGGTCGGCCCCATGGAGTCGGCACGCCTTCGTCCACCATGGTTCCTCCCTCCGTCGGCTCCACAGTGGGCCGTCATTATGGCTGTGGTCTGGGTCTGTTCCTCCTGCCCTGGATCCCTCCTGTCTCCTCCCTGGCTCCTCCCTCCGTCGTCGCCCCCTTGGACTGTCTGTTCTGCCACCTGGACTTTTGTTTTGGTCCCCCTCCTGGTATCGCGTCCTCCGCCGAAGCCTCCTCCAGTGACTCTGTTGTTTTGTTTTCTTGCCCCTCTTGTTCATTTTTGTTTGTTCTTTCTACGGCGCGAGGACGCGCCTTTTCGGAGGGGGGCGTAATGTCACAGTTCTGTCAGTTCATGTCTGTTCTATTGGTTTCTCCCATTGTCTCCCCCTGTCATTTTGTTATCATTTGGTTTAGTCCTCGTCACCGTAATCTGTTTCACCTGTGTCTCTGTAATTAGTCACCATTTATAAGTCTGTTTGTTTGAAGAGTCTATGTCGGTCTTTAATCGTTGATTGTGTTCGTGTGTGGATGTTCCTGCCTGTTCCTGCTTGTTCCTGCCTGTTATTCTAAGGGCCCGATCACACCGAACGCGTCTTTTAGTTCTAAAAACGTGAGGCGCACAGCACTGCCTTTTTTGGTGACTTTTAATAAAAGAGCAATGTGCTGCGGTTTTTTTATGTTGCTAAGCAATGACCAAAACAGCTGTCCTGTCAGTCAAATCAAAGGATTATAGCGCGAGCGCTCTAAAATCTTAGTTTTTTGCTGTTAAGTAAACTGTCATATTAGCAGAAACCCTAAATAATACAGCTCCGGGTTACCCACGATAGACACCAAAGGTTTCTCCTCCTTTTCTGCAGTCTCCGGAATTTTTAAGCAACGGTAAACTTTCGTCACCACAACAGAAGGCCCGCCTCTCTGTTCATTCGATTGGACAATGGAAAAGAACGCGAATGACGTTGGGCGTTTTTCCGCTCAGAGTTGATTTTTTTTCAACTTCAGGCGCTCAGAGCGCTCCTGCAAAAACGCGAGGCGCAGCAGGCGGCGAAAACGCGAGGCACCCGGTGCGCATAAGCAGCGCGGAGAACGCTCACTGCCAACAGAAAACCATTCAAAAGAGGCGCCTCCAACTGCTAAAACGCGTTCGGTGTGATCGCGGCCTAAGGATATATTAAAAGATAGTGTTTATTGTATATTGTTTCTCGTCTCGTCCGTCCAGCACGTCACCATTATTACACTTAATGCATTAAGCCATGTTAAGTTTTTGTTTATACAGTTGCAATCAAAATTATTCAACCCCCCCAGAGACTGCAGTACTTTACAAATGATTTTGGCTCTTCCTGAAGATCCAGGACTAAATTGCATCTACATCAGTTTTCTGGCATATTAAAAGTGATAATGTCAATATATAATGTAATGTTTTTGAGTTATAGGATTTTTTAATAACACAGCTATGTCAGAATTATTCAACCACTATTCAACATTGCTGTTTTAAGACAATTATTTTTATGGTAAGTTACAAAATTGTCTTAAAAAATTGTCTTAAGCCTTTACAAAGTTATTCAAAATGGAATTAGCTTGGGGTGTAACACATAGTATACTCTTGGCCCATTCATGTGCTGAAGGTGAGTAGCAAATATGGTAAAGTCATCAAAGCTCACACAAAATCAATAGAGAAGAAATAGTTTGCTCTATTAGAAAGTCTACATGAAGATTTCTAAGACATTACATGTCCCTAGAGACACAGCTGGCAGCCATATTCCTTAGATTAAAGTGTGTTGAACCAGAAAACCTTTGAGGCTGTTGAACAAAAAAACACAATATCATAAAATGTTTGATCAGATCAACTGAGAAAAACTTGCAATGTACAGCCAAAGACTTGCAAGATGACCCGACAAAAGGAGGAAAAATATTTCAATACTGTGAATAAGATGAACACTAGACAATTATGGCCTTCATGCTGAGGAATCTTGCTGAATACCACTCTTGACCATGCTAAAATTCATTTGGATAGACCTGTGGAGTTCTGGAAGAATGTTTTATGGAGTGGTGTGTCCAAACTGGAACTTTTTTGGGCGTATGGATCAGAGGTATATCTGGTGCAAAAAAGACCAAGCTTATAGGCAGAAGAACACCATCTCCATCATCAAACATGGAGGTGGGCCAGTCCTGCTATGGGGTTGTTTTACTGTAGCAGGAAGTGGAAAACATGACCATACAAAGTATATCATTGATTTATTAAAGTATCAGACAATTTTGGCAAACATTGTGATGCCTTTTGTGCAAAGTCTGAAGCTAATAATCAATGGACTTTCCTGCAGGACAATCAGCCCAAAGTATAAATTCAAATCTACTTACGCTTGGTTTAGGAATCAGTCATAGAATATTTTTAAGTGGCCTGTTCAGTTTGCAGATTTAATTCTCATCGAAAATACATGGTTGAATTTGAAGCAAGCAGTGGCAAAGTAAAAACCAAAGATTATCAGTGATCTGAAAGCTTTTTCAGGCGAGGAATGGCCCAAGATTGCAGCAGAAAGGTGACAGAAGCATCTAAGCACTTCCAGGCAGTGTTTATTGGTGGTTTTAAAGAATAAAAGATTCTACACCAAATTTACTTTCAGGGGTTGAATAATTTTGAAGATAAATGTTTAGAGCCAATTCGATTTTTTTTTTCATTATTCATCAACGTACGTTCTCAGAATTACTCAAAAGTGTATTAATAGACTTTCTTTAATAGTTTACTGATGCCTTTGTTATATTGTTTTCACAAAATGTTGTTCTCTGCAGCAAAATGTCTTGCAGGTCAAGGGGGTTGAATAATTTTGATTGCAACTGTAGGTAAATGCTTAATATAAAACCATATGCATTGATTTCATATTCTGGAGTCCTCTGCTTGCAAACTCCTTTTAGAAAGGCAAAGAATATCCACATAAGGTAGGTTATGTGCTAAGTGCTATGACAAGTCTTATTAAGCTTAACACGGCACACAAAGCGAGTTTTTTTATTTATTATATAGATAGTTTTTTTTTTTGTTAAGAAAACAAGCAGTAAGTAAATTAATAGAGTATAAGTCTAAAAGTTTTTTTTTTTTTAAAGAATAGAATTAGAATAGAGGGTGCTAGAGGGTCAAATAAATACAATATAATATTTTAGTCATATCAGCTTTAGTTATTGTTAATACACAAAGTGTAATTGGTCATTTAAATTTATGTTTTTAAATGGAAAAAGTATCGGCGATATTGGCCCTGTATTTACTTTGTAAAAAATTAGCAGTATCGCCCCACCCCTAATCTAAACAGTGAGCAAATATTTGGCATTTCCTACTTTGAACCACTGTGACCTGGGAGGAGTTTATGACGAGTCTAAAGTTTGCTTTCTGTTTCAGATCTTTGGAACAGCTTGTTTGTTTATGTCCATGGCAAAAGGAGGTTTTTGTCTATTTATTATCATGCTGTAAGGTTTCCCCACACTGAGAACCATGGAGGAGAGCTTCCCTTTTCGATACTCTTTATTGGAATACCTGTTTACTTTGGTGGGATTGGTATTGTTCCTGCTGGATATAGCGCTGGATATTTGGACTGTTGTGTCATTTTATCAGGATGGGGCCTATGTGTACATGGCAGTGATGATCTTCCTGCTGCTGGGCTCTTCCGTGTTGTTACAGGTGTTCAGCTGGCTCTGGTACTCTGATTCCCTAGAACAGATTGAGACTACAGTGGAGAAATTTGCAGACAGGCATTTATTGATCAAACCATTCCACTTCCTGCAGCTTGGAGTCTACCTCAGGTCTGTGACAGACTGGCTTCTCATCTTTCCTTGAAAATGCTTGAGAAGAAGAAATAATCATTAACTTAGCTTTAAAAAGAGTACATACAAATACAAAAAATTCCTTTACATAAAATGATTAAGCTGATTTTTATTTCGACCCACTTAAGCAGTACATCTTCATATGCCTTTAAAATATGGTTAACTTTTAAGATTTGAAGCATTGCACATTCAGACCTTCTTTTTCATAAGCAGGGTTGCAAAGGGGTGGGAAAAATCCAGAAACTTTCCAAACATTTCCGAAAATTCCCTAAATTTTCCAAGCGTTTCCCAGAAAGTTTCTAAATTCTGGAAAATGTCATGCATTTCCTTCCTTTTTGCAACTCTATTCACAAGACTAATGCTCAATAAAATAACTTTCACCCAAACTCTGTCATCATTTACCCATGTCTTTCCAAACTCATAAGGCTTTTGTTTATCTTCAAGTCTTCAAATCAAAACTAAATAGAGCTGTTTTCTTAATCCTTAATATGAACAATTGATTTGGGTTTAAAAACAAACTCACCTAATGTAAATGCTTCATAATGTAAACGGTGGCCTCACTGATGGCTATTGTAAAGCTCTGTTGTATAAAGCGTTGCTTGAGTAAATGCAAGTACCTTGTGTTCACAGGTATGCCGGGCTAATAGAGATTTCCACAACACATTTTGTTAATCGCACTAATAGTTTCACAGAAGGGGTAGCTGTGTACCTGAGCCATGATCTTCAGATGCTTCGTCTATTTGAGACATTTTCTGAAAGCGCGCCTCAACTCATACTCATGATGTCTATAATCCTGCAAAGAGGAGAGCTGGAGCTTATTACAGGTCTGTCTCAAATTTAGAAAAAGAATTTTCCGTGCATGCATGCATAGTAACTTTTCAAAACAGTAAAAATGTTTTATTGAAAATAGTAATTACAACAACCTAATTATCTATTTTATAACTAGTGTCTACATATAAAACTGATCTGAGATGGTAAAAACCATGTAGACACTGGTTTATGGGTTCAAAAAGGTCGCCCCCTAGTGGCGAACCATAGACATTTTTTTTTTTGCTGAAATCACATGACTTTGGCAGTTTGATACATGCTCTGAATAACTAGTTCAAAATAAATTATTCTGTTATAGTGCGATATTGTTTAATTTCAGGCAATGGTTTTTCATTTCAGCTTTAAAAATCCTCACATCAGCTGCTGCAATTGCTAGTAGCGTTGCTATGTATCATCGCAGCATGCGTGCCTTTCTTCCTAAAAAACGCAAGATGAGCTGGATCTCCACTGGCGTCTACTTCCTGTGGAACTTGTTGCTGATCATTCCCCGTGTAACTGCTCTGGCGCTCTTCTGCAGTGCATTGCCATGCTTCATCATAGCTCACTTCCTGTCCCTGTGGATGCTGCTGGTTTTAGTGATCTGGAGACAAAAAACAAGTTACATGGAGCCTGGTTGGGAATGGCTCTACAGAGCTGTTGTTGGACTCATCTGGTACTTCAGCTGGTTTAACGTATCCACAGAAAGCATCAAAATAAAGATGGTTCTCTATTATACTTTCATAGCTTTGGACACAGCGATGCTGCTGGGCCTCTGGTACTGGAAGGTGTTTGAGTATGCAGGCTGCTGGAGCTCCTTGAATCCTTATGTAGTGATCCCGACACTCTTAGGTTTGTACGTCACTGGAATACTAGTGAAAATTATATACTACAGATGGTTTCATCCCAACTGTGATGAAAAGAAAATAGCTGAACCCATTGAAGAAAGGGAGATCAGAATTCAGATGGCATGTTTTAACATAGAATCAGACTCAACTCCTGCTCAACCTCCCATTGCACTTCCCAATAGACCCAATAGACATAGGAAAATGGCTGCAAATTTTTACTCTTAGTTCTTAGCCATTTACCCCCCCCCCCCCCCAATTTTATCATAATTCATTAATTAAAATTAAAATTTAATTAATTTAAAAAAAATATTTTGTATTTTTCCATAGAGAATACCTTGTTTTTGTACAAAAATATTTTGATAAAGAAAAAATGGTTTAACATGCATGACTGAAGAACACACCAGAGGCAGAAGTTTGATCTGCCACACGTTTATAATCACAGTATTTGTATTTTACAAAATTATCTTCAAGTTTATATATTTTTCTTAAAGGTCCCATATCGTCAAAATCAAAATTTCCTGGCTTTTTTCATGATAACTAAGGTCTAGGGGCTATCTAACTACCATATGAGTTTCAAAACAGTCAATCCACAGTAAACTGCACACAGCCTGCTTAAAGTAGCTGTTCATTTTCACGAGCTGCTGTGACTTCCGTAATGATGTGACGTCCAATCGACTCAAGTCACCGCCTTCAGTCACAAACCAACGTCCCACCCTCCTTTTGTCAAACCCCCAGACAACAACGCATCCATTCCATTGAGCAACAACAACACGAAAACAAGTGGAGAAAACCCTGTTCAGTCGATAGATGTCAAGCTACGATCATTACACAGGCTTCAGAACAACGTTAATATAAGAGACCAGCGGCACGTCAACTTCAGCCTCTTTCACACAGCGATTCCGGTAAATACACGGATAATGTGTCCCACGATTTGTTCCGGAATTGTTTAATTTGGTTCATTCACAGTTGTTTTCCGGAATCTGTGCGTGCTTTACACACAACCCATAAAGACATGTGACGTTTGGATGTGAGATGTAATGCGACGCGTACGTTTCACTAAACTGAAACTAACCTGGACAAACTGTGCTTCAGCGCTGATAGTGAGGAGCTGGCTCTGCCTGATGATCGCTGCTTCATTCCACTTTGCACGTAACGTTATTTTTCGTTGTGAAGAGTCGCTTGATAACGTGCATCATTACTACAACACTGCCTTTAGGTTCTGGCTTTGGTTCACACAGTTCCCGTAATTTTCCAGAATCAGCGCGCATTGTGAAAGGGGCTTTACTAAAGCAACAGTTATGTAGCTTACTGCATTCGGTGTTTGTAAAAGAAAAAACATTAATGATCATTCTAAAATATCCTGTTGAGTATCAGCTCTCTCTATTGCTCTGAGCTCGCTTACGCTTACAGCATACATGACCGTAGTTACCTGTGATTGGCCTGGTTGTGCGTCACTCAGAAAACAACAGGCCAATCAGAAGAGAGGCTCATGAATATTAATTAGATGGGCCAAAATCGACCTGTTTTTGACAGAGCTCCTAAAAAAGGAGCTGTAAAAATATATTGAGATGGATTTTGGCACTTATACCGCAAATATATATTCTTAAGGACATCAACAAATAAAATAAACCTCCAGAAATGTGTACGATATGGGACCTTTAAGATTGTACAGTTGAAGTCAAAAGTTTACACTCCCCTTTTAGAATCTGCAAAATGCTAATTATTTTACCAAAATAAGAGGGATCATACTGTCACAAGCGCGGTCTCTGTGGCTCCCTCTATCCCGCGCCAGCGGGAACCTTCACCTGAATATTGACTACATTACCCACAATCCCGTACCTGGGAACGCTCATTTCCAGTTCCGGGTCTCCCGGTTCACTTCCTCTATGGCGGCCTTAAGAGCGTGCCACGCCAGCTCATTCACTGCGAAGTTTTGTCGGTTATGTACCCAATCCTGAGCGTTATTCATTGGACTGTCTTACTGCTGCCAACCGGACTGGATATACTGTGTGTGAACCTCTTCTGCCTGCCCTTTATCGACCCACGCTTTCCCTACGGACTACTGTTGTTGATCTCAGCCTGCCTCGACCCCATTGCATGGACTCTGACTACTCTTCTGGATTTGCCTTCACCACACCAGTTTGCCGTTGTTGACCTAAGCCTGTTTGATTTGTCTTTTGATAATAAACTGTTGCACATGGATCCTATGTCTCTCGATTCTTCTGATGCCGCGTCACAGAAAACTTCGCCACCCACGGATCCAGCGACAGTCTCCCAGATCGCATCGGAGATGTCTACTCAAGCCACGTTGTTGATGCATCACCAACAGCAATTGGATCAACTGAGCGCGTTGACTGCTCAACTGGTTCAAGCGATCAGAGGTATGCAAGCTTCAACACCACCCAGCACGCCTTCTCCGACTGCTCCGATCAACCCTCCAGTCCCACCCACGGCTAATCCAGCGGCTACCACAAGCCCCCGACTCGCTTTCCCTGAGAAGTTTGACGGTGCTGCAGCTAAGTGTAAGGGATTTCTACTTCAATGCACTTTGTTTGTGAACCAACAACCGAACTTGTACGCTTCAGACGAGAGCAAAATAGCGTTTGTGTGTTCACTCCTCACGGGAAGAGCTCTGGATTGGGCTACTGCGGTTTGGGATCTGGGCCAACCTACCTATCCAACATTTGCAACATTTCTACGGAGCTTCAAGGAGGTGTTTCAACCCACTCCGGAGAGCGGTGATGCTGGAGAGCAGATCATTGCTCTACGTCAGGGTCGGCGTACCGCAGCAGATTATGCTTTGGACTTTCGCACACTAGCAGCACAAAGTGGATGGAACGACGGGCCTCTCAAGTTACATTACCGTAAGGGACTCACTTCAGAGCTTCAAGTGGAATTGGCATGCCGTGATGAGGGATTAACTTTGGCTCAATACATCGACCTCTCCATCAGGATCGACAATGTGATGCGAGCACGCAAAGTCAACCGGCCTTTCACCACTCCGGTTTCCATGCAACCATCGACACCTACTGGACCCGAACCCATGCAGCTGGGGACCACTAGGATCACTCTCGAGGAACGAGAGCGCCGAATGCGGAACCATCTCTGCCTCTATTGTGGACAAACTGGACATATTCGGGCCACATGTCCAACACGACCACCACGTCCACCCACCTCGGTGAGTTCCCATAGACATTGTTTGAATCGTTGTGTGATTCCCGTGGTTCTCAGTGTGGGTGGTCGGTCCATCAGGACCACTGCTCTTATTGACTCTGGGGCTGCAGGAAACTTCATCGACATGAACTTTGTGAAATCCAACCACTTACCCACTCTCTCTTGTGTTTCCCCTGTGTCAGTGGCCGCCCTCGACGGGAGACCACTAGGCTCTGGACGCATTGACCACACCACGGAGGATCTCACCCTCTGTCTAGAGCCCAACCATCAAGAAATCATTCGTTTCTTTGTCATCACCTCACCACAGTCACCACTCATTCTGGGATTTCCATGGCTGGATCGTCACGAACCGACCATCTCCTGGGCAGGAGGTAACATCACTCACTGGTCTCCATATTGTCACCAACACTGCATTACCTCCGGATCAAAGACTCACTCCAACCCGACCGAACAACCTTCCAGCAGCGTCATTCCTCCAGAGTACCACGATCTGCTCGAGGCCTTCAGCGTCCTCAAGGCTACCACCCTACCACCCCACCGACCTGGAGACTGTGCCATCGACCTCAAACCAGGAGCCGTAACACCACATGGTCGTATCTTTCCACTCTCCCAACCAGAGTCCGAGGCCATGGAGAAATATATTCAAGAGGAACTGGCTAAAGGGTTCATCCGAGCTTCCACATCTCCAGCTTCGGCGGGATTCTTCTTTGTCAAAAAGAAGGAGGGAGGATTAAGACCCTGTATTGACTATCGCTCTCTCAACGAAATGACGGTGAAGTACAGATACCCTCTTCCTCTCGTTCCTCCGGCTCTGGAGCAGCTGCGTTCAGCAAGGTTCTACACAAAGCTGGATTTACGCTCGGCATACAACCTCATTCGCATCCGGGAAGGAGACGAGTGGAAGACCGCCTTCTCCACGACTTCAGGTCACTATGAGTACCGGGTTATGCCCTTCGGCCTGGCCAACAGTCCCTCCTACTTTCAGGCCTTCGTCAACGAGGTCTTCCGGGACATGCTGAATCGGTGGGTCATAGTATACATTGACGACATCCTCATCTTCTCGAACACACTTGAGGAACATGTCCAACATGTCAGGTCCGTGCTCCAACGTCTCATACAGCATCAGTTGTACGCCAAGGAGGAGAAATGTCAGTTTCATCAAGAGAGCATCACTTTCCTGGGGTACGTTATCAGTCCTGAGGGCGTTGCTATGGATGAAAGGAAGGTTACTGCAGTGCTGGAATGGCCACGTCCCAAAACCCTCAAAGAGCTCCAAAGATTCCTGGGATTCTCTAACTTCTATCGTCGATTCATTCGAAACTTCAGTACTGTAGCAGCTCCCCTAACGTCTATGGTCAAGAAGGGAGAGAAACATCTTACCTGGTCAACCGAAGCTCTGCATGCTTTCCAAGAACTCCGCCAACGATTCACCACAGCTCCCGTGCTTCGTCACCCAGATCCCCAATTACCTTTCCTCGTGGAGGTGGACGCCTCCAGTTCAGGAGTTGGAGCAGTACTCTCTCAGCGCCACCATCAACCTTCCAAGACTTTTCCATGCGCCTTTTTCTCTCATAAACTCAGCCCGGCTGAGAGAAATTATGATGTGGGGAACAGAGAGTTGCTCGCCATCAAGCTCGCCTTGGAGGAATGGCGGCACTGGCTGGAGGGAGCGAAGCATCCGTTTATCGTCCTGACTGATCATAAGAATCTGGAATATCTCCGTTCTGCCAGGGTTCTTAATCATCGCCAAGCCAGATGGTCACTCTTCTTTACCAGATTCCAATTTGAAATTCACTACCGTCCAGGCTCCCAGAACACTAAGGCAGATGCTCTCTCTCGCATCCATGAACCTGATCACGTTCCTCAATCTCCCGAGTCCATCTTACCAGCATCCATGATCATTGCACCAGTTATGTGGGATCTCATGACGGAGATTACCGAGGCCCATGCCCAGGATCCACCTCCAGCAGAGTGTCCAGCTAACCTCACGTATGTACCTGTCAACCTACGATCTCGAGTACTCTCTGAGGTTCATGCCACACCCAGCTCTGGCCACCCGGGAATGGAGGCAACCATCCAGCTTCTCCGCAATCGTTTCTGGTGGCCCAATCTACGTGCAGACACCATAACCCATGTCAAGAACTGTATCATTTGCAATACCTCTAAGAGTTCCCATCAACTCCCCGCTGGTCTGCTGCAACCGCTACCCATTCCTCAACGTCCTTGGTCCCACATTGCTGTGGACTTTGTAACCGACCTACCCCCTTCCCAGGGATACACTACCATTCTGTCAGTGGTCGATAGATTCTCCAAAAGTTGCCGCTTCATTCCCCTTCCCAAACTACCCACCGCCATGGAGACGGCGGAAGCATTGTGCAACTCCCTGTTCCGATTCTACGGGCTGCCCGAGGACATCGTCTCGGACAGGGGTCCTCAATTCTCGTCCCGCCTTTGGACCAGCTTCTTCCGCCTCTTGGGCGTCAACATTAGCCTCACGTCAGGCTACCATCCGGAGGCAAATGGTCAAGTTGAACGCCTGAATCAGGAACTCACACGCTTCCTCCGCTCCTACTGCATGAACCGTCAGGAGGATTGGAGTAGATTCCTGTTCTGGGCTGAGTATGCTCAAAATTCACTAAGAAAACCCTCTACTAACCTGACACCTTTCCAATGTGTGCTGGGTTTTCAACCTCCCTTATTCCCCTGGTCTGGGGAACCTTCGGATCTCCCCGCTGTAAACTCCTGGTTCCAGCAGAGTGAAGCTACCTGGAATCAAGCTCACATCCACCTCCAGAGAGCTGTTCGTCGCAATCAGGTTCAGGCAGATCGTCAGCGCCGGCCCAATCCACCCTACGAACCAGGACAATGGGTTTGGCTCTCTACACGGAATCTACGCCTTCGCTTACCATGCAAGAAATTAAGTCCCAGGTACGTGGGTCCATTCAAAATCACCCGTCAAATCACTCCAGTGTCATTTAGACTAGACTTACCTGCAGAATACCGTATCTCACCCACATTCCATGTTTCTCTGTTAAAGCCCGCTGGTCGCCCGGAGGAGAGGGAGGTCCTAGACGAGACCGCTCCACAGGTGCCCGCTCCCCTGATCATCGATGGCGAGGAGGTCTACAGAGTCAGTACTATCCTGGACTCCCGACGCCGGAATGGTCTCCTACAATACCTGGTCGACTGGGAGGACTATGGTCCCGAGGAACGGTCTTGGGTGCCCGCCAAGGACATCTTGGATCCATCTCTCACCGCAGAATTCCATTCTACCCACCCAGATCGGCCAGGACCTCGTGGTAGGGGAAGACCTCGGCGTCGGCCACCTCCTCGTGCCAGGAGGCACTCGCAGGGGAGGGGCTCTGTCACAAGCGCGGTCTCTGTGGCTCCCTCTATCCCGCGCCAGCGGGAACCTTCACCTGAATATTGACTACATTACCCACAATCCCGTACCTGGGAACGCTCATTTCCAGTTCCGGGTCTCCCGGTTCACTTCCTCTATGGCGGCCTTAAGAGCGTGCCACGCCAGCTCATTCACTGCGAAGTTTTGTCGGTTATGTACCCAATCCTGAGCGTTATTCATTGGACTGTCTTACTGCTGCCAACCGGACTGGATATACTGTGTGTGAACCTCTTCTGCCTGCCCTTTATCGACCCACGCTTTCCCTACGGACTACTGTTGTTGATCTCAGCCTGCCTCGACCCCATTGCATGGACTCTGACTACTCTTCTGGATTTGCCTTCACCACACCAGTTTGCCGTTGTTGACCTAAGCCTGTTTGATTTGTCTTTTGATAATAAACTGTTGCACATGGATCCTATGTCTCTCGATTCTTCTGATGCCGCGTCACACATACAAAATGCATGTGTTTTTTTTATTTAGTACTACTGACCTTTAGTGCTAACTGAATTTTTTAAAATGACTCCTTTCAAAAGTTTGCATCCCCTTGATCCGTAATACTTTGTTGTTACCTGAATTATCCACAGCTGTTTTTTTGTTTAGTGATAGTTGTTCATGAGTCACTTGTTTGTCCTGAACAGTCAAACTTCCCGCTGTTCTTCAGAAAAATCTGTTGGGTCCCTCAAATTCTTTTGATTTTCAGCATTTTTGTGTATTTGAACCCTTTCCAACAATGACTGTATGGTTTTGAGATCCATCTTTTCACACTGAGGACAACTGAGGGACTCATATGCAACGATTACAAAAGATTCAAACACTCACTGATGTTTTAAAAGCAAAAAGATGCATTAAGAGCCTTCAGAAAACTTTTTGAATATGAAGATCGTGCTAAATAAAGGTTATTTTGTCTTCTAGGAAACATGTATCTTCTGCAGCCTCTAATGGGCACTACTAAATTATAAAATACGAAAAATGTCTTCATTCTAGATATCTGTTCAAACGTTTTTACCCCCCGGCTCTTAATTGATCGTGTTTCTTTCTGGAGCATCAGTTAGCATTTAAATCTTCTGTAATAGTTGCATTTGAGTCCTTCAGTTGTCCTCAGTGTGAAAAGATGGATCTCAAAATAATATAGTCATTGTTGGAAAGGGTTCAAATACACTAAAATGCTGAAAAAACAAAGAATTTGTGAGACCTAAAGGATTTTTCTGAAGAACAGCAGGCAGTTTAACTGTTCAGGACAAACAAGGGACTCATGAACAACTATCATTAAACAACAAACACAGCTGTGGATCATTCAGGTATCAACACAGTATTAAGAATCAAGTGTATGTAAACTTTTGAACCAGGTTGTTTTTATAAATTCAAGTGTTATTTTCTCTTGTGGATTCAGATCAGTACCAAATAAACAATAACATGCATGATCTCTCTTATTTGAGTAAAATAATTAATTTTGTCTGTTTTTTAAAAAGTGGCAAAAATCAATCATAATAGGATCAGATTGCTCTAAGAATCTAATGTCGGAAATGTCTGAGGAAACCAACTTCCTTTAAAATATCTTTTGTGTTCCACAGAGGAAAGAAAGTCATACAGGTTTAAAACAACACGAGGAGGAATAAATAATGACACAAGTTTCATTTTTGGGTGAACTATCAATTTAAAGGATTTCGCTTCGATTCCATTAGGAAGTTGTTACTATTTCCAATTCGACTAGCATTCTTACATGATTTCTTGACAGAAGTGTGTTGGTTAATGTCAAAGGCTACACTGAAACACATCTATTTACCTGGAAATAGTCAAAGACATTTTGTTTTAAATGTAAATCAGCTTATAAAGTGTTCACTGTTATTGGTTTAGTTTATGTAGGTACTGTATCTTGTGAAATTCCTATAATTTTATTTTTCACTATGGATTGAACTGAATGACACTGCAAATAAATAGTTCATGCTCACTTCCCATCTGTTTCTCACTAAAATTGATCTATTACACAATAGTAAAGGTTCACCATGTGAAGTTCCTGTACGTGGTCTTTGTGGCTCTAGTTTCATTTTGAAATCATATGGAAATGTCTGGCGTCACGAGTCTGGAGAGTTAGATATCGGTTAGCTCTTTGAAACGTGTCTTAACATGTGAATACTTGGGGTGAGATATTACGGCAGTTCTTTCCAGTAATTAGGGACTTTTCTGACAGGTTTCCACTGCACGTTTTGTAGATGTATTAAATAAATTCAGGCAGACTATGTCCTTTATGTGTCAATGTCCTAGCAGTCAAAATTATTCAGATTATGTCTGGCATTCTGGTATTCCTTTAGATAACTGAGCATTTAGTATAGAGAATATGTGCCATTTTATTTATGCTTTTCCTGAGGCAAGCATTGGTACTATTGTCATGCATTAAGTTATGGATTTATTCATATAAATATATATGAATAATCAAACAAATACCCTAGCAATGCTACCCAGAACAACCTTTTTACACCTACATAAATATCCCAATATTGTGGCATTTATAGCTTGCTGAAGTCATTATCTCTTGATGAGGAAATCCTTAGTATTTGGGCAAGTAAAGATTTTCTTTACCTATTTAATTTAATGGGTATGTGGTTCTCAACACATTTTGCTCCAGACCCCAGTGTTTACATTTCACTTTTTTTATTATACAAAAGTTTATTTATTAAGCAAACACTTTTGTGCAAACAATGCATTTGAGGTGTTGATTTGTATTAATTTATGTATTTATTTGGACTGAAAATCACTGCTCAGTATACTGGACTATGTATTTATAAATTAAACATTGAGCAAATAATTCACGTTTCCCAATGTGTGAGTTTGGTCACATGGGACATCACTGACCAAACTCTGACACATGACTAATCATTCAAAGGCATGACATGGGAGGAGTTATGAGTGGACATAAACTTTATTTTCTGTTTCAGATCTTTTTAACACAATATATATACACAGAACAAATCGTTTTACTGTCATTCTGTAAGGTTTCTCAGACTGGACTGAATCATGGTGGCGACTCAGGAGTGCTTTCCTTTTGGATGTTTACTGAAATACCTGTTTACTTTGTTGGGATTATTTTTGTTTGTGCTGGATATAGTACTGGACGTTCGGACTGTTGTGTCATTTTATCAGGATGGGTCCTATGTGTACATGGCAGTGTTAATCTTTCTGCTGCTGGGCTCTTCAGTGTTGTTACAGGTGTTCAGCTGGCTCTGGTACTCTGATTCACTGGAACTGATTGAGACTAAGGTGGAGAAATTTGCAAAGGAGCATTTATTGATCAAACCATTCCACTTCCTGCAGCTCGGCGTCTGCCTCAGGTCAGTGACAGATTTGCTTCTCAATTGTTAGCACACTTTAGTGTTTAGTTTTAAGAAGTGTCCAAACCCGATATTTTTTAATGATACCTCATTGTTATTCAGTGAAAACATGTCACTTCAAAATGTTCACAAAGACATTGTAATTGTATGAATTACGTGGTTTAAAGTCTTCTGAAGAGAAAACATAACTTTAAATATAAACACTTGGTCAATGATATGACGCCTAAATTTTCTGTCCGATTTTTTTTTGTTAAAAATTGGTTAAAATGTGTTTAAAAAAAAAGAAAAGAAAAAAAGAGATGACATGTATATGAAGTTCCTCTCCCCTGTTATGTACTCACTTTAAAGGGGTCATATTATGCTTTTATCACTTTTTGAATTTTAGTCAGTGTGTGGTGCGTATGTTTGGGCTTAAAAAACATCTACAGAGTTACAAATCTCCAAAGTCCAATTCAAAGGGAGATATTTAGTTTTGAAAAAATCCCTTTTTAAGAACGACAACAAATGGCTTGTTTGGACTACAGCGTTTGTTTTCCGGATGCTATGATGTCACAAAGCTCATTAGAATATTATTCAAATAAATCCCGCCTATGGAAATTCAAATCGTTGGCAGATAGGGAGGGACAAGGTGGGGGATTAGCCTAAATCTTGCAATGTAGCATGGACAGCTACTCCTGGGATACTTCAGCGAGCCACAGGGCAGCTGGTATAAATGCAAGCATTGACTAAAGTGACCACGAACTGCTCCCCCTGTTGAAAAAAACTGCATATGCTGGTTAGGTATGTTTTGGTGCTGGGATGCTGGTTTTAGCTGGTTTATGCTGGTCCTTTGCTGGTTTATGCTGGTCATGGTCAAGGACCAGCATAAACCAGCAAGGACCAACTTAAACCAACATACCAGCATAAAACAGCTAAGGACCAGAATAAACCAGCGAAGGACAAGCATAAACCAGCAAAGGAGCAAAGGACCAGCATAAACCAGCAAAGGACCATCTTAAACCAGCAAAGGACCTGCTTAAACCAGCATACCAACATCAAAACCTACCTAACCAGCATATGCTGGTTTTTTCAACAGGACCGGTAGCCGTGCTGGAGCCGCGTCATTGACGTGTGTGGTAGAGAGGGTCGAAACAATGCTGATGTAAACACAAGCATTGACTAGACTAATGATCATCAGTGGCCGAGTAGCCATGCTGTAGACGTGTGCAGTGTGCGGTAAAAGATGTATTCATCGTACAGTGTAGATAGCTTCACTAGCCTTACGCTGGAGCTGGTTTTGGGCATGTAAATAATTAAATAAATTAGCACAATAATGATAATATCAAGTATCGGTGATCTCACAGGCTGACGATAAGACCAACAATACTGTAGCGTATTATTTACTCACCCTCTACACCCTCTAGGTGTATATGACATTATTTTACATTATATTATTATATTATATAGTGTATTAAAAAGGATCCTGGCACTCCCAAGCGTTAGAACGGCATAGACTGGTGTTTCTCTCCATCAGTCCAAAACAAGTCCAATAAAATGCATCGATCCATAATAAAAAGTTCCTCATATGGCTCCGGGGAGGTCAATAAAAGCCTCCTGTAGTGAACCGATGTGTTTTTGTAAGAAAGAAATCCATATTTAAAATGTAAGGATCACTTTAATCTAGCTTGCGCCAACAGTTGTACACAAACTTGCTGCTTTGGAGAGGGGTCTGGCAGGACTGAAACGCTGTCTAAGCTGTTCGCCAATCGCGGCACAGTGGGACTGCTAACCAATCACAACACATTTAGTTTTTCGGAAGGCGGACCTTCATCAAACCCGTAACTAATTGATCCATTTGTGCCAGCCTGGGGTGAAAGCTATTGTAATAATACAAATGATTTGAAATATGCACCAAGCATTAGAGCATGTTCTACTGCACCCCCAAAACTAAATAAAAACTTGTAAAAGAGCATAATAGGACCCCTTTATCTTTTTTTCTGTTACTCGAAGTGTCAACATATTATGTGGTGTGACTGTCCACCCATAACTTTAGTTTTGGAAACATCTTTGAAATTAGTAGTTACCACATTTGGAAATCATGTTGTATGACCTCAAAATAAACAAAACAAACAAACAAACACCTAAGAATATTAAGTAAAATTTCTACTTATTTTTATTATAAATTTCATAGTGACCTTTTGTGGGAAGCTAGCTTGTTTTGTTCAGGTTAACAATTTTGTGCTTGTAAATTTTGACTGAATTTGAAATATCATGTGGTGAGACACATTTTGTGCTTTTATGTTCAATTAATGTTTTATATGTGTAAAATACTTTATTTTAGCATGTACGACAAACCATGGCACTTTTATGCCATACGTCATGTTCTCATGTCTTGAAAAATACATCACGGAGCAAAGAGGACACTGACAACGCACGACATACAAGACAGATGTAGGGTTATTACATTTTAAATTTAGCTAAAAGGGAATCGAATATGATTCAATAGGGAATTGGAACAGAGTCGCTGTTTTACAGCTGTTCAGAGTTGGTGTGCGATTCATGGAACGAGCAGAATAATGTAACTCTGCAACGGATATTACTATCCAGAAAATAGTGTTAACACTATTTATTAGCACAGTAGCTAGATCGACAGTTTAAGACATTAACTTGTAAGCACGAAACACAAGATACTTATCTTTTCTAATAAGAATATGATTTTATTGGATAAAACTGAAACATACAAACTAGGGCCGGGACTTTAACGCGTTAATTTAGATTAATTAATTACACAAAATTAACGCGTTAAATTTTTTTAACGCATTTTAATCGCACTTAATTTTGCACTGCGGAACGTTTCTCACTGGATGAGTTTCAGCGGACCGATTATACTGGAGCACCAACTAGCGTTCAGACCAAGGGGCAACCTCCCGCTCTCTTTTTCGTTTGATTAAAAATAAATAAATGTTTATGCTTTCATTTGATTATGAGAAAAATTAAAACACAAGAATTTCTTAAAAAAAAAAAAAAGCAAAAGATTGTAAAGCCCTATTGTTCAAAATGTTAAAATAGAGAGTTTTGGGTTTATTTTTTCACTGAAATAAATGTTTTCGTTATTACACAAAGTAGGGTAAAGTACCGAGAAAAAAAGAATGGAAACCTAGGGGAAACACTGTATCCTATTGCTACAGTTAATGGCAATATTGCACTGGTCTGTTGGACTTGGTTGAACAAAAAGAAACAATATTTTGTTGCTTAAGTTTATGTATTCAGTCATTATTCAATGGTATACTAAAAATCCATATGAAAAAACTTACTTCTCACTGTTCTCAGGTCAAATATTTATATGCGATTAAAATGCGATTAATTTCGATTAATTAATTACAAAGCCTCTAATTAATTAGATTAATTTTTTTAATCGAGTCCCGGCCCTAATACAAACTAGTCTAACACATAAACACACGCATTCACACAGGTTGCAGAAAGAGAAAGTGAGGAAAGAATGAGTTTAAAGGAATGAAAATATGAAGTCTCAAATTTATAGCAATATGTGCAATTGCTTTGACCTGAACAACCATTAATCACTTGAATTAGCCCTCGTATTGAGTCTTTCAAAGAGGTTATTAAACTTTATATCAAATGCACCAGTTCAGCTAGAATCTGGAGGTTGTACTTGTGTTGCCTTTGTGTTAAGGGAATTCCTTTCATTGCGTCGTTCCAGAAAGGGGGTTTTCCCGAGGTTGATTGGTTGGAAGTTCTGTGGTCATTTGTGAAGTCTTGGGCATTGGCTGAGGATGCAGAGATGTGCGCTGGTTAAAGTTCAGGTGGGCATAGACGTTTGGGTCACGGCTTGCGGCAAAACTTAACTAGAACACGAAACTCTCAATGGAAAGAAAAGACTTAAAGTAAAGGACAGAAGTGTAACGATCTCCTCATGTTTCCATTAGAGGAGCAGCTGGCATGCAGGCCAGGGAGCGTTCAAGAACGCTAACAGCAGCGTCGAAACGCAGCGGCACGAAGAAGGGCGAAGAGTAAGAGAGAGTAGGAGAGAGAGATTTGATGGTGTCCTGAGTATTTAAACTCAGCTTTTGGACACATCCCAAATGGTGTCTTGACCAATTAGAACATTATCCTAAGTCGGGGTACTGCTGGTTTCTCCTCCTAAAACATAAATCACAGACTTATCAGTCAAGTGGTCCAAATTTTCCCGCTCTTTGCAGAGTCAAATTTGGATGTGATTTCTATAACAAGACTGTAATACATTTTACAAAGAATTGAATTATAGAAACATTTCAAGAATGTAATTTCAAGCTCAGGCATACCAAACACCAATATAAACCCTTAAGCTATTCAATAGTTTTAAAAAAGGACATAATAGGCAAATGATAGGAAGTTGTGCATAGAAATGATGAGTTGCTCATGAGTCCTTTTTAGCACAATTTAGGTGTATATATGGAAGGGCAGTTTCCTGTGCGATACTGTGAACGTAAGGACGTGTTCTGTGAGGAACGAAAAGGTCAAAAGGGTGTAGAAGGAATTTCAGCCTCTGTCCTGAGTGGGGGAGCCCACCAACCAAAATCTCTTATGATTTTACTCATGTGATGTTCATGATGTACATCTCTTTGACCATTAATCTTGGTTACTTTCCCAAAATTGACAATCTCCTTCCTTGCGATTATCAACAAGTGTCCTTTTGTGTTAATGTTGCAAGTTGTTCAAATCTCCTAGTTAGTCGGTTAGGTTTGCTTCAGGCTGGCTGGCACCAGGGTATCACACGTCAGATTTATGACGGGGCCTTGTGTGGAATTTGAGTCTGTAGAAGTGTTTTAACTTCTGATCGAATCTCCTGAATTGTCTGATTCGCGCAACCAATGCTAAATAAATGCCTGCAGTTATTGCCATGTGCTGCACTTTTCTCTTTAAATAGTTTTTAATGATATAAGGTCTTTGTGTCATTTGGAGCAATCACTCATCATGTGGTGCGCCCTATAATATCAATAACTATTAAATTAAAAATAAAATATCAAATTTTTATGGTTGAAATATAGATCACTGTACAGTATGCTTAAGTGAATGGTGTTTTAAGCACATTTGTATCACTTTTATACAATTTACAGGAAAAATAAGTCCACTAACCACATTTAATAAGGCAACTCTGAAATTGTAGAACAAAAATGTGAGATCATTATTTACAAAAACTCAAAAGAAATGCTAATACTTATGTTTCTAAACACATTGATTGCTGAGAACATCTTAATAATATTTTAAGCATGTTAAGGAAATTAATTAATTATAAAATAGGCCTAAATCATGGTCACACCACATGACATTTTACTACTGCCAATGCAATTGGATGAAAATACACTAAAATCACTTGATATGAAATTATGTGTACACAACATTCTTAATGTTTGAACAGTTACAATAGATATAATTATATTTTTTGTATTTTAAAATTGGTCTGTTGAAAACCCTTATACGTCAATGGCCCACATACATAGAGTGCACTCACACAAACACATTTGTGTGTGTCTTAATTTTCAAAGTTTTTTGGGTTTGGAATTATTTTCATATATCTATGATTTGGGTTATCATTAAAAACAAGCTCTCAATAAATGTGTATCAGAAATGGTATGGAAGCATTCTGCAGTCAATATATTTACACACTATTCTCACTGTTGGCTATTGTTAAGTTGTATTTTATTAGGTGTTGCTTAAGTAAATGCAAGTACATTGTGTCCACAGGTTTGCTGGGGTGATAGAGACTTCCACAAAAGATATTCTTCATCAAATTACCAATTTCAGAAACGGTGCGCGACATATTATCAGAGAGGATGCAAAGCTGAAATATGATTTTCTAATGATTCGTCTAATTGAGGCGTTTTCTGAAAACATCCCACAACTCACACTCATTTTGACTAGAATCCTACAGAGAGGAGAGCTTGAGCTTGTTACAGGTCAGTCTCAAATCCAGAACACTTGTTTACTTTCAGGTCATAATTCTTATATCTCAGAACAATTTCCGTAGAACTTTAGTACAAGTTTCCATTTGTTTAAGACTTTTTTTTTTTTTTAAATATCATCTGTCAAAACAAGAAAAACTAAGATATGTAAGCAAACTGCAAGTTTTGGCTACATGTAACCCACATCAATGCAGTATTTTTAATCACTGAAAAGAGCAAGACACAGTAAGTGCCATGCAGTTTAGTTTGATTGCGTATGATGAGTGAGATTAGTATGCTTAGTGTGTTCACATTGAAAATTCCACAAAAAAATGGTGTGAAATGGTAGCAAGTGTTTATGAGTGAGTCATTGGTTAATTCACTCAACCAATTAATTCCAAATACTGATTCATTCTGCAGCCTCAGCATCAGCATGGCTGTGATTACAGTGAGGAAAAAAGTATTTGATTCCCTGCTGATTTTGTACATTTACCCACTGACAAAAAAATGATCAGTCTAATATTTTAATAGGTTTATTTTAACAGTGAGAGACAAAATAATATCAACAAAAACAAAATCCAGAAAAATGCATTTCAAAAACCGTTATAAATTGCATTTTAATGAGTGAAATAAGTATTTGATCCCCTATCAATCAGCAAGATTTCTTGCTACCAATGTGTCTTTTATACAGATAACAAGCTGAGATTAGGAGCACTACCTTTAAGAGAGTGCTCCTAATCTCAGCTTGTTAACTGTATAAAAGGCACCTGTCCACAGAAGCAATCAATCAATCAGATTCCAAACTCTCCACCATAGCCAAGACCAAAGATCTGTTAAAGGATGTCAAGGAGAAGATTGTAGACCTACACAAGGCTGGAATGGGCTACAAGACCATAACCAAGCAGCTTGGTGAGAAGGTGAAAACAGTTTGTACAATTATTCGCAAATGGAAGAAACGCAAAATAACTGTCTCCCTTGGTCTGGGGCTCCATGCAAGATCTCACCTTGTGGAGTTTCAATGATCATGAGAACAGTGAGGAATTAGCCCAGAACTACTCAGGAGGATCTTGTCAATGATCTCAAGGCAGCTGGGACCATAGTCACCAAGAAAACAATTGGTAACACACTACACCGTGAAGGACTGAAATCCTGCAGCACTCGCAAGGTCCCCCTGCTCAGGGAGCACATGTACAGGCCCATCTGAAGTTTGCAGATGAACATCTGAATGATTCAAAGGAGAACTAGATGAAAGTGTTATGGTCAGATGAGACCAAAATTGAACTCTTTGGCATCAACTCACTGTGTTTGGAGGAGGAGGAATGCTGCCTCTGACACCAAGAACACCATCCCCACCGTCAAACATTATAAGGTGTTAACATTATGCTTTGAGGGTTTTTTCTGCTAAGGGGCCAGGACAACTGCACCACATTAAAGGGACGATGGACGAGCCATGTACCGTCAAATCTTGAGTGAGAACCTCCTTCCCTCAGGGCATTGAAAATGGGTCATGGATGGATATTCCAGCATGACAATGACCCAAAACACATGGCCAAGGCAACAAAGGAGTGGCTCAAGAAGAAGCACATTAAGGGTCTTGGAGTGGCCTAGCCAGTGTTTAGACCTGAATCCCATAGAAAATCTGTGGAGGGAGCTGAAGTTTCAAGTTGCCAAACGTCAGCCTCAAAACTTCAAAGACTTGGAGAGGATCTGCAAAGAGGAGTGGGACAAAATCCCTCCTGAGATATGTGCAAACCTGCTGGCCAACTACAAGAAACGTCTGGCCTCTGTGATTGCCAACAAAGGTTTTGGCATCAAGTACTAAGTCATGTTTTGCGAAGGGGTCAAATACTTATTTTACTCAATAAAATGCAAAAAAAAAATTTTTTTTACTTTTTTGAAATGCATTTTTTCTGGATTTTATGTCTCTGTTCGAATTAAGCCTACCATTAAAATGATACATAATAGTATAATTATATTCTAATGCATACTTTTTTCCCTCAAAAAATATGCCTCATTTGCATATCCGTGTGATATTGTTTCATTACATGCAGCACTTTTCCATTTCAGGTTTAAAAATCCTCACAACAGCTGCTGCACTTGCCTTTAATGTTGCCTTGTACCACCAGGGCATGCATGTCTATGGTTCTAAAGGATTCAAGATGAGTTGGATGTCCACTGTGATTTACTTCCTGTGGAACTTGTTGCTGATCATTCCCCGTGTAACTGCTCTGGCGCTCTTCTGCAGTGTATTGCCATGCTTCATCATAGCTCACTTCCTGTCCCTGTGGATGCTGCTGGTTTTGGTGGTCTGGAGCCAGAAAACAGATCACATGAAAAGTCCCGGTTGGGAATGGTTCTTTAGAGCTGCTGTTGGAGTCATCTGGTACTTCAACTGGTTTAACGTATCAAAAAAAGGATGTCTGAAAGTAAAGATAGCTATTTATAATAGTTTGATGGCTTTGGACACAGCGATGCTGCTGGGCCTCTGGAGCTGGAAGGTGTTTGAGTACGCAGGTTGCTGGAACTCCTTGAATCCTTATGTAGTGATCCCGACACTCTTAGGTTTGTACGTCACTGGAATACTAGTGAAAATAATATACTACAAATGGCTTCATCCCAAATTACCTGAACCCAGTGAAGAAAGGCAGTTCAGACAAGCTGCAACATATGACGCAGGCTCAACAGACTCAACAGACTCAACAGGTTTGTCACCAGAAGATGGAGCTGCAGCTCCAGCACAGCCTCTCACTGGAGTCCTCAAGAGGAGCAGTACCATGGTTGCTAATTTCTACTTCTAACACTTGGTTGAACTTTTTGAAAATTCCAAGTTGGTATTTATAATGTATTTAAAATTAAAGTAAATCACAGTGCAAATCTAGAACCAGAATTTACCGAAAACCATTTATTTAACTGGCATGTTAATGTATTTTGATGTATGTTTTTGATGTATGTTAATTAGGGGTTCAAGTATGACTGAAAGTACTGCTACTGAAAGTATTTGATCCCCTATAAGTCAGCAAGATTTCTGGCTCCTAGGTGTTATTTATACATGTAACAAGCTGAGATTAAGAGCACTTGAGCAAAGGGAGTGGCTCAAGAAGAACATTTATTTAACTGACATGTTAATGTATTTTGATGTATATTAATTAGGGGTTCAAGCACGTAGATGAAATCCTGCTGTAATTGTTAGAATGTTCACAGATCAGTGATCTCCACATAAAACTGATCGTGAAGACCAAAGCGTACGTTGTAGAGACTTGAAACTTAGAGGGATGGTAGTACTCACACCACCGACAACGTCACCAAAGCTCATCCCAATCGGCCTGACGGGGGTGCTACAGTGAACAAAAGTACGAAATCACTCATAACTCCATCAGTCGCAGACTCAAGTGTCTTATGTCGTTGGAATTCCTGACTAACATTGGACAAAATTTTCAGGTATTTTATTTATTTTTTTGGGGAAAAACCTACTTTTGCGAACTGTTTTCGCGAAGGTTTTTTGCCTGATCAGAAAGAAAACAGTGCACAAAGATTCTCTGGAGAGTGAATATCAATAAAAAAAAAACTTGAACTTTCGACTTACCATCGCAAAAGGGCACCAAAACGTTTGAAAGGGGCAGGGCCGCTTATAGTAAATTGCCTTTAACTTAGAATAAGATACAGCGGGGAAAATAAGTATTTGACACATCAGCATTTTTATCAGTAAGGGTATTTCTAAGTGGGATTATTGACACAAAATTTCCACCAGATGTAGCCATCAAGCCAAATATTGAATTCACACAAAGAAATCAGAACATTTAAGTATACAAGTTGAGTATGAGTTGAGTCCTTTTGTATGGAGAGACCAATCGTCTGCATTGCTCAGGAGTGATTCCGGCCCATTCTTCCACACAAACGGTCTTTAAATCTTGAAGGTTCCTTGGGCATATTTCATGAACTTTGATCTTCAGTTCTCTCCATGAATTTTTGGTCAGGTGATTGGGCCATTCAAGCAACTTGATTTTCTTTCTTTGAAACCACTTCATTGTTTCCTTGGCCTTGTGTTTGGGATCATTGTCTTGCTGAAATGTCCATCATCTTTTCATTTTCAGCTTTCTGGTAGATGGCAGCAGATTTTTATCCAGAATGTCCCGGTAGATTTCTCCATTCATCCTGCCTTCAATAATATGTGACCCTGGACCACAAAACCAGTCATATGGTTAAATTTTACAAAACTGAGATGTATACATCATATAAAAGCTCGATGAATAAGCTTTCTATTGATATATGGTTTGTTTGGATAGGACAATATTTGGCCGAGATACATCTATTTGAAAATCTGGAATCTGAGGGTGCAAAAAAAAATCAAAATACTGAGAAAATCACCTTTAATGTTCTCCAAATTAAGTTCTTAACAATGCATATTACTAATCAAAAATTACATTTTGATATTTTTACAGTAGGAATTTTACAAAAAATCTTCATGGAACATGATCTTTACTTAATATCCTAATGATTTTTGGCATAAAAGAAAAATCTATAATTTTGACCCATACAATGTATTTTTGGCTATTGCTACAAATATACCCCAGCGACTTAAGACTGGTTTTGTGGTCCAGGGTCACATATGAAGTCTACCAGTACCCCTTGTTGAAAAGCAGTCCCAAACCATGATGCTTCCACCCCCAAACTTAACTGTTGGTATGGTGTTCTTGGGGTGGTGGGCAGTGCTATTTCTTCTCCAAACATGGGGTGTAGAATGACTGCCAAAAAGTTAAATTTTGCATTCATCTGACCATACTATATTCTCCCAATAATCCACAAACTTTAACCGAGCCTCAACATGCTTTTTGTTCAGCAATGGAGTCTTGCGTAGTGAGCGTGCATGGATGCCATGGCGGTTCAGTGAATTGCTTACAGTTTTCTTTGAAACAGCAGTACCTGCTTATGCAAGGTCTTCCTGAAGTTCTGACCGAGTGGTTCTTGGATCTTGGAGAACTCTCCTGATTATTCTTTGGACTCCTCGGACAGGGATCTTACGTGGATCACCTGATCGTGGCCGGTTTATGGTGAACTGATGCTCTTTCCATTTCCAGATAATGGCCCCCACAGTGCTCACAGGAACATTCAGCATTCTGGAAATGCACCTATAACCATTCCCATCAAAATGACAAGATTACGAAGATCTTGAGAGAGTTCTTTGCTTTTACCCATCATGAAGTCTTTCCTGTGTGCCTTCTGGGTAATGAGAAGCCTTTATAGGCCATCAATTAAAGCAGCTGATATCAATTAGTACTGATAGGGGGCAGGGTTTCTCTCTCAATACTGACAGATTCCCGGTGATCTCCTGGCTTTCTGTCATTTGCACCTTTTTATGTTCATGTGTTCAATACTTATTCCCGGTGTCATTTCACTTTATTTATTATGACTCAACTTGTATACTTAAATGTTCTGATTTCTTTGTATGAATTCAATATTTGGCTTGATGGCTACATCTGGTGGAAATTTTGTGTCAATAGCCCACTTAGAAATACCCTTACTGATAAAAATGCTGATGTGTCAAATACTTATTTTCCCCGCTGTATCTTTACCAAACTCAGAACACTTATGTACACAAAGTGAAAATATCATATTTTATTAACAGTAGATGCTATGTACACTAAGTGCAAATAACAATTGGTTATATTTACACTAAGTGCAAATAGCTATAGATTCTATTTACACTATGTTGAAATAGCAGGATTTTCTTATAATTTATAATGCTTATTGCAAATAGACGCAATTAAGCCACAGTTACACTAGACTTTGAGAATGCGAAATTTCCTCTGATGCTGCTGCAACGGTTGTGATATGACGTCATGCTCTGCACCTTTTTTTTATAAGTTAAATTCAGCACATGACACTAATAATACATTTAAATGTAAAAACATACAATCTACTACACTGCAGTTTTAAATGTTTAAATTTAAGGTTCTTTTCATTCAGCTAGAGGTCATTCTGTGACGTATCGATCTCCTGTTGGTCACACAGAGTCATGTGATGCGAATACGTTGGTCAGAGTTCACCAAGCTTGAACTTTCAAACGCAGCGAAATGCAAAAATATTTCGCACGGGCTTGCGTTTCCGGTCTAACGCATTCGCATGCGTATGAATGGAAGTCAATGGAACGAAAAGTGCAGTGTGACCATGCCTTTATCTGCACCTCAGTATTGTAGTACATTAAAACGGTATGCAGTAATTATGTACTGAGTGTAAATTATATTAAATGGCACTGCCTTATTGGGACAATAAGCCCTTCCTACACCTACCCTTACCCTAAGCGAAACTTTATTTTCAACTTTTCAATTATGTCTTTTATTTTTATTCAAAATAAATGCCTTTCTGATATGATATGAGATTTGAAAAGGGAGAAAAAAAAGGTTGACCAGAAGGAGCATTCGAACCTGGACCAGTGGCATTGAAAAGAGTGAAACTCAATTTATCCTCTGCACCACTGGAGCTGATGATAAACAGCCTTCTTTTGTAGTGTTGACTATGCCAATCACACATTGCTGGGTGGAGTTAGTGTAAATGGCCTCTGCCAACAAGGCGGGCTGTTTGCACTTAGTGCAGTTTCAATCATTGTTTTAGGTGGTTACAGACTTGCTAAACAACATATCTTGAACCCCAGTAATCGCTGCTTGCAGCTATATTATAATGTATTTTTGATCTGGAAGACTACTGGAAAGCAAAGTTGTACACAGAACAATTTGTTATAAGCATATTATTATCAGCAATGTTATTATTAAAAGTTATTTATCTACGAGTGTTTTGTGATGACATGTCGTACTACTTTCACAAAGATTTCCTGGTAATTATGGATTCAACATGTTATTGTCAAGATACAATGTCCAGAACCACGTGATCATAGTCATGTTGACATTTTCCCTGATTTCCCAATAGTTCTGTTGCTGTTATGTCACACCAATAGATTGTTTAGTTTAAGACAATGTGAAATATAAATGTTGATTAAAAAATCACCACAAAGTTATTTCAAAGAATGTTGGTATCCAAATTGCTTCTGTTCAGTTTCTTTCATTGGGTTATTTTTATTATATGGCCAAAAAATATAGTTGAAGTCAGAAAGGAACGGTAATAGTTTGATGACCAACTTGATTTAAAAATGTCTTTTATGTTTCGGGGAAGAAAGAAATTCATAAAGGTTTGGAGGTATGTTTGCCCAATAACACAGAAGTTATCAGTCTGTAATTTTGATGGTAGGTTTATTTGAACAGTGAGAGATATTTGAACAGTGAGAGAACAGCAGAAAAATCCAGAAAAAAAGCATTTCAAAAAAGTTATAAATTATAAATTGATTAGCATTTTAATGAGTGAAATAAGTATTTGATCCCCTATCAGTCAGCAAGATATCTGGCTCCAATGTGTCTTTTATATAGGTAACAAGCTGAGATTAGGAGCACTTTCTTAAAGGGAGTGGCTCAAGAAGAAGTGGCACATTAAGGTCCTAGAGTGGCCTAGACAGTCTCCAGACCTTAATCCCATAGAAAATTTGTGGAGGGAGCTGAAGGTTTTGAGTTGCTAAATGTCAGCCTCAAAACTGTAATGTTTGTTTGAATTATAAAGACACAAAAATAACCCCATACAATATTAGCCGTTAGAGTGCGCATTGATCCGCACTTTGAATTCTGAAGTTAAATAGTAGACCATCTGGAAATCTTTGCAATACTTTTTAAAACATAATACAGTTTGGGACACACTAATTCTATTTTCGAATACTATTTAGGAAGGATAGTCTCTCCTGTCTTCCATCATTTCAGAGTCCTTGCACTCAACTGAGGGTGCCTGATTGGTTCAGTAATGGGCGTCGTCATAATGTCAGCAGAGAAGATCAATTGAGCTGACGTCCATTCGAAGGATCTGAAAATAATAATAATTAGGCAAATACAAAAGAAACTCCTCACACAAAATTACGGGACATAACAATGCTCTTTTACAAAGTCTTTATTTTGTTTTGGGGGTGCACTAGAACATGCTCTCATATTTGGTGATTCGAAAAACGCACAATTTTTCACATAATTTACATTATTAAAATGGCTTTCTCCCCAGCCTGGCACAAATGGCTCGATTAGTTCCGGGTTCCACTTTCCAAAAAACAAAACAAAAACAAATGTGTTGTGATTGGTTAGAAGTTTGCAATTGGCGAACAGCTTAGATGGTGTTCAGTCCTGCCACGCCCCTTCCCAAAGCAGCAAACTAGATTAAAGTGATTCGTACGTTTTAAATATGGATATTTTTCTTACAAAAACCATGTGAGACACTTTTTATTATGGATCGATTGTTTTGGACTGATGGAGAGAAACACCCTTCAGTCTATGTCATTGTAAAGCTTGGGAGTGCCAGGATTGTTTTTAATATAACTCCGATTGCATTCGTCTGAAAGCAGGAAGTCATATACACCTAGGATGCATGGAGGGTGAGTAAATAATATGCTACAGTACTGTTGGTCTTATCGTCAGAACTGCGAGATCGCCAATACATGATATTATCATTACTGTGATAATTTATTTAATTATTTACATGCCCGAAACCATTAGACTACTGAAGCTATCTACACTCTATGATGAATAATCTCTTACACTGCACATGACTACTTGTGACTGAATAGCATCTGGAAAACAAATGCTGTATGATGTACAGTATAATTGGGACGAAAATCCTACAGAGTCCTACTTTGAAGGCGTGTGTGTTCGCTCACATGTTTGTGTCAAGTGACATCACTCACTATATTCAAAGTGTTTTCAGGTGTGTTCGACTTGAAACCGTGCTGCACATACCGACCGGTGAATGACATCAAATTTCCCAGAAGCATAAAGAGCCGTCTAATCTCGCTTTTGTGTAACTTCATACCTCAATCGTTTCAAGTTGAACACCTTTTGACACATGACATGACTATTTAAAGGCGTGGCTTGGAAGGCGTTTATGAGTGGATGCAAACTTGACTTTCTGTTTCAGATGTTTTAAACAGCATATCGCCTACATATATCCTACAGAAAAAACATTATGGTCATGCTGTAAGGTTTCTCAGACTGGACTGAATCATGGTGGAGACTCAGGAGAGATGCACTTTTTTTCGTTTATTGGAATACCTGTTTACTTTGGTGGGATTAGTTGTGTTTGTATTGGATATAGTGCTGGACATTTGGACTGTTGTGTCATTTTATCAGGATGGGTCCTATGTGTACATGGCAGTGCTGATCTTTCTGCTGCTGGGCTCTTCAGTGTTGTTACAGGTGTTCAGCTGGCTCTGGTACTCTGATTCACTGGAAAAGCTTGAGACTACAGTGGAGAAATTTGCAAAGGAGCATTTATTGGTCAAACCATTCCACTTCCTGCAGCTTGGAGTCTGCCTCAGGTCTGACAGATTTGCTTCTCATTTCTCACACACTACTTTTAAAAAGAGTCCTCATTACAATGTGATACTTCTTGTTAGCCTTCAAAATGGCAAATTCAAAGATATTAATGAAACCTGAAAGTCAATATGTTTACAAATATAGATAAGTACTTCTTAACGTAGAACAAAATACAAACCGATGCCTCACTGTTGGCTATTGTAAAGTTTTGTTATATAAATTGTTAATTGAGTAAAAGAAAGGATTTTGCATTCACAGGTATACTGGGATGATAGAGACTTCCACAATGGATATTTTTTATCACACTAATAGTTTCACAGAGGGTATTGCCATGCACCTGAGCCAAGACTTTCAGATGCTTCGTCTATTTGAGACGTTTTCTGAAAGCGTCCCACAACTCATACTCATGATGTCTAGAATCCTACAGATAAGAGAGCTGGAGCTTATTACAGGTCTGTCTCATTATTGCAGATCATAATTCTTCTGTCTCAAAACCACAAATTAATTGTTCATAGTTAGTCATATGACTGCTGCAGAGACCTGGAGGGCAAAACATTGCATTCCACAGAATGCATAGAAGGTCTCTACCAAATAGCCAAGTTTCTATTTGTTTCAAGTCAGAAATATTTTAGATCATCTCTTAAAAGAAGAAAACCAATGAAATGTGAACAAACAAGTCCTCAGTCCAAAATGAAAATTTCCTAATAGTTTACTCACCCCCATGTCATCCAAGATTTTCATGCCTTTATTTCTACAGTCGGAAAGAAATTAAGGTTTTTGAGGAAAACATTCCAGGTCCATATAGTGGACTTCAGTGGGAATCAGCAGGTGGGATCAAGGTCCAAATTGCAGTTGAGAAATAAGAAATAAAATAAAAAATGACATACTTTTTAACCCACTAGCTCTACTCACAGATTACGTAGTCATGCTGGAAAGGTCACCCAGTGCTAACAAAGTGAACGTACAAAGAAAGTACAAAAAAAAGGTAAATCAACAACGTCAGATGATTTTTAAGAGGAAAACTTAATTTCAATGTTTTTGAAACTAAGTACACAGATGAAAAACTAACCACACGTGACCATTTCAAAGTGATTACGTAATGCGTAAAGTCATGGACACGCATCCCAGAGCTAGTGCAAGACAAGCATTTGTAGTTAAAAGGGTCATGTGATGTTGCTAAAAGAGCATTATTTTGTGTATTTGTTGTAATCCAATGTGTTTATGCAGTTTGAGGTTCAAAAAACATTATTTTCCACATACTGTACATTATTGTTGCTTTCTGAAACACTTTGCTTTTTAAAAAACTCATCGTTGATGGAAATTTAGTTGTTCTCTGATTGGTCAGCTGTCCGGTGCATTGTGATTGGCCGAATACCTCAAGTGTGTGACAGAAATGTTATGCCCCTTACCATGCTGTTTCTCAGCGCGACGAGACACAATAAAACCCATTATAAACGAGGCATTTGTTGCATCCAGTGGGGACATACAGATCTGGCCATTTAAAATGCGCGCGGGAAGTAAAGTGGTCTCGCGTGACGCCGGTGTATTCCAAAGGAACACGGAAAATACAATGACATAGGAAAGACATGATCAGTAGGGGGCAGTCATGTAACGCACTGGACTGGAGCAGGCTGAAAACATTGCTGCAAACTAAAAGGTACGGTAACCTGGAGGGGACACCTTCGGTTCACTTATGTTTGTCGTGGCCACACAAATGAATTCGTAGGAACGTCATATTACTTTTTGTCATTGCCACGAGATATTAATTCCTGGGAATGTCATATTATGTCGTGGCCACAAGATTATTTTGTCGAGGTAACGACATCCTTATGTTTAATGCATAAACAAACCTGCGTAACCATAACCCAGGATTATCAGAGATAGGTTTATTAATATTTTTTATTTTGAGTTAAGAAATGTTTTTATTAATTGTTATAGAAATTAATGCAATATTAAGTTATATATTAACAATAGGCAATGCTGTATATGCGAATGTCTGTGCGCGATGTAGACAGCATTCAAAAGTTTATCAAGAATTTATTACATATAAGTACTTCAAATTAAATAGCCCTGCAAGAAACATTTTATGCATCCTTAAGTCTTATCCATTAATTGATCCTTTTTTTCTGTAATAAATGTATTATTCGTTTATATTCAGTATGTCCCCCTTAATTTCGATCTCTTAACATTCCGAATCTAAATGATAAATGCTGACATGCCATGAAAGCTTTGATTATACTATATGGCATATATTCATTTTTAGTCTAATTATAACCTATATAGTGTTTCATTGTCGAGTGAATCATTCACGTTCCATTTGTAAATCGTATGGTCACACACGGGCATTAATACAATCATAAAGTCAAAACTTTATTGGCATAATTGTAGTTCACAATATTTGCTAAATATATGCCAAATAGCATATATAAAGTTATTTAGGTTAAGCGATTCACAATAAAGAAAAAAGTAGATAGCTCTAAATCACTTATTATTTATTCTTATTATAGGTTATTATTATTTCAATACCTGGTTAGGGCTATTTATTTTTAACGCCTGACAATTATGCCAATTACGTTTTGACTTTTTGATTGTATTTATCCCCGTGTGTGACGATACATGATGTTTTCATTTACAAATGAAACTACGTGAATGATTCATTTCTCAGTAAAACAGTTTAATATTTATATAGTCTAGTCTGTTAATTGGACTAAACAAAATAAAATATGTTCAATTCATATTTTATATGTTCAATTCTTTAGTTAAGAGAAGGAATGTAGGCCTATTTTACTGTGTGACGATAAATTATTTCCAAATGAAACTATGTGAATGATTCACTCTTCAGTTATTTGTCTATTAGTTAGACTAAATAAAATACAATATATGTTAAATTTAACCTTTAAACTGCATTCCAGTAAAAACCCCAGTCATAGCACCTTTACAGTATCATTTACATTCAGAATGTTATGTAACGAGATCAAAATGAAGGAAAAAATAACGAATACAAACGAATAATACAAATATAATGGGAAAAAAAGAAGGTCAGTCAATGGACAAGATTGTGGGATGCATGAAATGTTTCTTGCAGGGCTATTTAATTTGAAGTAGGCCAACATGTAATACATGTAAACACTTGTGAAAGCTGTCTACATTGCGCACAGACAGCATTAGCATATACAGCATCGCCTGTATAATTATTTAATATTGTATTAATTTCTATAACAATTAATATAGGCAAACAATTTCTTAACTCAAAACGAAATATCTCAAATAATTCTGGGTTACTAATGTCACGCAGGTTGGTTTATTCATTAAACTCGTGGCCACGAGAAATGCATGTTGAGCAAAAATACATTTCACGAAAATAATATAAAGATTACAAAACAAAGAAAACAAATGGAATGAGGGATATGCTTTAAAGTTCACGTAAAAGCCAAATATTAAGCGGCATCCTTCATGTTTTCTTTAATCAGCAAATACTTAACATTTTTGAATTATATTCACCTTCTGTTTTTATGACAATAAATTTTGAATTTTGAATTCTTATTTTTTTTTTTTTTAGAAAAACGTCAGAACACCGGTCTCAAAAGTAGAAGCGAAAGTCTTGTTTCCACCAGCGCGGAATTTTTTTTATTCACCGTAATTGATGGATGTCTAAAACAAAAATAAGGAGAATCCTAAAACATATATATTTCTTAAAATAATAACATCTGAACTTCATACACAACAATACGGCAACGACTTTACAACAGGACACATTGTTTTATTTTAATTTTATTTTTTAGCTTGTACACCAATGGATTTCTGATGTCGGGATATTTCAGACTGCATCTCCACAGCTTAATCACTTTAGTATTAAACATACGGGTCAGGAGGCGGGTCGGGTACAATATTTATTTTTTTTTATTCTGCGGTCCGAGTTGCGGGTGGGTTATTTGAAAACGGTCGGGTTCGGGTTGTTTATCCACTGACCCGCGTGTCAGGTTGGACACTAATGTTTTGAAAAAAGTGGAGCGTGTGAGGAAAGCTTTCCCCTTCTCCCTGGCATGCATTTGAATGCTGAATTCGAAATGCAACTGAATGCAGTCGGAATCCGCCCCCACCACCCCCAAGTCTCCAAATGTTGATTACAACAAGGCAACAGACAGCATTCAACACCCCACCCCACCCCCACTCTGCCATTCATAAACATTTCGCTCTTTATACTGCATGCCGCTTAACTCTGATGCCTCATTAACGGCTACTTTTCAGAAAACTGATAAAAAAAAAATTAAAAAAAAACTACACTTCCCTTTGGTTTCCCAGAACAGACTTAAGCCTAGTTCCAGGCTAAAATGATGTAAATCGGAGCTGTTTAAAGATGAATAAAAAAAAAAAAAAAAAAAAAACTTTTACTGATCGTTGGTCGGAGTACCCGCAGTTCGTGACTGGAAGCTGTTAAGAGACAGACTTAATGAACTTCTCCGAAATAGAAGAACTACTTTTCCACTTTAAAAAAAAAAGAAAAAGAAAAAAAGGTGGAAAAAAATTGCATAACTCACTGGAGCACTTTTGATACTTAACAATTGTTGTATTCGTTGTCAGTCATATAGGCTAAGCTTTATTGTTTTCAAAAGTGAGCCTTCTGTTTATTTGTCTAAATTATTTTCTATATTAGGATACAATACTAGGCTATAGTATTTATGGACATTAGGCCAAATCTACATGGGTTTCTTCCCTTTCACTTCAATTAGTTTTTAAGAAAAAAAAAAAAAAAAAAACTGCATGGGCAGTGCGTCATAATAATGTACGGCATCAAAATGTAAGAACAAATCTAAAGACAATAATAATAATAATAATAATAAAATTAATTATTAACACTCCTAAAAGTACAGTATAGTGCTCAGATACACTTACGGTAGGTGACCTAACCCTAGTTGATACTTTATTTCAACTTTTCAATTATTTCATTAATTAACAAATAAACAAATGCCTTTCCGATGTGATATAAGTGAAAAGGGAGACGATTTCGAAAATGATTTCACCATAAGGCTGATGCGAACTCGGGTCTCGGTATATCTAACCTCTCCATTTCTATTCCTCTCTACTCAAATTAATTGTCAGTGTATCTAAAATTGTGTATCTTAGAAAAAGAAAAAGAGGAACTACCTCTTAAACATGCATATCTTAATTTGATGTTGCTTTAAAACGCTGAAATATATAATGTATTTTATTCTGAAGGTGAAAGTGGTCCAGTTATTTAACTGCCTGCGGCGCCGTCAGGATCACGTTTTTTTCCCCCTTTAATTAAGTGGATACAGCTTACAATACTCGTTCAAGAGTAAGGGATTGCTCAAAACTATGCTATTTTACATATTTCTGTTACTTGTGTACAATCACAATGAAAAAACAGATGTGTATGCTATTTGTAAAAAAAAAAAAAAATGTAAACAAGATGCTGGTTCAAGGGCGCGTCACAGAAATTGCCTACAATTCTGCATATAGGCTTGCTACTTATTAATTTTATTTTATTTCGTTTTGTTAAATTATTATTCATTAAGAAATTTATATTTCGCATATGGGCATTTTTATTTATTTTACATACAGCTTTTTTGGGTTTTCTCTGTGCATAAGATCTGCGCGTGATGTTCTGATGTTTATGCTGCTTTTTGCTTGTGTACAATTAACCCCTCAAAACGAATTTAACTGTTATTAATGTGTCACAGCCACGATTCAATTTAAATGTAATTTAAGACAATCTTGTCGTTAATAATAACTAAACGCGTCGGTTGTCCTTTGGAAAAAAAAAAACAGAAATTAACATTTCTATTATCAATGCAGTCTAATAAAAGTTCAACAGGAAAAAAATAAAAGAAAATAATAATAAAACTGCTCCTGCTTATGAATAAATTTTTGCTTGATGATGAAGTATCTAAATAGTCTATAGGATATAACAAAGTGCTTTTCCAGTCCCGCTTCCACGAGGTTTTATTCCGCATCCACCCGCTCCGCGCTATATTAACTATATTATTCGCCCGCGGCCCGCTTAGAATAAATTTCTAAGCACCAAAATCGCAAAAATACTGTAGTTTATATTTATCCTTCCCATTTCTATCTGTCTCTACTCAAATTAATTGTCAGTGTATCTAAAATTGTGTATCTTAGAAAAAGAAAAAGACGAACTACCTCTTAAACATGCATATCTTAATTTGATGTTGCTTTAAAACGCTGAAATATATAATGTATGTTATTGTGAAGGTGAAAGTTGTCGAGTTATTTAACTGCCTGCGGTGCCGTCAGGATCACTTGGTTTTTTTCCCCTTAATAAAGTGGATACAGCTTACAATACTCGTTCAAGAGTACGGCATTGCTTAAAACTATGATATTTTACATATTTCTGTTATTTGTGTACAATCACAATAAAAATAAAAAAAAAAAACAAAAAAAAAACGTGTAGGCTATTTGTAAAAAAAAAAAAAAAAAATGGAAACAAGATGCTGGTTTAAGGGCGCATCACAGAAATTGCCTAAAATTCTGCATATAGGCTTGCTACTTATTAATTTGTTAAATTATTATTCATTCAGAAAAGAAAAACATATATTTCTTATGTGGGCCTATTTTATTTATTATTATATATAGGTTTGTTGGGTTTTTCTCTGTGCATAAGCTCTGCACGTGAGGTTCTGATGTTTATGCTGCTTCTTGCTTGTGTATAATTAATCCCTGAAAACGAATTTAGCGGTTTACGTCAGTTGTCGGTTGGAGAAATAAAATAACCGAAATTAACATTTCTGTTTCCGATGCAGTCTAATAAATGTTCGTCAGGAAAACAAAGAAAGAAAACAAAATAACAATACAACTGCACCTGCTTATGAATAGGCTATCTTTTTGCTATTGGTTTGAACCATAATTTCAGGAAAGAGGAATCATTGAACTATTGTACTGGTATTTGTGACCAACGCCCCCTAGAGCTGGCCATGGTGTTTGGCTACAGAATGTTGTTCCTTGCGCCACCTGGTGGATATTATATGAAGTGCAACAACGTTGTAAAAAAATCTAAAAAAGCCGCTGCGGCAGGACGCGTGCCCACGCGTGCCGAATTGCAGGCTGCCGCGTGAAAATAGACGCATTTTTAATGGCCAGATCTGTAACTACTGATTATAATGACTCATACTGTCTTTTTACGTGTTGCATCACGTAAACATAACACCATGTCTGCATTTGCGATTGCAGAACAAGAAACAACAAGCACTACTCTACACTGCTCAAAACTCACGTTTGAATAGTCAGTACTGAATTCTTTAAATATAAAAACGTACATATAGGCCGTCAGTCAGAAGCGCAGACTGTCTTTGCAACATTGGAATTGCCCCATTTTATAGCCTTAACCCCTTTGTGTTCAGCTGGCATTGTAAGCCGTGAAATGCGCATCACCCACTCCAGTATTTGTGTTGTACTCTTCTGGAACAGTGTTGTAAATATAACTTAACCACTGATTTCTAGTTGTGTCCTCATTTGGAAGGCCAAACAAAGTACTTTCGCTTTTGCAATGAAACTCACTGCATCTTTAAAACATGGCGGCTGCAACACTACTACAGCTGGTAAAAGTTATGCTTTCTTTCTTTCCATATAAATATGGGTGGTGTTATGCAGATTTACTTACCCCGTAACATGGACATGTGGGGGCATGTTTGAACAAGCCGTTTTAGGGAGGTGTGGCTGAGTCTTAACTTTTATAATAAATTTCTTTTTGGTTTTGAGACTTTATAGATCTGATCTATGCACAAACAGCTTGTAACACTCCAAAGACAAAGGAAAACAAGAAACTGCATCATATGACCCCTTTAAAGAATATATACATTTTATTTTTTTTAGAAAAGGACCAATTGTTTTGCTAGATAAGACTTATTCCTTGGCTGGGGTTGTGTAGAGTATTTTGAAGCTGCACTGAAACTGCAGTTTGGATCTTCAATCCGCTGATCCCCATTGAAGTCCACTATATGGAGAAGAAATCCTAGAGTATTTTTCTTAAAAACGTTTATTTCTTTTTGACTGAGAAAGAAAGACATGAACATCTTGGAGGACATGGGGGGTGATTAAATAATCAGCAAATTTGAATTCTGAAGGGAACTAATATTTTTAGCATTTTAGAATGTCCTGCTGTTTTGAGTGATCATACTCAGAAAGTATGTGAACATGGGTGCAGTTATTGTTTTTAAGAATGAGTCATTGGTTCATTCACTCAACCAATTAATTCCAAACAACAATGCATTCAGCAGTGGCACTGCCCTGTGTTGCTTAGTGTTTCAGCATGGTTGATTATATCACATTTTCATGTGATGTTAAATTTCACGCAATGATTTTTCATTTCAGTTTTGAAATTCCTTACGTCAGCTGCTGCAATTGCCAGTAGTGTTACCTTGTACCACCGCAGCATGCGTGCCTTTCTTCCTAAAAAGCGCAAGATGAGCTGGATCTCCTCTGGCATCTACTTCCTGTGGAACTTGTTGCTGATTATTCCCCGTGTAACTGCTCTGGTGCTCTTCTGCAGTGTATTGCCATGCTACATCATAGCTCACTTCCTGTCCTTGTGGATGCTGCTGGTTTTGTTGGCCTGGAGCCAGAAAACAAATCACATGGAACATCCTGGTTGGGAATGGCTCTACAGAGCTGCTGTTGGACTCATCTGGTACTTCAGCTGGTTTAACATATCAACAGAAAGGATAAAATTAACGGTGGTTGTCTATTATACTTTAATAGCTTTGGACACAGCGATGCTGTTGGGCCTCTGGTGCTGGAAGGTGTTTGAGTATGCAGGCTGCTGGAGCTCCTTGAATCCTCATCTAGTGATCCCGACACTCCTAGGTTTTTACGTCATTGGGATACTCGTAAAATTGATATACTACAGATGGTTTCATCCCAACTGTGATGAAAAAAAAAGAACTGAAGCTGCAAATTATGACATGGACACAGACTTGACTCTGGAAGATGTAACTGCAGTTCCTGAGCAGCCTCCCACTGGAGTCATCAAGAGGAGCAGGACCATGGCAGCCAATTTCTACATTTAATACTTGGTTGAACTTTTCAAGTTAGGGTTTTATTTATAAAATGTATTTATAATCTGTTTTTATACAGAGAATAACTTGTTTTAGTGGGGAAAAAACTGTCTCATATGTTTGGTCTTGGTGGAATAGATCTGCTACGCTGCTGTGCCAGAGCAAGTATTAAGACTTACTACTGCTAATACAGCCATAGACATGCTGCTGTGAATGTTAAAATACTGCTGCTGCACATATAACACATATGACCCTGGATCACAAAATCAGTCATAAAGGTTAGTTTTTTGAAATTGAGACATCTTAAACCTGAATAAATAAGCTGTCTATTGATGTATGGTTTGTTAGGATATGTTCGGATAAGATACAACTATTTGGAATCTGAACTCTGATGGTGCAAAAAAAAAAAATTAAATATTGAGAAAATCACTTTTAAAGTTGTCCAAATGAAGTTCTAAGCAATGCATATTATTAATCAAATAAGTTTTGATATATTTACAGTAGGAAATTTACAAAATGTCTTCATGGAACATGATCTTTACTTAATATCCTAATGATTTTTTTCATAAAAGAAAAATCAATAATTTTGACCCAAACAATGTATTTCTGGCTATTGCTACAAATATACCTGAGCTACTTAAGACTGGTTTTGTAGTCTAGGGTCACATATGTGAATTAACACCCATCTGAAATCACTCTGTAGCAGAGCTATACAGGTGGTGCTGGGGAAGGTGGAGGGTTTCTATAGTATTTAACCCTTAAATGCATACCTTGAGTCTTTAGCGACCTGAGACGTCATTCACTACCCTCTCCCTTCTTCATTTTTTCAAGTTATATAAAATTTAAATTAGTATCTGTTTATGTTTTTTATTTTTTTGTACAAAGTGTATAGGGTCGCTAGAGACCCGAGGAGTGTAATAGTGTATTTTTATTAAGTATTAAGTATTTTTTGTGCACAAAAATATGTAAACATCTGATGACTAAATACATGCAATTCACCTTTATTCCTCGAGGTGGCACTGTTTAATAGACAATAATGCCGTGATGTTTCACTAATAACTATGGCAGGCATAAAACGACAGAATATCATCAGCAAAAAGTCTAACTGGTTTGAATGGCTTTGCTGCAGAGCAATTACTGTACGCAATAAAATATCACTGTTATTTGATAGTCGATGTGGTGGACAATCTGCCAGTGATCAAAATTTTGACTTTGAAGAATATGGTTGAGATTGTGAATGTCAGCCAGATGCTGAATATACTGCGCTCTGACGATGACGGCAATCATAAAATCATCTGCTTAAATTGTTTCCTACTAAGTTTGAAAAGGTAATGAAATATACTTTATTTGTCTGTAATTGTTCTTTAAAAAAAATCAAGAGAGTTTTTTTTGCTATTGCAGCAGTTAGAGATCCATCCATGCTGGATATACAGGTCGGGTAAGCTGTGAGACCTGAATATGTAATAATGAAACATTCATGCATTTAAGGGTTAAATGTTGAGCACCGAGCCCATTGGCTGCTGATGTGAAAAGAAATCAATCAGGTGTGTCACGTAAATAATGATGTCATTATGTTAGATTGAGTGGAACCTATCAGCCAAAGCCATCTGGAGTTTCTTGACAGAACTTCATACTTGTGACCAAATGATATTTAAAGCCACAACATGTAAGATATTTGATTAAAATATCCAAAAACCACTAGAACAGTGATATATATATATATATATATATATATATATATTTGCTGACTTTGTGTACATTATCCCAAATGTTCTTAAATATTTAAATCAACAGAAACAAGCAATTTTAACTAGTGAAATGGACCGTGTCCTCCTTGCATTGCCTGTCACCCTTGATTTTCCAGTTTTATTTGTAGAAAACATGTAAACCCCAAAGACACTTTAACATGATATGTCTCTATAGTGGTTAAACATCATGTTTTGGGTAAATCTAACAGGCAGTCTTCGGTCTCATTAATGTATGATTTGTTCCACAGCTAATCGTTTTGGCTGAGGACAAAATCTCATCCCGTTATATTTTATGTGATTTAATACTGTATATCAAAGCACTGCCTTTGTATTTTTGACTGAATTGCCTAGCAACTTTTAAGATGGCTGTAGTTTATTAAATATTATTCACTAAATATTATTTTATACACATAGTAGTATTTAATACTAGTATTTAGTATTGGGAAACTATGCGTGTGTTCGTGATGGTGATTTTAGTTACATTATTCCACCATTAGAGACAAGAGACTGTTTTTACGAGACCTTTATACTGAAAGAGACTGAAACAAGGTTGTGGATGATATTTTTGCTTTTTAACAACAACATGTAAGATGCAGAGGATTAACATTACTTTCGTTTTTGAAAGGAAAGCACCAATCCCAATCTACATATGCGTCTATGTTCGTGAGAATCATTCATGCTTCACCCACAGCAGAAGTGAGTACAAGGGTTTTTTATGCATCTTTGCAAATGGCCTTTCCAAATAATGTGTCGGTTAGCAAGTTTCACAGCTAAACATGGCTAAATGCAGCTAAAGTAAACAAATCTAAAAGCTAAATCACAAATCACCCATAACAGATGAAAGGATAGTATGACAAAGATATCCATTTCCTCAGCGGACATTCAAACTAATATTTTATTGTGAATATGAGATTGAGCTGAAGAATAAATGCTGTATCAGATACTTGTAATGCCCCTCGCTTAGACCATCTCCCTAATACAGTGAGCTTTAATACAGTAATACAATAAGCTTTCAATGAAGCAACTTAATGTTCTTTCGTTACTAGTTCTAAAGTGTTTTTGAATTATTAATGGAGGCTTGGGCTCAGCTGTTTAACTGTCAATCCATGGCGGAAGAAAGTAGTTTGCACAAAAGAGCAACTTATCTGATAGCGTTTTGTGATTGCGTTGTGTTATTAAATGTGTTTTCATGAGATTAACACAAATGAGTCAGAGATGAACAAACCAAGCAAGTAGGCCAGCCTCAAAGTATTTAATTAACGTCACTTACACAAAACCACAAACAGCATAGGTACAGTTATTTGCTTCTTCAGCCAGCTTCAGTTTGAATATGCCAGAGGTTTTCCTACTGATCTAAAAGCGCCATTACATCCCTTGATTGTCTATACATTAGTAACGAATCCCAAGATCTTATGATGATACAGTCACGTATCTTCAGTTAGTGTAGATAATAGACAGTATACAGGGACTAAATAATTTTTTTCCTGAAAAATGCAGGAAACAAAGTAGGACATAGAAAAAAAGCACCAGAAGAGCAGTTCTTATGATTCAAGTTAAAGAACGACAGCATCTGATTGGCTGAGCTGTGGCGAAAAATGATTTCTGCAGAGATGAAGTCAGCGCACATCAAAAGTACCCAAACGAAAAGATAACAGCATAGGCCTATGAGTCAAAGGTAACACTTCACCAGAAAAAAAACAAACAAACAAACAAACATTTCAAACATATGTTTGCAATAATGCATATGTTTGTCATATTTCAGTAATTCCCTTTAAGATAATACATTTACTGAATGTTGATTATAGTTAAAAGGCACAATATAAATATATACAGGAAAAGAAACACACAGACACACACATCTATGCAAACAAATGAAGAGTACACATTCTTAATTGTCAAAGCTGCTTGCGTAAAAATGCTTTTTCTTCAGGCTCAGTAATGTTCAGTCAAAATCTCGCAGCGGTTAGGAATATCACACCCAAACCTGCTCGTAAAACCACCTTCAACCAAAATTGAAACAATCATTTATCACTGACCAGAAATGTATTGCACACTATCACACAGTTTTTCTGTTCTCCCAAACATGTACAAATGAAAGAAAACTGTCACAGGCTGGGCCCCTGTAGCTTTAAATCCATGGGGAATTTTGGCTATATGCAAGAGGTAATTCTACAAAATCCCACTTAGCCACATGACTTTCCTCAGGGGACAAGAACACAGTTAGTTCATGTGGCTCATAATTGCATTATAAACATAAAACAGATCTATTTCTAATTGGACAGCATCATTCCAGGAGCCTATGTTCAACTCAGGATTTTAAAGAAATGGCTTACCCAAAAATGAAAAAAGTCATTATTTGTTGATTCAAACTCACATAACTTAACTTGCTTCTGCGGAACAGAATCTATACAATGAAAGTTAGTAGAGATTGGGTTGCTGAGATCATAATGTCATCTGAAATCAGTAAAACAGACACAAATTTGAAGTAAACGCTCACTGAAAATCTTCTAGTCACAGCTCTGAAATCTCATTTCACTGAATGGAAAACAGCAGCGTGGACATTCTTCTAAACATCTCCTTTAGTCTTTTACGAAAGTTGGTCAGTCATACGAATTTGGAACTAAAGCAACGTTAATGATGGCTATTCTCATTTTTGGGTAATTCTCTTTTTGTTCAAAAAAGAGGGACAAAATGTACAAAAGGAAATGGTTTGCATTAGGCACTCTATTTCACATTGCCTAATTTAAAGCAGAAAAGATGAAGTGAAGGGTAAATGCATGCAGATCCCTGAAACTGAGGTGCATTTAGAAAAAAAATTAATATATAGATATAGTAAAAATGAAGTGGGATCTATGCTAAACCCTGTTGGTACCATCTGTACACAGATATTAAACAGGCCACGTCTGCGATCCGTTTTAAGAACTGAAATAAATGCATAATTTCTTGGAGGCTTCTAAAGCATGTAACCTGCCATCTCATAAGAACTGATATCCTGACCTTTGGAATGAGTGCAAATTAAAATGACTCCAACTTAACTTTTCAGCCCTTTAAAAAGAACGCAAAAAAAGACTTAAACTAAGTTTGTGTGCCAGTGCAGACCTTTGGTCATGGGTTGTTCCTTTGGTGAATCCAGTTATGTTGAAGATGGTAAAGTACATCCTTTTTTTTTCCAAGACAAAGATGCGGTGAGAATGGGAGACAGTTTTTTACCTCTTTTCCTCGTGTACGGTTGTGTGGCGTCCCAGTGCAAGATTCAACCTAGAGGGAGGATAGCTGCCATTGAGGGAATAGAGGGCTTGTGAGATCGTGTCACAGATCGACTTGAGTTCTCGTCTATGACCGCTAGCGTCCCAGAGTCTATGTCAGCTGCTCCACGGCTGCGCTGGATAAGGTTAGGGGTGGATGGGATTGCTGATGGGTGCAGCCGGAGAGATCTAGGTCTTCCATCTATAAGAAGTCCAGTTCCAGAGCTTGGTGAAGGGAAATCAGGTCTCCGTGAGAAGAGATTCGCCAAAACGGCATGTTGTGCTAGAGAGTGACGCACACGTGGATTAGATCAAACAGAGACAGATCAATACAGAGAACTTTCAATAAAAAATGTAAGTCAATACAATAAAGCAACATTTGTGAACCTTTATGTCAGGCCTGTTCAACTTCAAGTTTGCAGTCATAAGAAAGAAACAAGTTTTATTCAGCAAGGAGGCAAGGAATGTATCATTTCTTTTAAATTTTCTATTCATCAAAAAAACTTTTTCACAAAAATAAGCAGCAAATCAGCATATTAGAATGATTCCTGAAGGATCATGTGATACTGAAAACTGGAGTAATGATGCTGAAAATACAGCTTTAAATCACAGGAATAAATTACATTTAAAAATATATTAAATAGTTAACTAATTACACAGTATTACTGTTTTTACTGTATTTTTGTCCAAATAAATGCAGCCTCGGTGAGCGCAAGAGACTTATTTCAAGAACATTTTACTCATGTTTTCGTAACATCAGTTTTATCATAGGTGAATAATTTCGGAAAGAACTAGTTTGGGAATCTCTAAATAGCAGTATCATTAGGATTATTTTGCAATGGCACAATGGGCGGTAATATAATGTGATACGATCACATTGATGAGCTATAAAATGCCCGAATGCTAGTATTGAGACTGTACCTGCTTTGCTGCGAACTCTTCATCACGACCATCCCCTATAACAACATACGTCACTTTCTTTCCAAAGCGGGAGATGATGCGTTCAAAACAGCTCTCTTTTCCTGTTAATTACAAATGAACAAAGATGTTACAAATGATGTGTTACACACAACATGTACATTTATCCTGGTGCTCAATTTTAGGTTTATACTAATGATTTTAAAGGGTTACTCCACCCCAAAATGAAAATTGTGTCATTAATCACTTTGTCATTCCAAACATGTAGAAGCTTTGTTCGTCTTCAATTTAAGATATTTTAGATGAAAACCAGGAGCTTTTTAAATGTCCCATTGACTGCCAAGTAAAGGGCACTGTCAAGGCCCAGAAAAGTATGAGACATTGTCAAAATAGTCCATCTGCCATCAGTGGTTTATATCAGCGGTTCCCAATTCCAGTCCTCGCGCCCCACCGCTCTGCACATTGTGCATGTCTCTCTTAGTTAACAAACCTGATTCAGATAACCAGCTCATTAGAAGTGAGGTCCGTGCAGGAACTGCGATCCGATTGACATGGTCCCTGCAAAGTGTTCATTGCTCCCTGCTCCCTAAGCGGGGGAAATCTGTTTACTACACTTCGAAACATTCATTCACATATTTGCGCTACGCCACCGCATGTAGCGTCTTCACACACAGATGAAACTTACTAGAGAAGTGTGACATACGTTGGAAGCGATGCGTGAAACACACAAAATGTGCAGAGCGGTGGGTCGCGAGGACTGGAATTGGGAACCGCTGGTTTATATAATAACAAATTTATCAACAATTCCTCCCCTCCGCGTCACCACAGTGCCATTTTAGAGAGTATCCACTGTACACAAACAGCGTATGCTGTTCTTTATCAGCTGCGTCACGCGGATATGCTGTTTTTTTTTTTTTTCAAATCAAAGCGGAAATAAATGTAGAAAACGTATTCATGTGTTGCGGCTGACACAGAACAGTTTACGCTGTTTGAGTCCAGGAGATACTCAAAAAAAAAATTCACTTACGGTGAAGTGGAAGAGAAGAAATGTTGAATAAAGTTGTTATTTTTTATTTTTTATGGTTAAACCACTAATGGCAGATAAACTATTTTAATGATGTCTTTCACACTTTTCTGGGCCTTGAAAATATTATATACTTGGCAGCCAATGGGACAGCCACAAAGCTCCCGGTTTTCATCCAAAATATCTTAAATTGTGTTCATAAAACAAACAAAGCTTTTACGGGTTTGGAATGGCATAGGGGTAAGTGATTAATGACAAAGTTTCATTTTATGGTGAAGTAACCCTTTAAACAAGAGTTCACCCAAAAATGACCAATGTCACCATTTATTAAAGGGATAGTTGACTCAAAAAAGAAAATTCAGTCATTAATTAGTACCCTCATGTTGTTCAAAACCCGTAAGACCTTCATTCATCTTCAGAATACAAATTGAGATATTTTTGATGAAATCCGAGAGCTATCTAACCCTGCATAGACAGCAATGCAACTGATGTTCAAGGCCCAGAAAGGTAGTAAGGACATCATTAAATAGTCCATGTGACAGTGTTTCAACTGTAATGTGATGAAGCTATGAGAAAACCTTTTGTCTGCAAAGAAAACAAAAATTACTTTATTCAGCAATTTCTTCTCTAAGAGTACGATGACACACGTGTGCGGTGCTGCTGACAAAGGAGCTGGTGTTCTGACATCTGAAAAGAACGTCCATCTCTCTTAGTTCATTGTCTGTATATTCTGGTTCAAATAAGTAAGGCCGGGCAAAAAATCCCAAGTCATCCACTCTGTTGAAATCTTCAGACATGTTTACGAAGACAGCGCACGTCTTCCTCTGCTTGTAAACAAGGTGCAGCGCATCCAGGTTCTACGTCAAAATGTCGGCACCACACGCATGCATCATAGAACTCTTGTGAATTGACATGGAAGAGAAGAACATTTTCAATAAAGTCATTATTTTTGTTTTCTTTGCACAGAAAAAGCATTTTCGTAGCTTCTGAACATTAAGGTGGAACCACCGATGTTACATCGACTATTTAAACAATGTCCTATGCTACTTTTTTGTTACTTTATAAATTTGGGCAGGGCTTGCTTGTTAGTTTTTAATATTTTTTAAATAACTTCTATTTTTTTGCAAATGTAAAATCCTTCTCACAATAAAAGCCTCAGGCTGAAGGAAAAGTAAATTCAATCAATAAATGGAGGAAAAAAGTATATGGTGTTACTTATTTGAAAAAGCATCTCAGCTATTTTCTAGTAAATGAAAAAGTAATGATCACGTTAACTTGTAATACGTTACCCCCAACACTGTTCCTGACGATTCTTCTATATAATGAAGGTAACACTTTAGAATAGGGAACACTTATTCACTATTAACTACGACTTTCCCCCTTAATAAATTCCTAATTTGCTGCTTATTAGTAGTTAGTAAGGTAGTTGTGAAGTTTAGGTATTAGGTAGGATTAGGGATGTAGAATAAGGCATTAGCATGTGCTTAATTAGTACTAATAAATGGCTAATATTCTAATAAGAAACTGGTCAAGAGACTGTAATATAAAGCATTACCCATATATCTTATGGTCTTTAGTCAAGCCTACTTTTCACAATTACAGAGTTTTTTTTTTGTAAAACGAAATTTGTGTAAAAGTTTATTTGGGGATTTGACATCCAAATGTATATACTTCTTGTAGTTTGTGTCAAATATTTGGAGCTTGACAGCCCCTGGTGACTGTATAGCAAACAGAAGAGTGAACATACTTAAACATTTCTTCATTTGTGTTCTGGAGTATCTGGCTTTGGAATGACATAAGGGTGAGAAAACATCGGAAGTAAATTTTTTTGTTTTGGTAAACCAAACCCATTACCTATTTTAGTGGCGCTGTAGATGTTCTCGATGGGAAAGACATCACCCAGTCCATAGAGAAGCACTTTAGCTAAAGCAGGAACCAGCTGAGTGGTGGTGACAAGAATATTCATACATCTGCCCCTGTGAGCAAACACCAAAACAATTAGCCCTTTGTACACTACATTAAAGCCAAGGATTTACACTGAGAAACCTGTTTAGCATGTTGCTCTAGCCAAAGACTATAGAATACCAAAGACATGTCACTCGTGTAGTTTTGAATCGGGAAAAATGCAACGGTCATCATGGCCGCGAAGCTCCGCCTTCTTAGTGAAAGAGCCAATCGTTGATTAGTAAAGTCAGCACGTCACTGCATCTGCCGTTAGAAGTCCCGGTTGCTATAGAAACAGTCGGCGCTCTAAGACGTGCGTTCAGTACTGCGCATGCGCACTGGCTCATTAGCCGGAAAAATAAGCGTTTTTTTAACGCTATTCAAGCACAAGGAACTATATTTATGAGGCAGTTCTTGCTGGATTTCTTTGGAGATTTCAAATATGAAATTTAATCGTAAGTTTGGCGAACAGTTTTGGAGAATTTGATGTTTCCCCATTCAAATAGATAGGAGCTGCACTTGGATGCCCGAGAAGCGTTTCAAAGATGGCCGCCGAGTGACATGACTTGTCTTAAAAGGACTTTGCTCTAGCACATCACACACAATGTTTAATGCCTAAAGGCGGATCTGATGATTTCCGCTAAATCAAGCATGTTCTGAGAACAGACACAGGTCTCACCTCGACTGAATGAGCAAGAGAGATTTGAGGGCAGTGCTCAACCAGGCATCCGTTACAGTCTCGATCTCTGAGCGCAGCCTGAGCAGTAGGTCTCTCTTCATTGGGCTCAGCAGACCTGCAAGATCAACAAAAGATGCTGCCATTAATATACAATGTATATTAGGCTCATTGATTAGCAGCAATTTCGATTTACTTTTGGCGTTTTTGCCTTTTATTATGATTGGATAGTGTAGAGAAGACAGGAAGCGAAGTGGGAGAGAAAGAGGGATGCCCGTAATGCAACAACGTCATATGCCAACGATAAGCAGTAATTTAAAAATACTGCTGGACCTGGTCTTTATAGCTAGTTAATCCATGTAACACCACACACAATATTTGGCAATAACAAAATTCCACCACTCCTCCTTGCAGTTTTTTTTTTAAATTCTTTTTTCATTATAATTTCTTTAAGATTGGAGAAACATGTTCACCTACTGTTGTGCCATGATTACATGATTTTTTTTTAACTTAGTAGATCATTATCAGCATCTCTTCATTATCTCTTTATGTCATCTGGAGCAGCACTTGAAATCTTTCATTGTGGACAACAGTGTAATCCAGTTTCACGCTTTGAGCTAAATCATAGTTTATGGAACTTTAATCATAGTTTATGGACACCTAGAACAAATCCACACTTATACATTAGTGTCTGTATTGTATGTTTTAGTTGCAAAACTTAATTGCAGAAAACATGCCCAAGACATACGCCAGTGAATATTTGTTATATATTCCATATTTCACATGCAGGATCACAGAATGAAATGGAGCCAACAAACCTCATTAATTTAAATGAAGGAAAAGGTATTATTCAGCAATAGGCTAAATTCAGGATTTAGGATTTGTTGATGACTAGAAACCGCACAGTACCTGGAGATTTGGTTTGGTCCTCACACTGCACATAGTGTGACCCATTAAATATAACATAAAAAATATCATGATATTATATCTTAATAATATCATTGGACTTCATTTATTTAGTTGTAATAAACAAATTTATAAAGTGCTGTAATTTGTACATTTTCTAAAATAAAAAAAAGAAGTATTAAATAAAATGATAATGGTCCGGTTCCACAGACAGGGCTTAGGTTAAGACAGGATTAGGCCATAGTTCAGTTAGGACATTCAAGTAGTTTTATTAATTTGCCTAAAAAATTACTGGTGTGGATCTTGAGACAAAACAATGAATCTGGCATATTTCAAGATCAGTCAGTGCAAGTTTCTTTCAGTTAAAACAGCTCAGACTTACATTTTAGTCTGGGACTTGGCTTAAGCCTCGTCTATGAAGCAGGGGGACAAATACTTATTATTTATATTTATATAAATGTTCATTATTTTCAAACCTAAAATTGGCAAGCTTTAATTTTGGCGGGTTGCCTGCAAGCAGATATGTGCTGCTGATTGTAGAGCGTCAGTGAGTAAAATGTCACATATTTGCATTGTGGTTTGAAAACTTGGATGTCCCAAGAATATGTCAGTAAAGTTTCAGCTTCAGATAATTTTTTAACATCTGGAAAATGTAACTTTAAAGGAGCTGTTTTGGTGTGTATCACTTTAAATGCAAATGAGCTAAATCTCGCCCCATATTCAGAAGAGGGCATTGCATATACCTAAACAATGTGATGTCACACTGCTCAGAGAATCAAAACCACATGCCTAATGAGACTGGTTTGGTTTATTGGGAATTAAAAAATAAGCAGTGGATGGATTTTTATCACTGTAGGGTGGTTGTGTTCACACACTACCAACTCACATTTTGGTCCAAACCCGCATTAATTTCGTTGCTGAATAATTTGTCATAATTTGTGTCAAGAACCTTTTTTCACAGACGAAAACGAGATAACGAAACGAAACCTCGTTTTGAATGACAAAAACTATGATGAAAATCTATTGACATTTTCGTCAACGAATAAAAACGAGACGAAAATGTTAGGGAGGAATGATTTAGGAAGAGACGAATCTGCTGCGCGATAAGGAGGTTAGATGCGTACATATGAACTGTATCATAGCTTATTGATCGATCATGTGGGATAGATCGTAAACATGAACTGGCATATAGCTGCTGCCATTTCATAAAACATTCAAAAATGCCAGTATCTGGGAGGAAGAGAAGAACAGACATATGGATAAATTTGACAACGCAAAAGAGAAGTCAATTCAGTCTGGTTTTCCCAGTGCCTCTCACACTGCATGCAAGTTAGTTACTCTTTTGCATCTCATGAACAGAGAAATACACAAAAAAATGTTATTGAATTCTCAGTTTTGATGAGTATTCAAGTAAACACAATTAGTTACATCTTAAGGGAACGTAAACGATTGGGAAACAATTGCGTTCGTTTTTAAAGGGACCACTGCGTAATTTAGTTGCTTTTGTCTGTGGCATTGATATTAATCAAGCAACAAAAGAAAGCCAGAAAATCACTCACTGCTCTTTACTTAGTCACTTTAGTAGCCCTAATAAAGATTAATCTAAATTTATTAATATAAATAAATGTCTGCTTGAAGGAATGAAGAATGTGGTAAACAAGTTGTTATAAAGAATGCATAATTAGCCTATATGTTCTATGGATTCTTGTTTCTTTATGAGAAGTGGTTTCATTTCATTTGAATATAAAGGCATGTTGCGTATCACAGCAGTTAAATCGGCCTATCACGATAAAACCTTAATTTAACACCTACATAATGAGTTTGGTCATTTTAGAGAATTTTTTTAATAAATGCATTACACTGTACACTATTTGATTTTAACCGACTAAATCTACCGTAGATTTAGTCGGGTAAAATCTTATGACATTTCAAGATTCAGATGACTAAAACTAAATGCCATTTCAGTCAAAAGACTATGACTAAAAATAAATCAAAATTTGTTGTCAAAATGAACACTGGTCCAAACACCATGTAAAAGTGCAGGTGTCCTTTAAATTTAAAACTGTATTTTTATTCTTATAGTTATCATCCTCTGTGTGACTTCATCCCTTATAGTGATGTAACACTACTACGGTATCAATGCTTCTTATACAGAAGTCATGCATGTGTTGGCTTGTGTGCAAATTACAGTTTGCCGGAAAACAAAAAAAAACAGCTCTTCCACATAACCTCTGTCTGTTCAATCAGACAGCAACCATGAGGCCGTCATGAACTTCATTCCAGCATTCTTGATGAGATATCAACCAAATATGAGGAAAAAGTATGCTAGAAGGCAAAACGGGGAACTATTTCTCAACCAATAATAAAAGTACAGTAACAGTGCCACCTTGTGATAACACGCAGCACGGCATGGAGTAGAGATATGACACACACTCTTACCTCCTACATTCCCTTTGAATCCATTGTAGATCTCTTTGAGGCGGCGATATCTGAAGGCCAGCTTACGCATCCACTCTACACCTCCCTGTACTGCTGTGGTGGACCCAGGACCACCGCCTGCACTGGGCCCGCTGAAGCCATCGCTGGAGAAGCTGTAGTTGCTAAACCAGAATAATCAACATTAGAAGTCATCATTGACAAAACAAAACAAACTAAATATTCTAGTGTAAACTTGATGGAAAGCTCATCACAACTTGACTTAGTTTCATTACCTCAAATCCTGCCCATTGTCGTCTGAGGCAACGTCGTCAACATGGACTTGATCACATTCCTGTGTTAAAAGAAGGAGTGGATGTCATTTACATGAACATAGCAGAAAGCAAACTAACCCTTGTGTTGCATTCCGCTTACCTCCAGGTCATTGAAGAAGAGATGCGTGTCTGCGAGCTCAAAGATCAGCTCCTCCATCTGAAGACCCAGATTGAGAACTGTCGCTGGGTCCTGAATAAATAAAAGCATCCCAGGAAACAGCAAGAATGTGAGAAGGGGAAAAAAAACAGGTATTACTTCTATCAGTTTGTAAAAGAAATTAGCTGTACCTTGCCAAACTTCTGTGCAAATGAGCCGGTAAGAAGAGAGTGGAAAATGATGATGGTTTCATCCAGATCCCACAAGAAGATACGCTGAAAAAAGAAAAGGAATTCCTTATTATGTTTGTCGCCCAATCCATTATGTTCGTCTTATATTTAATCACTATACTCTGCATTTTAATACATTTAGCAAATAAATTAAAATAAATAAACAGTAAAGCTTGTTTTTAGCTGAGCAAGTACAATTAAATGTGTCTTTTTTGTCACCATTGGCATATTTTTGTGAACTTCAGAGTGTTGCTACAACTATGCAGGTTGCTTCTTTACCTCAAGGTCATTGTCTGTGGATTGGGAACCATCTGATTTCTTGGCTTTGCTTTTAGCTTTGCCTGGAGGGTTTTTGCGGTTGGTCTCATCTTGGTCCCGTGCTCCTGTGGGGAGAGCCATCCCGGCAGGCAGAGCCACACCTGTTGGGAGCGTCACACCTGGGGATGCATCTGATGGATTGAGCAAAAACATCAAATGTAGTGAGCGCCAGACGAATAAGGGTTTCCAAAATAATTATCTAGTCCTGGACTGTACAGGGCAACAATTTAGCTCCAATTTATTACTAAAATTTCTAGTAATCTATTACGATTGAAATGCTTTTAATACTCAAATTAATATATTACAAGAAAAACATCCAAATTAAGCCATAAACTAATCAAAATAAATTGTAACATAATAATTTTACACTATTTTAAAAGTATACTATTTAACAGCAGTATATTATATATACTTACAATATATGCTACTATTGTTCTGAAGTTTAATTTTTAATCAGTATTATTTTGAAATGTTTTAGAAGGAAGTCTCTTATGCTCACCAACGCTGCATTTACTTAATCAAAAATATTGTAAAACATATTAAGAAATATTAGAATTTAAAATAACCGTTTTCTATTTTAATATATTTTAAAATGTAATTTATTCCTGTGATGCAAAGCTGAATTTTTAGCAACCATTACTTTCAGTCTTCAGAAATCATTCTAATATGCCGATTCACTGCTCAAGAAACATTTATTATTACAAATGTTAAAAACAGCTGTGCTGCTTAGTATTTTTGTAAATAAAAGGGTTACTGACCCCAAATTTGTAGTGGTAGTGTGTGGCTTTACATACAGTGGAGATCAAAATTAGGGAACACCCTCCAATTTCCTAAATTTCAAGGTCCATATCTGTGATTTCTCGAATATTACAGGTTTACAATGACACTAATTCATTCAAGTTCCCTTAAAAGGCCAGTCGTCCACCTAGGACAAATGCGGATAGCATTAGTATATAGTATAAGTAGACAGTATTATACAGAGACTCTCAATGGGGAATCGGTTCAACACTGCAGCTGGAATTGCTGACCAGTTCAGTGCTGAACAGGGTAAGGAACTGTTTCGGAACGTTTAAGAAAAGTCAGACTGAAAACACACTCGGCAGTGACCAAGCCTCTCATCAGCAGAAAGAATCAAAAGACTAAGCTCATCTTTGCTGATGAATATGCTGTATGTAATGTTTTTACTGAAAGTTAGGAGAATCGCTAGTACTAGCATTTACAAAGTTCTAACTAAGAAGTTTTTTTGTGAAGTTATATAGGGATAATGATAACACACCTGTTGTGTTGGGCAGGTTTGCTGAGGCACTGCCTTCAGTTTTAATGGCTGGATATCCAGGTGCCACCACACCTGCTCCATCTCTATCACTGCTGGGCAGCCCAGCGGACAGGTAACTGGGAGGGGGAACATAGTACTGCGAGAACTGACTCTGACCAAGAGAGTTGTAACTTGAAAACTCCTGAAATAAAACAAATTAAGAAAATTAAGAAATTATGTTTTTTGAAGAAAACATTTCAGGATTTATCTCCATATAATGGACTTCTATGGTGCCCCCGAGTTTGAACTTCCAAAATGCAGTTTAAATGCAGCTTCAAAGGGCTCTAAATATATTCATTGTCATTTCACTAGATCATTCACCTTTCTTTCCTTGGCTGGGATCGATTAGAGCCCTTTGAAGCTGCATTTTGGAAGTTCAAACTCGGGGGCACCATAGAAGTCCATTATATGGAGAGAAATCCTGAAATGTTTTCCTCAAAAAACAATTTCCTTATGACTGAAGAAAGAAAGACATGAGCATCTTTGCATGACAAGGGGGTGAGTACATTACCTGTACATTTTTGTTCTGAAAGTGAACTACTCCTTTAAGTTTTAATATATTTATGGTAGGAAATTTACAAAATATCTTTATGGAACATGATCTTAACTTAAGTCATACAATGTATTTTTGGCTATTACTGCAAATATACATGTGCTACTTAAGACTTTTTGTTTTCCAGCGTCACAAATAGTATATTGCAACATATATCACTATGCAATATACTATTCGTAGTCTGCAGATAAAGCAATATCTGTTTATATAATTTGAAGAGAAAAGCATCCTTATATGAGTAGTGTTGTCTTTTCAAATACTGACTTCATCTTTTGACTGCAGAGGAACTCACCTGGTGTGTGCCAGCAGTTGTGGTCACAGCAGTTGCTGGAGGCATGTTAGTGTACACACTGGATGTTGTAAAACAGGAACCTGATTGGGGATTAAGAACAATTATACAGGATGTCGAACAACCAAACAGTACAATCATAAGTATTACTGAATGAAATGCTGTTAATGGAAGTGGTTTTGGCTCATGGAATTGGGCAGGTCTTTCTCCTCAGCGGTCCCATATTGCTAAAGCTGTGAGGTGCAGAGAGCGTGTAGAGACACAAAGAGAGAGAGCGGTAGCAGGCTTGCCTTGGCTGGGGTAGGAGTAGTGGATCTGGTTGGGTTGGGTTGAGGTATAGGCTGAGCTGAAGCTGAGAAACCCCGTCTGACCAACAGAGGGCGCCTCGGGCAGCCTCGACTCTGTCTTTAAGCCCGGCCACATGGCGCCTGAGGGCGTGCATGGATAGATGGAGCGGGAGAGGGCAAAGGCGTGGAGGAGAGAAGGGATGCAGAGATGAAAGAGGTGATTAGAGGGAGGTTAAGAACAGGATGTAACATTGAGACATGAACTGATCTGCCAGCGTACAGTGTGAGGGTGAGGGAATGAGTGGAATGAGTTTGGGTGAAGTGTTCAGATGAGCTAAAGCACAGACGGCAACTGGGTGAAGCACAGACCAAATGGTGGCAGTCCGTACGTCTGGCCGGACTGAGGGAAGCCGCTGTATACAGTCGACTGGCCCAGGGAGGGGAAAGCCACTTGACTGGCATATGCAGTGACAGCGGTGCTGAAGAATAATGGAGGAGAGTTACTAGCTGAACATTCAATAACACAAATGAAATTAGGCAGGCTGCTACAGACTTTAGTCTAGGTAGACGACATATTTCCTTTAACTTGCAGTCCATTTACAGTGAGGGAAAAAAACTATTTGACTCCCTGCTGATTTTGTATGTTGGCCCACTGACAAAGAAATGATCAGTCTATAATTTTTAAATGGTAGGTTCATTTTACCAGTGAGAGACAGAAGAACAAAAAATTCAGAATAACGCATTTCAAAAAAAGTTATGAATTACTTTTTAATAAGTGAAGAAAGTATTTGATGCCCTATCAATCAACAAGATTTCTGGCTCCCAGGTGTCTTTTATACAGGTAACAAGCTGAGATTAGGAGCACTCTCTTAAAGGAAGTGCTCCTAATCTCAGCTTGTTACCTGTATAAAAGACAACTATCCACAGAAGAAATCAATCAATCAGTTTCCAAACTCTCCACCATGGCCAAGACCAAAGAGTTCTTCAAGGATGTCAGGGACAAGATTGTAGACCTACACAAGGCTGGAATGGGCTACAAGACCATCGCCAAGCAGCTTGGTGAGAAGGTGACAACAGTTAGTGTGATTATTCGCAAACAAATGGAAATCAGCCCAGAACTACACTAAAGGATCTTATCAATGATCTCAAGGCAGCTGGGACCAATGTCACGAATAAAACAATTGGTAACACACTACGCCGTGAACGACTAAAATCCTGCAGCACCCGCAAGGTCCCCCTGCTCAAGAAAACACATGTCCAGGCCCATCTGAAGTTTGCCAATGAACATCTGAATGATTCAGAGGAGAACTGGGTGAAACTGTTGTGGACAGATGAGACCAATATCAAGCTCTTTGGCATCAACTCAACTCACTGTGTTTGGAGGAGAAGGAATGCTGCCTATGACCCCAAAAACACCATCCCCACCATCAAACATGGAGGTGGAAACATTATGCTTTGGGGGGACAGGACAACTGCACCACATTAAAGGGATGATGGACAGGACCATGTACCGTCAAATCTTGGGTGAGAAACTCCTTCAGCCAGGGCACTGAAAACGGGTTGGATGGGTGTTCCCGCATGACAATGACCCAAACGACCAAGGCAACAAAGAAGTGGCTCAAGAAGCACCACATTAAGGTCCTGGTGTGGCCTAGCCAGTCTTCAGACCTTAAACCCATAGAAAATCTGTGGAGGGAGCTGAAGGCTTGAGTTGCCAAACGTCAGCCTCAAAACCATAATGACTTGAAGAGGATCTGCAAGAAAAATTTGACCTCTAAGTGATGTTTTGCGAAGGATACTTACCAACTAATTTAAATGCAAATCAATTAATAACTTTTTTGAAATGTGTTTTTTGTTGTTGTTGTTGTTGTTATTCTGTCTCTCACTGTTCAAATAAACCTACCATTAAAATTACAGACTGGCCATTTCTTTGTCAGGGGGCAAACATACAAAATCAGCAGGGGAACAAAAAAATTTTTCCCCTCACTGTAATATGCAGTATCATCTCATAGTAAACATGAATGCATATTAAGCAAGTAAACAGACTCAATTTTGATCTCGTATAGACTACATTCAGTGCAGGTTTTATGAGTAATAAATCCACGATCAGCTGTATTTTAATAGATACAAACCCATTTTGAAACAACTTTAAGTACTTACTTGCTTCCTTGGTAGATCTGTGAGGTATATTCAGTGGCCGTGGTTGCGGTGAGGTCTTTAGATGTCACTGCTGTTAAAAATTAGAATGTTTTGTTAACAAATGCATCATGCTTTAAATACAATTTAAATGTCGAGCATGACAGCAATAGGCCTTACAATTGTGATCATATGCATTTTCTGTGACACAGCCCTGGGATCTTGATATCGTCTCTTGATTTGACTGGTCTGGACCTCCAGACACTGCCGGAGACATTGAGGTGTTGCATTATGTATACATTACTTATATCACACTAAAGTCTTTTGACAATATTTTTTATCTATCGAAATAATAAAAAAGAAAAAAAGGTTTTAGAGGAACTATCAATTTAACAAGAGAGTTTTAAATAGAAAATATATTTTAAAATAAACATAAATGTGTAGAAGCAGTAAAAATGTAAATTATTAAAATGGTATGCTTTCTACAATGCTATATTTAAAATATATAAATGCTAATTATATTTCATTCATATGAATTTAGTACATAGTAATAAACACCAATAATCACATGTATTTTTACTAGGGCTGGGACACGATTAATCGCGATTAATCGCATCCAAAATAAAAGTTTATGTTAACATACTAAATGTGTGTTTACTGTGTATATTTATTATGTATATATAAATACACACACATACATGTAAAGCCTTTAAAAAATACTTATATGTGTGGATAGTTATATTTGTATTTAATTTAGATTATATATAGAATTATAAATATTTTATTTATTTTAATTTAATTTTTATTTTCAGTTTTCTTTAATATACATGTTTGTGTGTGTATTTATACATACATTATATATACACACAGTACACACACATACAGTATGCAATCATAAACTTTTATTTTGGATGCGATTAATCGCGATTAATCGTGTCCCAGCCCTAATTTTTACTTTAAACATTTTAAAGTTCGTAAAAACACACTTTTGATCAATGATTGTGCAAACCAATTAGTTGAAAGAACCCATTTAAAAAGATGCATTAAAATCATCGCAACATTTAAACTGTTGCTATTTGATTTAATTATCTTGCCAAACATACACATGCATTTTTTATAATCAACTTATATAAATAAACTTTATGCATTTTAAATAATGAAAATAAAAGCAGAAAGCTTACTTGTGTGCAAGTGAGCGACAGAGGACGGTGGATATGAATTGACCTCTGTAGCTGTTGATTCATTCCGGTTGGGGGAGTCACTGCTGTCATTTGCAGCCACACTTCTGCAAAACAACAACTTCTTTTAATGATCTGATTGTTTGTTCAGAGTTGGCCCAAAATGTATAATTAGAAACTGTATTTAAGCGTGTAGAAACATTTTTGACATTAAACCTTGCCAAATGTGAGATCAGCAAAGCAACCGTGACATATTTGGGTAAAGAACGTAGGACAAGCAGGACAATATAATGGCAAAAATTATGGCTATTAGTGAATTTCTAGTGCCAAAGACCAAATGTGAGTTGCATAAATTTCTAGATAGATTCTAAGAAAAAAAAAAATCAACAATCATATAATATCTCTCTAAGAAGTTCAATAAAAGCCAGCGTAACTATTTAACAATAGAGAAGGAAGCTTTGGCTTTGTTGTTAGAACTTCAACATTTTGAGGTGCATATGGGTTCCTCTACTCTTCCTTTAGGTGTTTACACAGATCATAACCCGCTAACTTTTATTTCACGCAGAGGTCGAAGAGATGGTCACTCATCATGATCTACCTCAAGAACAAGTATAAAAGAGGTATGGATAATGCTGTGACAGATGTTCTGTCTCAAGTCTAAAGACTGGTTTGTGAATTCTGGCTTTGTCAAACATAAATGTTTGTTTTTTAATGGTGTGGATGGTACGTTCCGTAGTATTTTGGGATGTTTCTATTTTACGATCTTCCTTGTTTTCTTGATTGTTACTGGGACTGAACATCTTGGGATTCTGCAAACAAATCCCCTTTCGGAACCAATCAGACAACATCGAAACCACTGCCTTGTAGAAGGACCCAGAAATGAAACACGATGGGAGCATGCGTTTCTTTTCCTCATTGCTCTTGACTGTTTCTCATGCTGTCTACCTTTTGAAATTTTGTTGCTCAATCGCTCAGTTTCTCTAAATGTTGTTTTGTCTGACTGTACTGTGATTCAATGCTGACTCTCTGTTCAAGAGTATACTTCTGGATTCATTTCTGCCTTACAGTGCTGAGACAAGGTTAGTATGTTACATGACTTAGATAAAGCAACATGATTTAGAGTTTTATTTTTTTCCCATTAGAATTTTTCTGGATTCAGTTTTTTTGTTGTCATTTTTCTAGGCTCTGTTTTAATAATTAACATCAAATTTTATTAATCCAAAAACATGTCTAATTAATTCAAACCATGAAACGTATAATTTAACAGCAATTTATTGAAAAATGTATAAAAAAAATGTATTTAAAAAAATGAAATGTTGCATTTTTCTCAAATTCAGTTTTATTCTTACCAAATTCTGTTTTCTATTAATTTTCTGAATTCCACTTTAATGGTTTCATTAATTTTAATAATCAAAAGCATCTCTAATTAATGGAGTTCATAATAAATATATATACACACACACAACATTTTAAAATATATTTAAAATTGTTGTTGCAGTACTTTGGATCAAATAAATGCAGGCTTGATGACCAGAAGAAACTTCTTTTTTAAAAAAAAAAAAAAAAAAAAAAAAAAAAAGTAAAATCTTTGGACTGGCAGTTTATTTATTTACTAAAAATAGCTATTTCATTCATTACTTCACACAACTCATTTTATTTGTAAAAAGCAACTGCTCTGATTCTAATATCTCTATATATAATAATAACAACAACAAACAAATAGGAATTGGAAAATAAATAGCAAGTCGTAGCAATCACAATGGCCAAAAAATCTGAAACTATATCATAAAATGAAATTCCGCTTTTGATTTGATTCAGATCTTGATTCAATGTTGATTCTAGTACATGTTCCTTTTCTCTCAACTGATGGTATAAACCGCACAAGGAACCCTGTCATTCTGTACAATAATATTACAGGGTTAAATTAGTACTACAGACCAAACAACTTAATTAAATAGCTTTTTTTTTAGATACATTATACATTTAAATTGCTCATTAGGCAGTTTTTATAAAAACTATTTTATATCAAAAACAACAAAGCCCACATTTTATTGCAATTGCTGGATGGAAGGTGCATAAAATAGGGTTGATTTTAGTCTTATTAACACACAAACAATAAAAAAGACTATAGGTTTTAAACATTTATATTGGTTTGTTAAAATCTGGAAATCAATATCTTCAACCCAGCCCTAAAGATAAGCCTTTAAGATGAGGTTTAAAAATTATAAAAATTTCTCCAATCTTCAATATGAGTGGCTGACAGACACAGTGAATGCAACCCTTCTGATGCCATTTATTTTAAATGTCTTGGCATTTTGCTAAAAGATAATAAAGTGTAATTGAAGATTGGAAACTATCCAAAAGGAAATCATACTTCACTCTGACAAGACACTCTTTGTTCTTTCTCTTCCCCCCTATTTTTTCCACCTTGCTCAAGGGCACAACAGTAATAAAGCAAGATTACAATCTTATATCCAGTTCCTTGATCTGTACAACGTACAAGCTATATATGAAAATACAAAATGCACAATTCCCTATACTGAAAATGAACATGGACCTACCGTGAATCACCCTCCTGACTCACTTCTGGATCATGCCGAGCTTTCTTTGTCTAATCAAACAAAACAACAGAAAAAAAACAGGTTACGTCTCTCCAATGTTGCATGATTAACAACAGCTGATGGCATTTAAGATAATGTGTAACATTTTTTCAGCAGCATCTTTCAGAGTGACATGCTATACTTAGTTATTCCTAGTCTTTGTGTCAAAAGTGATCAGAGTGATTTAAAATAAATCTTAATGTCAACTCACAGGTAGCTCGGGCACCTCATGTGATTCATCCATGGCTTTGGGAGAGGACGTCTTCACCGTCCGCCCTTGTAAACCTGTGCCGTCAGTCTCTGCAGTTTCCGCTGCTTCTGCTTTGGCCAAGGCCCTGCATGAAAGACACAAGTCAACACTGTGAGTTTCTTTATATATGCTTCTCCAGCCCCTCTCCACCTCACTGGGGCTGATCCTTGTCAGGTGTGTGCGTGTGTGATCGAGGAGCTGTGCATTATGGGAAAGCCAAGGAAAAAGTGGGTCTTACGGGTCCTAATCCCACTGTCACCCTGGTGGCAGGTGAGCATAGCCCGGCAGGTGAGGCACGTGATGTTCCCCTACAAAAGCACCAGATGTTTCCCCCAAACCCTCCTACTTTCCAGTGCACATGCCTGGATTATATGGCCGCGTCTCCTTACGTGTATGCTAACCTACATTCGGTGAAAGCCAGGAAGCTTGTATTCCTTCCTGATTATATCAAAAGCATTAGGTGTTTCTGCGCAAGCTGTCACATCTAAAAGGCGGGCGAGGATAAGATCTAACCTAATTTTATTCACCCTGTTCCTTCTTTAAACTACATTTATATAATTGGAATATGAAGCAGAAAGGAGAGTAAGCGGGTCAGACGCTCACTTACACTTGAGCCAGTTTTGCAGTGTTAAAGCTTCATTCACGTAAATGTGACTACAATGTTTAGTAAATCACGTGTAGGCCTGATGCTTATGCAACGTCCAGCTCGATGTCTCAGGAACGTGATCGGGATATTAAAAACAACTTTAATGTGGATGGAAAATGTAAAAACAATTGAACCAATGACCAACAACTCATTTTGGTCAACCTACACAGATCATCTTTTAAATTTAAAAGATGTCACCTAAAGATGAAAATCTTTCCAGTCTTGTCGCTTCACAACGGTTTATGACTAACATATTCTTTCTTTACTCTTAGAATGAGAGTCAATGTCCAAAAGAACACTGGACACCACTAAATGAGACATTTCTCAAAATATTGTCTTTTATCTTATATACAGGAAAGAAATACAGTAGTGTTTTTGACTCCGATATGATACCTGACTAAAATATCTCGATACTACTACTGAACCCATACTAAACAAAACCATAGAACGACAAGCAAAGTGAATGAATAATAGATGACCCAAATGGAGGTTATAGTTATTTTATCTATTAAAAACCAGCATTTCATCACCCTTTAAATAAATGATAAAATAATAAACATCACATGCCTGTGCAGTGTAGAGCTATTTGCAAGACAAAGTCAAATCTCATTTCATAATATAGTAATTTTATTTCACAATAACAAATGACATCATGATGTAGTCAATTTTTTATATTTTATCTTTGTTATTATTTATAAGAACATAGATGCAAGTAACAATAAAACCAAGACAAATTGAATAAATAGGGCTCTTTGAAATTAGTTTTATTCCCAAATTGCATTTTATTTTTTCCAAATTCATTTAAATTTTTCTGGACTTCGTTTTTAATTTTTCTAGACTCTACAATGGTTACATTAAAAAATGTTAATCAAAAAGCATGTCTAATTAATTAATCATGAAACGTACACAATTTACCAGCAATTTCTTAAAAGTTACAATTTAAGGCCATATAAAATGCGTTTTAATATTTTTCTCAAATGTGAATCGGTTTTCTATTAATTTTCTGCATTCCATTTTAATAGTTTCATTTAGGGCTGCAACTAACGATTATTTTTGATAATCGATTAGTTGGTCGATTATTTTTTCGATTAACCGATTAGTTGGCTTAAAAATTCCAATTTTAATTTTTTTTGTCAAAATCACACAGTGAAACATGAAAACACAATGCTTAACAATTTATTAGACCACCTGTCGTAATAAAGAGAAAAGACAAATATCTACAGAAACACACTACAACAAGCATAAAATACAGTGTTTCTGCCATTTATTCTGCCGTGGCGGTGTTTAGTGTCCTGCCAACAGCAGCAGCAGTGAGCGCAAGTGCCTTCAGCAGAGTTCCGCGTTCAAATGCGCGCAGTAAGATTAAGCTGGCCGCAAAGCCCCAGCTAAAGCAATTACCATGAATGTGCCGGGGAAAAAGTAAGGAGATATTCAAATTATTTATTAATAAACTAGTTTATTAATATGAAGTTGACGCTCCTGACTCGCCATCTGCTCACTGGACGCGCTTTTAATGCCTAAATGCATCTTTATGGATTAGGCGCCTATAGCTAATGAAAGAGTTTTGTTTTTTTAATTATTTCGTTTTATAGTAGTGAAGTAAAAATTCAAAGAAAATTTATAACTCTTACCTTTATGAGCAAAAATGAAGTTTCACATGGCGCTGGCGCCTCCATGTCGTGCAAAGCCCGCTTCAGCTTTCACTCTCTGAACAAACAATTGGATATGCGCCTAATAGCACATATTTATCTAGGTTATTAAACTAATATTGTGATATGATTTAAGTTTTTTATACATATTTTAATTTAATTCGTGATGACTTGAGAAGGCTAAATTGATCTGTCTGCCGCTGGCCGCTTGGTTGTTACTTTAAAAATCAAAAACTTGAATTTCACAAACAAAACGTGTTCCAAATATATTTCTAAATTAACTTTATAAACTAAAGAAACGAAAATAAATGTAATTGCTTTGCTATTAAAAACAGCAGCTGTGCAATGGGGAAGAGAAAGAGGAAAAAAACAGGTTCCAGTCGGACTCTGGCCGGTAATTCTGATGAGCTGTCGAGGTTATTAGGAATTTTTTGGAACGAATATTTGTTTAATAGCCTATTTAACACTTATTTAGGCTACTTATTTAAATGTATTATTTCTTTGATTTATTTTAGCGTTTTGGTTCATTTGCTGGTTCACTGACGGAATTGCTAAAATAAACACGCACCTTTATTAATAATGTTTGAGCCTCATTTATTTTGATATATATAAAAACACGCGCCACCGGCGGTAGTTGGTCCATTACCACCGCGGTGGTAAAAATCTGCCACCATCACAGCCCTATTTTACAGTTCCTACCTTCCATAAATACGTGCCCTACATGTTGTGTTTTAAATCTAAATTTAACATTCATTGTGCTGAAACATCTGTCGTTGAATGTTTTTGCGCTGAGTATTAATTGTCTCCCTGTCTGTGTTCCAGTCTGACACACTCATTCAATAAAGATTTAAACTTAACACAGACTGCCAGAATGGACTTTTATGCATAAATGGAAATGCTTGTGTGAATTTGTGACATACAGATAAGGATATGACCGTAAACTGAAAGTTTTCATGCTGAGGATACAAACGAATCTGTCAAAGCGCCTCACAGGGCAAGCCATACGCTATTAGCTTAAAGTTAAAAAATAAGGAAATTCTCATGTTTTGGGATCACGTAACTCTCCTGCAGCATCTCATTCTGTTTCCTCCACTATTTTAGATGCATTTTGTATGCATTCAGTGCTGTAATTTTAAGTGATTCTCTGAAGTTGTACGTGCACTGTGGGCGGACCCGATTAATCGATAATGAAAATCAATGCCAACGATTTACGATTAGTTGTTGCAGCCCTAGCTTCATTAAATGTTAATAATAAATCAAAAGCATATCTAATTAAACATTCATTAGAATTTATAAAGAATTATTTATTATTTATTTCTCTTTTTTCCAGAAATACTGTCGTGTGTATGTACAATTCTGGTAAAAAAAAATTCTGGTAACTTTTATTAACTTTGATTTTGCCGGGTTGCTGCTTTTACGTTTCTGTTTGTATATGACAATGGGTTTCCTCAAAAGTAATGGTAAAATGCTCATGAACTGACTCTCACAGCAGTTCTAAAGATTATGTTTATGTATTCATGTATTGAGGCGGCAGAGGCTGAAAACACAGCGAGTGGCATGTGCGCTTCAGTATATGTGTAGTAAAGATTCATACTGAAATAGACAAAATTTGTGATATTCCATGTTATAATTTTTGATGACTGGATCCCACGATTGCATCCACATTTTCCATTTTCGCTTTAATCATAGGACCCTAAATAAACAGTGTTAATATGGCTCTTATCAAAATGCTTTCTTAAAGTACTGGTACTAGTAAAATGCGTAATCATACCGTTTTTTTAAAGCAGGGTATCGCAATACCTTTTTAGTAGCGATATATCGTGCAACACTAGAATGGCATGAGGATGAGTAAATAATGATAGCTAATTACTAGAGCTTGAATATTTACATGATTTCTTCTTGTCTCATGTCTTACATCTCTAATTTACAGTCTGGTAGCAAAAACAGAGTTGGTAAGTTTTACTCATTTGAGATTCAAACTATGCATTTCAATTAACAGATTTATACAATTTTATCCATTTTTTTTTATTAATTAATGCAGTTTTACACACAACATGCTTTTTCCTTTGCATACAGAGAACAACACTGTCAAAACAAGCCCTGTTCACATTGATCTGCAAAACAATTTAAAACACTTTGCCAGGTCAATAATTGCCAATGTCACTTTGTAAAGAAACCTGAATACATATGCGCAACATCACTGTTTTCACAAGTTCATGTTTTTGTACTTTACATGGAGACAATAACGGTATCATTTTCAAAAGTTAACGCTTTTATGCCCTTTAGAATTTGCACTTCTTGCATTAATCATTTTGAAAAGAACTGGCAAAAAATACTATTTGTTCAGCATTTATTGTTGTACAGCTGGAGCAGGTTTAGCAAGTCAGTAGAATGTTTATTCAATGTACAGTAATGTAAATTATCTTATATTTATTTGAAATGGGACTGCATAAACAAACGTGGTAACGTAGAAAAACAGTGTTGGGCAAATGCAAGAGTCCACCATTTAAACAGTTTGCTATTAAAAATGAACTCAGTAAATAACCAATTCATATAACATTTGTAATCAGTAATATTGTGAAATACAATCACAAGAACTGTTTTCTATTTGAATATATTTTTTTCTATTGAACAAATGTAATTTATTCCAAAGCTGAATTTATCATTACTAGAGTCCTCAGTGTAACATGATCATTCAGAAATCATTCTGATATGTTGATTTGCCGCTAATTATTGATGTAGAAAACAGTTCTGCTGCTTCATATTTTTATGGAAACCACCATTTTTGCAGCATTCTTTGAATAGAAAGGTCAAAAGAACAACATTATTTGAATTCTTTTTTTTTTTTTGCAAATGTCTTCACTTTTATTTTGGATTATTTAATGCACCCTTGCTAAACTAATAAAAAAGTATTAATTTCTTGTACAAAATCTTTCTGACCTCAAACTGAAGAAAGTGTGCACTATTTTTTCAATCTTATATCTCTCAAAAATTCAATCTCAGAATTGAATTTTGCATTTTATAGTTGAAAGCGGTGAAAGGCTAAATATTAAATCTCATGGATGTATATTTACTGAGTAATCCAGCATTTTGTAGAGGGTGGTCAACATGACAATTTGCACCTGAGATTCTGAACCAGATTACAGGAGGGTAAAAATGACTTTAAAAAGATGGCAGCATCACATTGTTTTTACACAAAGATTGGTAGTAAAATCTGATGACTTTAGCAATCTTTGTTGCATTTTGTGCCATTCAAATATGGGAAAAAGCACATTTTTGAAGTTCTCAAGAACTCAAGAAGTATTAAAGATATCTTAATGCCCTTTTACATTTGGTCTCTTAACAAACTTTTCTTTTGGCACCTTTATTTTTAAGGCTCTATATGGTTCCATTCCAACAATATTGGAATCTCAATATGGCTCTAGGAGTAAATGCATTCAGCCGATACTTTATTTCTATTAAGGATTAATGTCTGAAGAGCAAATAATGTTCTAGAAATGTGTCTTGTTTCCTCATATTAAAATAATTGCGTAGAACATACTTGTCTGAGTGACATAAATATTCTTTTCCACAGTTGTGTGCACATAACTCAAGAAGATTAAAGATATCACAATATCCTTTTAGATTATGGTTCCTTAAACACTTTTCTTTTTGATCTTAAGGCCCTATATCAGTGGTTCACAATCCTGGTCCTGGGGGACCCCTGCTCTGCACATTTTGCATGTCTCCCTTATTTAACACACCTGATTGAGATCAGCTCATTAGGAGAGAGATCCATGAACTGAACTAACAAGCTGAAGATCTCAACCAGGTGTGTTAAATAAGAGAGACATGCAAAATGTGCAGAGCAGGGGTCCCCCAGGACCAGGATTGAGAACCACTGCCCTATATAGTTCAGTCCCAGAGATATCAGGATCTCAAAGCAGTTTCATGTCCAAATTGTATACAGGGCCTAAATAATGAAGACTCCAAAAGAAAAGTTTATTAAGAACTAGAATCTGAAATCATTTTTAGATATCTTTACTCATTTTCGAATTATAGACATGCATACTTACTTCTTTATTTTTGATTATTTAACGCACCCTTGCTAAACACAAGTATTAATTTATTTTACAAAATCTTTCTGACCCTTAAACTGAAGAAAGTGTGCACTATTTTTTACATTTTACATTTTATAGTTGAAAGTGATGAAAGCCTAAATATTTAATGTCATGGATGTATATTTACAGAGTAATCCAGTTGATACTTTATTTATATTAAAGAGGAATGTTAGAAGAACAAATACTGTTTTAGAAATGTATCTTCTTTCCCCATTTAAAAATAATTGCATAGGACATATCTGTCTGAGTGACATAAATATTCTTTTTCCACAATTCTGTGCTTATAACTCAAGTATTAAATATATCACAATATCCTTTTAGATTATGGTTCCTAAAACACTTTTCTTTTTGATCTTAAGGCCCTATATAGTTCAGTCCCAGAGATATCAGGATCTCAATGCAGTTCCATTGGAGAATTTGAAAAACAGACATGCATACTTTGCAATTATTTTCATATAGGGAAAAAAGATACATTCCTAGATTCAATATTATTTGTTCTTCAGACATTCCTCTTTTAAAGAAATAGTGTTTCAGCTGGATGCAATGTGACCCACATTTGGTATTTGACCACTGAAAATGTTTACAATTAAAAAATGTACTCCTGAAGCCACATTGAGATTCCAATATTGCTGGAATGGAACCATAGAGCCTTACAAATGAAGATGGCAAAAGGAAATTTTGTTATGAAACAAAGTCTAAAAGATCATTAAGACTTATTTAATACTTCTGGAGTTACAGGCACACAACCTTTGAAGAACAAATAGTGGATTATTCAGTAAATATACATCCATGGCTTTTAATATTTAGGCTTTCGTCACTATACATGTTTATCTTTCTTCAGAAAAAAATACTGTCAACATTTTGAGCTAAGGAAGTTTGTGAAACTTGGTTGATTTGACACGGAATGATCATAGGTATAGGTTTCATCAACATCTCTGTCAGACATAAATATATATAGATCAGCTCAGCTAAGATCTGAGCAGTATACAGCATTCATCTATCAAACAAAACAATAGCAGGAGGCTCTCAGTGGAAGAGACTGAAGTAAGTGTAAATTTAACATGCACTCAACCGCAGTGACTCAAGGACGAGTGACCAGTAGGAGAGGATCACCCATATGCTTTCAGACTCTATTTGTCTAGTATTTCGTTACAAAAACAACGACGGCGAAAAGTGCTGCCTAGATAGGGAAGCTAAATAGGGTTTGAGACACTACCAGTGTTGTTCTTAAAACTGAGGCTAGTTCGCCGGAGATGTCCAAGACACCACACACATTAAATGTGATCATCTTTGGAAACACGCAATTCGCTGCTGACGTACATACTGTACTATAAAGAGTTTTCCAGTGGTATCTGTGATACTGTAAGTTAGCGTTTAGCACAGTTTGACCAGTTAGCCAACATGCGTTATTTAGCTTGCGGCTCACTGACCTTACCATTTCACACTAAACCGCTCATTAAAGCGCTCACATGCAGATTGTACGGCACACAAATGTGAAAGAAACTCTTACCATGTCACCAAGTGCTACTTTCGAGGAAACTTTGTGTTTCCTTAAACTGAAATTCCCTCGGTGGGGCGCCGTGTGTTGTTAGGGACAACTATTTGGCAGGAAGTCGCTATAATTCTAAAAGCGCATGCGCAGAAACAACAGACGCTCTTATCAATCACAAAACGTTAAACCCGTGCAAAGAAAATAAAAAATATATTTATTTATTTCCGCCACAATTTGGTAGTTACTGCAGATATTAGTGTGCTGAGGCAATCATCACTATATTGTTTTAGACTATGTACCCTACCAGTCAACAGTTTTTGAACAATACGATTTTTAATGTTTTTAAAGAAGTCTCTTCTGCTCTCCAAAGACTTTGTACTTTGTGCTCACCAAGCCTGCATTTATTTGAACCAATGTACAGCAAAAACATTACTATTGTGAAATATTTTTACTATTTTAAATAAGTGTTTTCTATTTGAATATATTTTAAAATGTAATTTATTCATGTGATCAAAGCTACATATTCAGCAAGTGTCACATGATCCTTTAGAAATCATTCTAATATCTGCTGTTCAATAAACATTTGTTTTATTATTATCAATATTTAAAAAAGTTGAGGACTTTTTTTTTCAGGATTCTTTGATGAATAGAAAAATCCAAAGATCAGATCTGAAATAAAAATAAAAAGCTTTTGTATTTATACACTATACCATTCAAAAGCTTGGAGTCAGTATTGTTTTTTTATTATTATTATTATTCTTTTTTTAGAAATAAATTATAGAAATGAAAACTTTTATTTAGCAAGGATGCTTTAAATTGACCAAAAGTGATGATAAAGATATTTATAATGTTACAAAAGTTTACTATTTCAGATAAATGCTGTTCTTCTAAACGTTCTATTCATCAAAAAAAAAAAAAGACAAAAATTCTACTGTTTTTAACATCATAATATTTTTTTGAGCAATCAAAATATTATAATGATTTCTAATGTGACTAGAGTTTGAAATCACAGGAATAAATTACATTTTGAAATGTATTCAAATACAAAACAGTTATTTTAAATAGCAAAAATTTTTTTTAAAAATGTTACAGTTTTTGCTGTACTTTGGATCAAATAAATGCAGGCTTGGAAAGCAAATGAGACTTTGTTAAAAAAACATTAAAAACCGTACTATTCAAAAACTGGTAGTGTAAACCATAAACCAAATGATCAGACTTTACCTTCACTGTAAAAAGTTTTCACCAGATTCAACTTAAAAACCAGCTGCCTTAAAATTTTAAGTTAAATCAACTTAAGTCATTTTAACTCACAAGTTAAATCAACTCATTTTTAGTGTAATAAGTTAAAATGACTTGTAGTTTTAAGCTGATTTAACTTTACATTTTAAGGCAGCTGCTGAACTTAGGTTTTTAAGTTGAATCTGGTGAAAACTTTTTACAGTGTGGTAACCCCCACTTATCGACTTAGTGTGGTCATTGAATTCATCAAATAAAAGCATGAATTACAATTTCTATTAACTATATAGGTTAAAAACCTACCAAGATTACTCACCTGAATATTTAGATTAGTGGAGGACCAAGATGGTTAATTCTTTGTTTGGATAAATCAGATGGGCCAAATACCACCACTTCAGATTTTGAATCATCAAAACTCAAGCCATTCATCTCTTTTTGTCATCCAAACAACCTAGCAGAGACATTAGTTTGGAGTTATTTTTACACTTTAAAGGTAAATACAGCTGTCATCCGCAAAACAATAATGTGCAACATTGACAAATTAATCCCAGTGGAATCATATATAAAGAAAACAAAACAGGGCCAAGAATAGAACCCTGAGGAACCCCAAAGGAGATGTGGGCAAAGCTATTTAACAGCAAATGTTTTCTCCTTTACATAAGAAGAGAATCACTTTAATACAAGCTTCTGAATTCCCACTGACTTAAGCAGGTAAAAAGAATCCCATGATCCACCGTTTCAAAAGCCACACTGAGATCAAGAAGAACTAAAATAGCACACTTCCCCTAATCTACCAACATCAACAAACCATTGGTCCCTTTAAGAAGATTAGTTACTGTGCTACTTTATGTTTTGATTTAAAACCTGATTGACATTTGTAAAATTAGGAAGCTCATTATAAACAACCAAATGGTCATTTTGCGATCTATAATTATAAAACCAGAGCATACTTAAAATAAGACTGGACTGTACCATCTATTAAACTCCTATCCTTTTCACTTTTGACAGATGACTAGTTCCAACAACATTCAAAACCTGAATTATAAGACATGAAGGAATAATATCTGACCAAGTAAGCTTGCATAAGTTATATGATTTCAACTTGGTAAGAGAGAGTAACTAAATTAACTACAATCTAGGTCAGAACACTAGATATTGGATCTTAGCTATATAGGGTTTGCACTTACGTCACGATTCGGTCAGTTCCCCGGATGCAATACTCAGATGTAAACAATAGCATGGATTGTGTGGTTAATGTACTACTGAATACATTATTCTGCTAATTTATGCTGTCTAAACCAAAGAAAAAAACTTGTGGAAGCTGCTAAATTATATTGAGAAAGACTTAGTAAGCAGGAAAGGGCACAATATTTTGACAAACTAGAGTTAATAAGTGGTAAAGATATGTACGAGCAGTATTAATTAAGATAGTAGCCTAATATTTCACCTACCTGACTGGAAATGATAAAAACAAACACGAATGCTGTCCTGGAAATCCTGGTTCGGTTTGGTCAACCACAAACGCCTTTTGCTCCCAGGGTACCCCCAGCATCCTCCAAATGAAATTCAAGGCTTTTTAAGACCTTTTTAATACCATTTCAAATGAAATTCAATGCCAACTTCGTACCCATTCCGACAGAAGTATGAGGGGAAAATGTCAAATCTGTATAAATTTTGAACCCTAGAAAATAATTATGTACAAGTGGGCTACTTGAATTAAATTAAACATTTTATTTAAATTATCAGTTATATTTAATACATACGCAACAGCGTAACACACATTTGATTTGTAATAAACAAATAAATTTGAACTTCGCAGCTCTGCTGCCTTGGCTGCAATTTTTTCAATACACAAATATCAAGCAAGTAATTTTATTTCACTATTTGGTGTATCTGCAGAATTTTTAAATATCAATTTAAGGCAATTTATGACCCTTTTTGAGAGCTGCACAAGTAAAATGAACAGTATGAGTAGGATTGGACAGTGTAATGTAGAATATTCAGCAATAAAATGGCATGATTTATAATTCAGATACAGGTACACAAAAACAAAATAGCTTATACAATGCCATTTCAGCCTTTATACCATTAAAAGGGATAAATTGAGTATATAGTTTATTTCTATATTTAAAACATAAATATTACTGTCTTAATTGTTTAGATATTGAGAAGGCACATTAACTTCTTTCACATTTACAACTCTTTGTGGTTGCTGCATAAAAACAGGTCGATAATTGCAATCATTTGACAAACAGCTGAAAAAATGTGGAAATAAAATGTCATTCTCCGTCACGGGGGGGCGCTTTAGGAGCGCTGAAATATTACGGTTTCCCTAGTAACGGCTGTATACAAAACAGCATTGACGCAGTTTTATCAGACATGAAATGAAAATGCCAACGACATGTTTCTGAGGACAGTCGGTTCCCTTCAGATACATTCATATAAAGACATCCGTGTGGCGTTTTGACCTTAAAACGTGCAGTACCTATGTTTTTATTCAATGACATCATTGCCTTTTGAAGTATAATCCAGCCCTATCGCGATTCTCGTCTTTCCCTCCCCAAATGTTAGACCTCCTAAATTATAATTGACATTTCTTATGCTATTTAACATATTTAAAACGTTTAATGGCCTTAAATTTGATACAACTAAATTGAGGAGTTTTTGGACCTGGCAGGAGCCCTCTAACTTACTTTACGATAGCCCGTCTGGCTGGCAGTTCACTTTATTGTAAAACTGTAACGTTAAATGGTGGAAGAGATTTGCCGTGCTTCCACAGTTTGATACAGCTGATTTATAACATTCCCTGCAGATGGGCTGTTTTTGCTGCTCATAGGAAATTTTAAATCTGAACCATCTCCAGATAAGTGAACCATTGTTTTTCATTTTACTGACCAGTATGTTTTCTGTGTTGACCGGCGTTGCGTGTTCCTGTTTCCTTCTGTTTCGCGCAGAACCCGCACGCGCATGTGTGGCCTCAAACCATATCGATATGAAAGATATTGGATAATCCCGCATCGCGTTGGGGAATCATATACATATATCCCCAGAACTCGATTTTCCGCCCAGCCCTACCTAGTAACCATAGTAACGGGTGCGCACGCTTTCGCGCTTTCTGCTATGACGTGGAGCGCGAGGTGCACTCAGCTTTACGCTGCATGAATTTTTAATTAACCTACATTAGTAACAGTTAATTTTGTTACGGTATGATCTTAATCCTAGGAAAGGCAAAAATAAATGAAATAAGACCTTTGTAATGAAATCCAAGACTTTGCATACCAAATTCAAGGCTTTTAAGGCCTTAATTTGAGATTATCAAATTTAAGACTTTTTCAATGCTTTTAAGACCCCGCGGGTACCCTGGCTCCTCTGACAGTTTTTTGCACTCTTCTCCTTGATTTGTTATTGTCACGTATTGGTCGTCTTGTCATCATGAACTCTTGCACACACATTCTGGACTGCAATCCCCATAAGCCACTGCACCAATCACTGCACACAGCTGCTCCTCGTTTCCCACTGCACTGATTGCTGCACACACCTGTTTCACATTTACCCACATGCATTTAAGCTTCTCACACACACAGCCACTCTGTGAAGTCTTATTGTTCCGTATGGTCTGTATTTCCGAGCGTTTCTTACCGAGTTTGTTTTCCCTGTGTTTTGATTCCTGGACTCCTTCCCGTGTTTGATTCTTGCTGCCAGCCCCGACCTTTCTGCCTGTTTTTGACGACGATTTCTGCCTGCCCCTTTGTGTTTGTTTGTTTTGTGTTTGAAATAAATGCTGCAAATGGATCCGCACGTCTCTGACCCTCCCTGTGACAGTTATTATTGGCAGTTTATAGTACTCCAAATGTTTTTCTGGGTCTGACTGATAAGTACAGCCCAGAAAATGACAATAATTTCTGCAGCAAATATCAGCAAAATATGCAAGTTTCGTTCGGTTCAATGCCACTGTTTACGTTCAGTGCCGGCAATATGGCAGATTGATGATGCATTGTGAAAACACTCTATACACTGTAAAAAAATTACCGTAAATTTTACAGTAAAATGCTGGCAGCAGGGTTGCCAGCCAGTTACTGTAATTTATACAGCAGCACTGCTGTAATTTTAATTTACAGCATCATCCTGTATTTCCTAATTACAGCAAATAACTGTATTTTTTTACATTGCTGTGTTTTTTTTTACAGTAAACTACTTTAATTTGTGTATTCTTTATTTGCAGCATTTTTTTTCCAGATTGCTGAATATTAATGACTAGCAATTTAAACAATGTATTAACTGCATAAGCTTTAAACAATATTAAGCTGCATAAAATGTGGTATAGTATGAAACTCAGTGCACCTATTATTTAATAAAAACAAAAATAATAATAATTTGACACATCTTAATCGTGAAAAACAGGTCGAATTTTATTTAACATATAACTCTCAAATTTGCATGAAAGAAATGTCATAGAACATTCTATGTAGTATTATATTGAATTCCAAAATAAATTGGGCATGAAAATATAACAAACACATAACAAAATTAAACAAAGTTAACCAAGGTTTAACCAATATTTATTAACATGGTCATAATTAAATGGTTCTAAATACCACAAAGACAGTGATGAATTTTCACACCTTCACGAATAGTCCAACATGGCCAAACAACAAGGCCTCAAGTGAGTCCAACAAAACTTCTGATCAAAAAAGGAGAACAGTTCAGCTCCAGATGTTGCCACATCCCAGAATGCAAAGAGTGGCTAAAAAATATAGAAAAGAACAAAAAGGGCAATACATTAGATATTTTACAAAACAATGATACAGTCAGACACAGACAGAGGGGTGACAGATACAGTCAAATGCAGAGAGAATGATGATTGTTACAGTTAGATCAGTATAATTTTTAATTTTCTTTCACACAAAAAAGTTTTGTATGCTCATCAAGGTAGCATTTATTTACATAAAACAGTAAAATCATTTAAGATTATTACAATTTAAAATAAGTTTTATATTTTACTATACTTTCAAATATAATTTATTTCTGAGATGCAAAGCTGAATGTTCAGCATCATTACTCAACATGATCTATCAGAGATCATTCTCATTTATTATCAATATGCTGATTTATTGTCAATGTTGTCATTGCCTGTGATACCTTTTCAGGATTCTTTGATGAATAAGTTTAAAAGAAGTAATTAAGTAATTAAGCAGTTATTTAAAAGATAAATTTTAGCTAAAAATATAAGTCTTTACAATCACTTTCAATGTAACACACTTGTTGGATAAAAGTTAAAAAATATTAAATGAAAGAATCCTGAAGGTTATTAAAAATATTAAATAGCACAATTGCTTCTAACATTGATAATAAATCAGGATATACAATGATTTCTAAAGGATCATGTGACACTGGAGTAATTAGAAGACTCGAGTATTGATGCTGAAAATTTAGAAATAAATTATATTTTTATATTAAAACGGATCAAACATTTTAAATTTTAATAATATTTCACAACTATATTTTTTCTGTATTTTTGATCAATTAAATGCAGCCTTGATGAGAAGAAGATACTTATTTCAAAAACAAACTTTTGAGCGCTTGTGTAGATAATAAAAGAACAAAATAAAAGGAAAAAGAAGATCTTGGTGTATGTGTACTTATATGTCAGTAATTCTGCTGAAAATCCTTCACATTGCAAAGAAGACTGGTAACTTGGGTTCACTTCTGCTGGTTTCCCCTGTGTCCTGTCGTTTTAGATGGGTCTTTTCCTTTCAACTTCTTTGTTTCTCTCAGGATAAATATCTACAAAACAGTCAGGAAGCAGACAATATGTGACCCTGGACCACAAAATCAGTCTTAAGTCGCTGGGGTATATTTGTAGCAATAGCCAAAAATACATTGCATGGGTCAAAATTTTTGATTTTTCTTTTATGCCAAAAATCATTAAGAAATTAAGTAAAGTTCATGTTCCATGAAGATTTTTTGTAAAATTCCTACTGTAAACATATCAAAATGTAATTTTTGATTTGTAATATGCATTGTTAAGAACCTAATTTGTACAACTTTAAAGGTGATTTTCTCAGTCTTTTTGATTTTTTTGCATCCTCAGATTTCTGATTTCAAATAGATGTATCTCAGTCAAATATTGTCCTATCCTAACAAACCATACATTAATAGAAAGCTTATTTATTGAGCTTTCATATGATGTATAAATCTCAGTTTTGTCAAATTTAACCTTATGACTGGTTTTGTGGTCCAGGGTCACATATGTAATTCACATTAGTTTTAGCTTTTGTACATCTGAATTATTCTCCCTAAAAAAATGTCTCTCTTCTGGAGTTTAAAAACATATTCTATCCTATCTAACTCACATGTTAAATGCAGGTACTCAGATTGTTAGAATGCAAATATTACCTTTGCTCATCAGCACGACGATGCCGTGAATCACATCTTTTGCCAATAAAGCTTGTAATTCTTAACATAGGAACACAAAGATGTCACGCCTATAGCCGATACAAGGCCGGGGAATGTGTAAAATCTTCCCGTGACCGCGCTGCCGAATCCCCGGACAAGACTCTCTCGCGCTCCGCGGACGGAGGATTCGTTAATCTGCGGTACCGCGGTGTTTATGACACCTTAATATACATATATACATATAAATACAGTTACGAAATATGAAAAATAAAACACAAATAAATCACTTACCACAGCTGTGAATGGTTCTTCTTGCTGCTCCCGAATGTTGACCGTTGAAGATAATCCCGCCTTTTTATATTTGAAATTTACAGCAAAACGCTGTATGTTTGCATCAAACCAGAGCCATAGAGAAATTTTTTCTATATGGCTCTGCATCAAACCACTGCATGACCCCAGAATGCATTGCGGTTTACAGCAATATGTTGTATTATAAAAAATACAACCCGCTGCTGTAAAATATTGCTGTAATTTTTACAGCAATTTGTTACAGTGTAATATGAAAAATAAGCTGATTACAACAGTTTTCAACACTGATAATAATAAGTAATGTTTCTTGATCATCAAATCAACATACATGATCCTAGACAAAAAACAAACAAAAAAAACAGTCTTAAATAACATTGGTATATTTGTAGCGATAGCCAACAATACATTGCATGGGTCAAAATGAATGAAAAAAAAAATTCTTTTATTGCAAAAATCATTAGGATATTACGTAAAGATCATGTTCCATGAAAATATTTTGTAAATTTCCAAACGTAAATATATAAAAACATAATTTTTGATTAGTAATATGCATTGCTAAGAACTTAATTTGGCCAACTTTAAAGGTGATTTTCTCAATATTTTTTTATTTTTTTTGCACCCTCAGATTCCAGATTTTCAAATAGTTGTATCTCGGCCAAATATTGTCCTATCCTAACAAGCCATACATCAATAGACCCTTATGATGGTTTTGTGGACCAGGGTTACATATTAGTATGATTTCTGAAGGATCATGTGACACTGAAGACTGGAGTAATGATGCTTTTTACCTTATTAAAACATGACTCCAATCTTGCTGTCCATAAGCTCTAACATAATATGTTGCTCAGTAAATTTCTAATACATAACACTGTCTTTATGCATTGCAAACAAGATTTAAAGACTAAAACTTACACATCTCAAACCTACATCTTCATATCTCCAACTAGATGTTTTATGTATATACAGTATAAAATAATTCATCCATCCTTCCTTTTTCCAAACCCCTTCACTGTATGAACAAATTAAACATCACAACTAGAATAAGGAGTAAATACACCAAGACGTATTCATTTTTACATTTTATTTTGCATTCATATAGATCATTCTCAACATTTCATTATTCTAAGAATTTAATACTCTGATCATTAGAGGTAAAATATACACATGTAAATAAATATACATGGAAAAATATAAAACAATATATGAATAACTTCCAAAAATGGAAGAAAATAAACTTTATCCATATTGCCATGTTTGCAGTTATCTAAAGAACAACGTATATAGCGCATTATTGGTCCAATGATATGAAATATATTACAGTTAAAACAGGGATGCGTTTTCATGAGGGCATCCAAACCCCTCTCCTTCATTAAGTCGATGCCGCTCAATCGTCCCACGACAAATTGTTCACATCTCTATCAAGTCACCTTTTCTATTGCACAGCATTCCATGTCCCTGTCAAACCCAGAGCGATGCAGACAGGAATGATAGACACACATGGAAATGTATCACAACGTACATAAATTAGCTGGACAGGCACAGTTTGAACAAAAAAAGACACAGTTCCTTCTGGGCTACTGCATGACTTCGGTACATGATGCAAAGGTTTCAATACAATCTAATCGACATGCTGTGTTTGCAATAGACAGCAATCGCTTAAGATAAAACATACATCCATCTCACTAAATGTATGATAACAGAATGTGCGACTACTAAAATTGCCTTCCCAGGAAACACAGTGTCTGGCATTTTGTGTAAAAGTGCTGGCATTGGAGAGAGAGAAAAAAGGAAAGAAAGTACTTGTAAGACAAAATATTCATTTTAGGAGGAACACAGGATGTCTTCTACTCATTCAGACAAATAATCACAGCTAAAAGCCTTGCAGAACTAATCTTCCGTCTAATATAAACCTAAACGGAGCTTTTGAGGAAGTTTCGAGTCGGAACCACACTAATATAATGCAGTATGATAAATAATGCAGTTATTAAATTAACATTTGTCAATAGGAAGAAGATAACAAATGTATATTGATATTTGAGCCTGTGTATCCTCTCCTACTAACGGGGGTTGATATAATAACCCCCTTGTTCAGACCATCCGTGCATTTTGTACTTCTCTTGATCCTTTACCTCCACTGTGCAATGATGCATGAAAAATACAATTAAATAAAACATCATCCAAAGACATTTTTTGATCAAATGTAAGAGATCACAAAAGGCATTTCGCCCAGTAGCTGGTGCCTTCGTCTCCGGCAAGCCATTGTCTGTTCTGTAAATTTGCCTGCTCCACAGATCAACAGTTAAACTCTCAGGCACTTCTAAGCTCTCTCTGAAGGAGCTCAGGTCCTTTCTGCATCCATTGGCACACATTGCATCCTTTCTGGAAGTTGTTACTGTAGTAACATCCCACATTCCTCTTGGTCACGCATGATGTCCGAGGTCATGCATGCAAAGAAACCGGAAGAGCTAAATGTCCCACACCGTGGTCCTTCTTCTTGATGCGTCTAGTGATGCTGGAATGGAGTTCTGGAGGGTCATGGAAGCCGTTACTGGAAGGCATGGTCAGCTGGGGGACCGTAAGAAAAGCCTGGGAAGGCTCCGGCTGCCTCCCGGACGCTGCTGGTCACGTGCAGGTTATCAGTGTTGCATAGGGAGGTGGACACAGGTAAGTGGGTGAACTCTGGGTCAAAGTGCCGGAGATCAGTAGGACCACTCTGTAGATTTAATAGAGAGAGAATTTATTACATATCTAATCAGAAATATTACTCTTAAGTGATATAAAACTACTACTACAGATATTGACAAGGATGCTAAGATGTACTTTAATGTTATTTCTGTTGAAATTTGTATGTCATGTATTTTAATTGACACCTTTTTATTGATAAAATTGGAATATAGTTACAATACCGAACAAATGTAATATCGAACACACTAAAGTTATTATAATCAAGTATTTCTTTAAAGGAAAAGTTCACTCTCAGAACAAAAATGTGCAGATAATATCTTCACCCCCTTGTCTTCCAAGATGTTCATATCTTTCTTTCTTCAGTCGTAAAGAAATTATGTTTTTTGAGGAAAACATTTCAGGATTTTACTCCATTTAGTGGATTTCTATGGTGCCCCGAGTTTGAACTTCCAAAATGCAGCATCAAATGATCCCAAATGTGGCTGTAAATGATCCCAGCTGAGGAAGAAGGGTCTTATCTTTTTTCTTTATTACAATTTATATACTAAAGGAACACTCCACTTTTTTTTGGAAATAGGCTCATTCTCCAACAAGTTGAGTTTTACCATTTTGAAATCCATTCAGCCGTTCTCCTGTTCTGGCAATATCACTTTTAGCATAGCTTAGCATAGATCATTAAATCCTATTAGACCAATAGCATTGTGTTCAAAAATGACCAACGAGTTCCGATATTTGTCCTATTTAAAACTTGACTCTTCTGCAGTTATATCGTGTACTAAAACCAGCGGAAAATGTAAAGCTGCGATTTTCTAGGCCGATAAGATTAGGAACTACACTCCCATTCCGGCGTAATAGTCAAGGAAGTTTGCTGCTGTAATATGGACGCAGCAGGCGGAGTAATATCACGCAGCGCCTGAAATTAGTTCCAAGCTAGGTTAGCATTTGCACATGTGCTGCGTGATATTACTGCACCTGCTGCGTCCATATTAATGAGCCCATTTCCAAAAAAAAGTGGAGTGTTCCTTTAAACTCAAACGCTTGACTTGTCTTGCTCTGCCTAAACGTAGTTTTTTTCCGGTTCAAGACAGGGCATGTCGAAAAATTCCCATCCAATTTTCTCCCTTAACTTCAAAATCATCTTACAATGCTGTTTAACCTTTTTATTTGATCTTCTTTGCATGTTCACATTGCAAACACTGGGTCGGTACTTTTGCAGCGATGTAGGATGATTTTGAAATCATTTTTGAAGTTGAGAGAGAAAATAAGATGGGAGCTCAAGCAGAGCAAGACAAGACAAGACAAGCGTTTGAGATTAAAATGTAAAGAAATTGTATTAAAACAGATTATTTCGCTAGATAAGACCTTTCTTCCTCGGCTGGGATCACTTACAACCGCATTTGGGACGTTTGAAGCCGCATTTAAACTGCATTTTGGAAGTTCAAACTCTGGCACCACAGAAGTCCACTATATGGAGAAAAATCCTGAAATGTTTTCCTCCAAAAACATAATTTCTTTACGACTGAAGAAAGAAAGACATGAACATCTTGGATGACAATGTGAGTACATTATCTGTAAATTTTTGTTCTGGAAGTGAACGTCTCCTTTAAGGCACTACAAAAATTCTGAAAAAATTTAAAATGTACTTTGAAGTACTTCTAATTTGGCATTAACTATGTCTAACCATGCAGGTAAAGAGTCAACTTACCACTGTAGGAATGAAAGGAGGTATGATCTTTTTGGCCATGAGGTCGTCCCAGTTGATGGGAGAGAAAAAGCTGTGGAACTTCATTTCCAGCTACAAATAAGCAAAACTTTGTATAAGAATCTGCGATCTCAGTAAAAAAAAACACTTCATGCATGTGACATCCATATGTTGTTCCACTTACAAAATCATCTTTGGACCCAAGTCTCTTGGTACGATCCTTGTGGAGCAAACCCTCCAACAGGTCCCGGCCAGAGTTGGACACATTAGGCTTCAGGACTAGAGGCTTGTGAAGAATGTTGTTGTACATCTCGGCTGTGTTGCGACTGTAGAATGGAGGCTAGAAAACAGAGACAGAAAGATTAATTCACATTGTTTGCCAAATGTATCTACACTCTTAAAAATAAAGGATCTTTGGCATTATTGGTTCCATGAAGAACCTTGAACATCCATAGAACTTTTCAAATGCAGAAAAGGTTCTTTAGATTTTTAAAATGTTCTTTTAAAAACTGTTCACTGAAAGGTTCTTTGGAGAACCAAAAATGGTTCTTCCATGGCATCACTGCAAAAACACTTAATTTTGAGAAGGAAAAAGTCATTTTTGAGGCAAAAGACTTGAGAAGTCTTCTCACCAGGCCATATAGCATCTCAAACAGCACTGATCCCAAGCACCACCAGTCGACTGTACGATCATATGCCTGTTTCTGAAGCACCTCAGGAGCCAAATACTGTTAAAAAAGAAAGAATGATATCAAAACACTGAATAAAACAGCTCCTTGTCTAAACTAGACAAACCGTCTTGTGTTAGTATAAGTTTAAAAAGTAATACACTTTAAAAGGGCACGTATTTGCATGTTAACCAATTAAATATATTTGAGTATAGTTTAAATGCATATTAAATGCAACTCGCTAAACTTTAAGTAAACGTAGGACACTTCTTTACCTCAGGAGTTCCACAGAATGTCGTGGTTGTGCCGTTAGGTTCCAGTCCCTCTTTGCATAGACCAAAATCTGTCAACACAATGTGGCCCTGAGAGTCCAAAAGGATGTTCTCTGGCTTTAAGTCTCTGTAAAAATTGAAAGAAATCGTTAAAAACCCATTGTCAAGGACACAGTTCAACTACTTCTCCACTAGGGGGCCAATCACATACCTGTAAACTATATGCAGTGAGTGAAGGTAACCGAGTGCACTAGCAATTTCAGCAGCATAAAACCTCGCCCTGGGCTCCAGAAACACCCTCTCACGCTGGAGGTGGTAGAACAGCTGCAGGAGAAAATAAAAACATACCAGGAGTTCATTAGGTTAGTCAGCTATTTTGAGCAAAGGTGCGGCCTCTTTTAGGCTTAATGAGAATACAGTATGAATGCATTGTTTACTCACCTCGCCTCCATTGACGTAGTCTAGTACGAAATACAGTTTGTCTGTGGTTTGGAAAGAGAAGTGCAGCCCCACCAGGAATGGATGCTTGATATTTTTCATTAATACACTCCTTTCTGCCATGATATGCTTTTGCTGAAAAACATAGTAAGTGTGATTGTTAATACACTGCAGTTGATGCAAAGTGCTTTTGCTTCACTGTGCACATTGTTTTAGGTCTTACCTCTTTCTTTTTCATAATGATTTTCTTCTGCAGGACCTTCACAGCATAGTATTGTTCGTTTTCCTTATGCCGCGCAAGCAGAACCTGTGGATTTTGATACCGTTAGCATTCTCAGTTTAGAAATGTGCCATAAGTGTTAACATCTTGACTGTTTAAAAGCTGGTTGTGCCCACCTTTCCAAAGCTCCCCTTTCCGATGATCTTTAAGTAGTCGAAATCTGAAGGTTTGATCCTGTTAAGGAAATTAAACAACATTAGCAATGCAAACAAAACAACAAGCAGACTGACTGACTGAAATCCAATTAAACGAATGAACGAACGAAGAGTAGCTACGTACTGAGTCTCCTCAGCCAAAGAGCTCCTGGGATTGGTCAAACACAGGTGATTCTCCTCCAGCTCCTCATTCTGGTTCTCATCGATTTTTAAGAAGGATCCAACCTCAGCACTAAGGAAAAGAGATAGAAAAATTATGGATTTAGTTTCAGAGAGTTGAAGACCCACGGCTCGTAAAACAATGGAAGTCTGGACCATGATTATGCAACGGTTGACCAACATACTTCCAATAAGTGGATTTGTTTCAAAATGAGTCCAAATGTTTGTTTTGTAAATGGAAATCCAGAACATTCCTTCAAATCAGTTATTTCTTGTAATGCCTTAGGAGGCAGATAGATGGCAGTGTTGGTGAAGTTTATGAGGGGCTGTTTCTTTTTGACAACTGTTATTAGCACAATATTACTAGATTAGATGCATCTACTAAACTATAATCAAATAGTAATACCTTCATAAAAACTCCCTCCCTCCCCAAAATGTTGACTTTTAGACTATTGAGAGCTTGAAAAGGTTTACACAACCTTAACATCCTCAATTTGTGGAGCATATGGAGGCTGGAGATGACGCGGTGAGAAATTTTCCGCTGGTCCGACCTTAATGACTCTGAGACCAAATGGGCCGCACTTAATTGAATTAGGACCTTATCCTCGTCTAGGGGACATTTGGGATTTTCTCAAAGGTGCTTACTGCGGCCAAGCGGCGGCCTGAGCAGCTGCTTTCTGTGGAGCACTATTCTGGTGCTTGGTTTTATCTTGCCGGTACAGATTAACCTACACAATTAGCCGAGTGTACAGCTAAACTCAGATGATGGGATTACATCCCTAGTACAGTCACCTCAATGAAGCTGTGTTATAAATACACAGGTCACAGAGTTGCCTTTATGAATGAATGCTGGAACTGTCCTGAACTGCTTTCTCACAGATATCATCTATGCTCTTATTTGTTGACGTTTAGCTTCACACATCTGCATGTAATTGTAAAAGCATCATGCAACTGTTTATTTCCGTAAACATTGGGATACTTACTGTTGACAAATGGGAGGGTTGGAAGCAAGCTTCTGGATGAAGTCGTTCAAGCCCATCTTTCTTTCTTTAATAAAAGCTGAAACAGAAAAGAAAATAACAGTCATTTACGTCAGAAGGAAATCCACAGCTGACGTCACTGACACCCAGAATGTGAACTGAATGAACTGGCAACTATGTGATGGGAAACCCGTCGAAATCTTAAAGGTTATCGGTGAAATATTCATTTGCACGTCGAGTCTGTGCTAGAAAACGTGTTTTATGAATGCTGGGATTCGAGGATCCGTGTGAATTGGTTTAATGTCAAGAACGCTGTGTTACACAACAGTCCGCATTGCTCACTGTATGTAGCTGTGATATCTGCTATATATCAAAAACGACATGACATCATTTCTATCACTCACATAGAGCCTCATAATTAATTATATGCATATGTAACAATGTAAAAATGTTTAAACACGATTTTTTTAATTGAATCATTAATTTGATCTATTTCTCTTTTTGCATTTTTTAAATATTAACGTTATATATATTGCCACGTTCCCCCTCAAAAGCATATGCAAATGAACGAAATCGATTATAGACACAAGAAAAACTCAATCTGTTGAATAATAATAAGTTATATCTAAAAACAAAACGTTTTACACATTTAAAGACAACTATTTCTCATTGCATCTTTAAAAATATTTAGCATTGCATCTATTCCCCCCAAAAGCATATGCAAATTAACAAAATCTATTATAGACACCAGAAAAGCTCAATTTTGTTGAATAACAACACGTTATATTTAAAAACAAAACGTTTTGCACTTCTAAAGACAACTATTTTTCATTGCAGTTTTTTTTTAGATTTGATATTGCATCTTTTTCCCACAAAAGCATACGCAAATGAACGAAATCTATTATAGAGACCAGAGTAACTCAAATCTGTTGAGACGTACCGGTAAGAACGGACACGATCCCCCTCATCTTGCAGTATGTCAAGTCACATCCAGCCTGAGTAACTGCCATCACTATTATAATAAGTATAAATCCACAGGAGGAATGTATTCCTTCCTTTTTATTGCAAAGCGCTGATCTCCCAGCAGCGAGCGGCTTGTCGGAGCGCACTATGGGTTCTGATGCCGGCTGTCAGGCGGTCAGAGCTACTGTCTTTCCCCGCGAGCCGTGGGCTGGTATTTTTATACGGAACACGTGGTTGTGGAGGCGAGGCTGTGACATCACTCGAGTAACCGAGGAGACTTGCAAAATGTGACGTCTCGGGATCCCGCGAATCGCCGTTTTTAACGCTAGGGGGCGAATCGATGCGAGGAGAGAAACGGAAGCGCTTCCATTCATGTGAGCCAGATTAAACTCGGACTCTTTCTATCAACGGAAAATCACGACACAGCTGGCCCATAATCTCATCAAAGTGTAACAGATTAATTTCTAATCCTAATCAGTGATGATGAAGAAGAACGTGAAGCAGAGAAAAATGAAAAGCATGCAGTGAAAACAGGGTTGGAGGATCATCCTGAGATCGAGGTTAATGGAAGACATACCTGCTGGACAGATGTGCTAAAATATTCACCCTGTGTCTAGCATTTTCGATAATGACGCATGTTATTAATCTGTTAAAGCTTGTGTTTTTCCAGATTCTTGACCAGGTCAAGGGGGCGAGGAGGCTGCGGCAGCACTAAGCGATACTCTCTGAGCCACATCATTTATTTTTCAGCCTGTTCTGCAAATGTGGTCCACTGACCCTGCAAGTTATATAAGTGTGCCATGATATGATGACATCCTGTCTTTTAGTACAGAATTTGCTAGGTTAGACATCAGCTGTGAAAAAGCGGCCCAACTGGGTTTTCAAACTGGGGTCCACAAGATATATTTTATTTAAAAAAATTGAATAAAGTTTTATATCTATATATTTATGGGTCCATAAATAGATCATCATATTTGAGGGTTCATAGCATTAAAAAGTATGAACAGTCAGAAAAAAAAGTGTAAAAATTATGAAATCGAAAGTTTTTGGGAATAAGTCAAAATTGCGAGAATAAAGTTGTAGCAATATGAGAATAAAGTCAAAATATTTTGAAAATAAAGTCAAAATTATGAGAATAAAATCAAAATATTTTGAGAATAAAGTCAAAATTATGAAAATAAAGTTAAAGTATTTTGAGAATGAAGTCTAAATTGCAAGAATAAAGTCAAAATTGCGAGAATAAAGTTAAAATATTTTGAGATTAAAGTCAAATTTACGAGAATAAAGTTGAACTATTTTAAAAATAAAGTAAAAATTTCAAGAATAAAGTTGAAATATTTTGGGAATAAAGTCGAAATGTCGAGAATAAAGTGGAAATATTTTGAAAATAATATCAAAATTATCAGTATAAAGTCAAAATATTTTGAGATTAAAGTCAAAATTGTTCGAATAAAGTTAAAATATTTTGAGAATAAAGTACAAATTGCAAAAATAAAGTTGAAATAATTTGGGAATAAAGTCAAAATGATTAGAATAAAGTCGAAATATTTTGAGAATAAAGTCAAAATTATGAAAATAAAGTTGAAATATTTTGGGAATAAAGTCAAAATTATGAGAATAAAGTTGAAATATTTTGAAAATAAAATTGAAATTGCAGGAATAAAGTTTAAATAATTTGGGAATAAAGTCGAAATGACAAGAATACAGTTGAAATATTTTTTTAAATAAAGTTGAAATTGTAGGAATAAAAATTAAGTTTTGTGAATAAAGTCGAAATGACAAGAATACAGTTGAAATATTTTGAGAATAAAGTTGTAATTTATGAAAAATATTGTAGCAGTACAAGAATAAAGTCAAAATATTTGAGAATAGTCAGAATTATGAGAGGAATTTAAATATTTTGAGAATAAAGTTAAAATTTCAAGAAAATGTGGAAATAGTTTGAGGATAAAGTCGAAATTACAAGAATAAAGTTGAAATATTTTGAGAATAAAGTCAAAATTCCAACAATAAGGTTAAAATATTATGAGATTAACGTCACAATTATGAGAATAAAGTTGAAATATTTTGAGAGTAAAGTTGAAATTGCAATAATAAAGTTGAAATATTTTGTCAATAAAGTCAAAATCATTAAGAAGGTTTTTTAGTAGTTTTAATTTAGCACATAGTTTTAGTTACTTATAATAGCCCTAGTGCGTATGATTTGCATTTTCACTTCCATAGTACACTTCTTCTGGAATGCATAATCGGTTCTACCTGTAAATCCAGTCTACATATGCGTAATGCCCTTGCCATCCTTTCATTTTACACAAAGAGCTTGAGTACTTTCTCAAAGCTTTAAAATGGCCCTGTTAGTGGAGCAATTTAGCACTGTTGGTGGGTTACTGGAGCCTTGCCAAAGTCTGTTTGCACAAGCAGGATCAGGCGGCATGATATCAAACGACTTAAGTGTTCTGTGCTTTGTTTTAAGCAAACACCCTATCTTTCCGATAACAGTTAAGAGGAACCATAGAGTGGAATTCAGGTTTCAAATAACAAAAACGACAGGGGAGATCTTCAGTGGAAGATCACCTATTTCAGAGGAATACGGGATAGTGCTTATCTGGCTCCAATGCACAGTCAATAACTCAAAACCTGATGCATATTAGAAATAGAAAAAAGAGAGTAAAAGATATTATTTTTATTAATCTTTTTGTATAACAGATTGAATATGTTTGCTACATGAGATAAACTAAGTATTGTAAAATTTTTGTTATGTGGCTTTAGTCCCCTTCTCCTAGCTTGGAGACCATTGATATGTATTCCTGCCAAGCCTAAAGTTAACTATATTCAATTTTTATATAATTTAATGTCTGTTTTATATACATGGAAACTTTTGAAATTTGAAGATCAGGGTAAATTTAACTTATTTTGCCTTCTGGGAAACATGTAACTATCTTCTGTAACCTCTGAAGGGCAGCACTAAATGAAGAAAATGTGATATTTAGGCAAAATAAGAAAAATGTACACATCTTCATTTTGTTCAAAAGTTTTCACCCCCGGCTCTTAATGCATCATTTTACTTTCTGGAGCTTTTGTGAGCATTTGAACCTTCTGTAATAGTTGCATATGAGTATATAGTTGCATATTAGTTATCCTCAGTGTAAAAGGATGGATCTCAAAATCATACAGTCATTGTTGGAAAGGATTCCAAAAATGCTGAAAAAGCAAAGAATTTGTGGGACCTGAAAGATTTTCCTAAAGAGCAGCAGGCAGTTTAACTGTTCAGGACAAACAAGGGACTCATGAACAACTATCAAAAAAAAAAAAAAAAAAAACACAGCTGTGGAGCATTCAAGTGAGAACACAATATTAAGAATCAAGGGGATGTAAACTTTTGAACAGATTCATTTTTATAAATTCAACTATTATTTTCTCTTGTGGACTATATGTAAACATCTTTTATGTGGAACATCTTATTCAGGTCAGTACTAAATAAACAATAAATGCAATAAAAATGCATCCCTCCTAAAACCTTTACAAAGGAAAGAACTCACTAAAAAAGAAATTTAAAATCAATTTTAAAAAGATGTATTTTTTTTTATTTGTTCTTACATTTAAAAGGCATTATTCTTCTATGAAAATACACTAAAAATACTGATCACTGAAGAGGATTTTTTGCATTGATGAATAAACTAATAACTTAAAAAAACAAGAAGGGATTTATTAAAAGTGAAATTTCCATTTAATAAGTTGTTTTTAAAATATTGATTCCTTCATTCATTTATTTTTTCATTGTATTGTAAAATTGTAGTTTTGTGGCTTTAGTCCACATCTCTTAGATTTGAGTCCATTGATATTCCTGCCAAGCTTAAAGGCAACTATATTAAATTATATGAAACAAAATTTAATGCTTGTTTCGTAGACATACATATTGATGTTTTCTGTACAAAATGTCTTACTCTTATATAAAGATAGACCAAAAAACCTTAACAAAGGAAAGAACTCACTAAAAGAGAAATTTCCATTGTAATGTTGTTTCTAAAAAAGCTTTAAAAAGTAAATAATTTACTAAAAGTGAAATTTCCATTTAATAAGTTGTTTTTAAAATGTACAGATTTAAGGTTTGTGGCTTTAGTCCACATCTCTTAGCTTTGAGGACATTGAAATTCCTACAGGTACCAAGCCTAAAGTTGACTATATTAAATTTGATATAATTTTATGTTCTTGTTTTCTATACATATAAAATGTCTTACTGTTATATGTATGTGTTTGTTTATTCATCCTGGGACTAGCACAAGGAAACAAAAATATTACCAATCTTTTATCTAGATCAGATGACTTGTGACAGATTCAGCTTCATAGGCTTCTCTCTATTTGTCTTGTCTCTTCCTTCCCCCATTAACCTGCCCATGTTTCCACATAACCGTGTTACAGTAACAGCATCTCATATGCCAAGCAGACAGGTGGCAAAGTCTTTCCGCTGCTCGAGGTCCTCTCAATGACTCATTCTATCATAGTTGTCACAGATCCAATTATTACTATTTATTTCCTGTTACTATACTTGCCCCGTTACCTTGGAGACACAGGTCTCCGCTGCGCGACTGAGAGTGCGAGAGAGCATGCATTTGCATAACAGGCCGAGTGTCATTCGGTCAGATACCGTCTGCCACACTCTGGTGGGCAGGAAGTGAATCATCCAAAGAGAAGTGGGAGTTTATTCTCGACTTCTGCACCTCCTCTCACTGCTCAGGGCCCATGGGACCCATAAGGCACTTTCCCTCCGTGCTGGCTCGCCATCAGGAATTAAGCGCCAACCTCATGCCCACACACTCATGTAAATTAGATCAAATTCTCTCTAGCTGCCGTTAGCCCTGTCCGACCCATGGTCTTGATGTTTGATATCTCAATTCTGTGTTTTCTAGACTAATTTATTCACGACTTCCTCCCACTACTTCCGTTTTTCTCTCTCTCTTGTCATCCTTCATATGCTTCATCTATGTATTGTCTGTAGTGTGTTTGTATTGTACAGAGCTCAATAGGAGCTGTCTAAAGGGTATTGACGTCTCTGCAAGTGGGTGTTCTTCAGCACTTATTACTATTCAGTTAAGTGAATGTTGATTATGGGGAAGACATGATTTAGAAAGCAAGCAATGAGAATATAAAAACTAATGTTCATTAAGGGGCGCAAAGGAGAAAACCTACCTGATCTCATGACAACAATGTACCTGTGGGAACTTTTTGGTACACTGTAAACCCCAATTAGTTAACAGAACTAAAAAAAAAAAAAAAAAAACTAAGCCAACTTACTTTTTTTTGAGTTAATAAACTTAAAAATGTCATGTTTTCAGAAGTTATTTTGATTACATGTTATATGCACGTTTTGATTACAGGTTAATTAAAATTTTTCATTGTCTACTCAAATATTATAAGTTATGACTAAATTTTTAATCATTTGCCAATGCCATTGTATTGTTACGAAAACTTTAAAAATTAAGTTGTATGAACTCAATAAGTATTATTATTACTTATCTCAATATTACTGAGTAGCATTTCACTCAAACACTTTTTAATTACACGATACTCAAAATCATTTGGCTCAAAACTTAAACAGTTTGTGGCAAATGATTACCTTGAGTACATTGAGTATAACAAACTCAAATAAGTTGAGTAATGTCTTTTAATGAACTATTTTCTTAACTTCTTCCAATTAACACAATGCAAATGAATTTTTAAAATTCAAAAATATATTGTAGAAAAAATGATTTACACAAATGCGCAGACACATACACAAACACATAGTATATAAATAAAATAAAAAATTTCCACACCACAAAACTTCTACAACTTCAAAATGTAAATGCATTTCATTAACAAATAAGATGCAAAATACGTACCAATAAGTACTTATTTCTGCAGTTTCCAACAGAAATGAACACTAGAGGTGGTAAAACAGCGAGTACTTCTAATAATTTTTGTAGACAGTTATGATTACAGCTCCATATTTTTCACTTTCCCGAAGTAACAAGCTTGACTTAGGATGCAAATCCTTGGATACGAATCCCGTGAAAAACATGACTCACGATGAACAAGCTAAAAGATTGAAAAACAAGCTAAAACGGCATGCTTGCGATTGTGTTTTTACGTCACATTCTTTTGTGTTCATACTATCTGGTAGGTTTAGGTGTAGTGCAGATGGTACATTCTTTTAAAACGTCACAGAGCATTAGAGTTATGGCACCACTCAATGGACATTTCAAGTCAGAACTGTGTGACACCTACAAAACCAACAACATATGAAAGGTACCATATGTATGTTCATCTGTCCAATTGTTAGACATTCTTTTGAAAACTTTTGGAATTTGAAGATCAGGGAAAATTTAACTTATTTTGTTTTCAGGGGAACATGTAACTACCTTCTGCTGCCTCTGAAGGGCAGTACTAAATGACAAAATTTAGGCAAAATAAGAAAAATTTTCACATGTTAATTCTGTTTATGAGTTTTCACCCCCCAGTCTTAATGCATCGTTTTTTTTTTTTCTTCTGATTTATATTTTTTATAAATTCAGCCTTTATGTGGAATATCTTATTCAGGTCAGTACTAAATAAACAATAACATGCATTTTGTATGATCCCTCTTATTTTGGTAAAATAATCTACTTTTAGCAGATTGCCATTGAATCTCTGCTACAAGAAATATGCAGAAGTCCCACTAAAAAGTCTGCTAAAAGCTCTGCAGATTTCTGCAAAATTTATGTGTTTGTGTTCAGTTCAGGGTTTTCACATTATGGTATTTCCCCAAAAAGATCACTCCTCAATGTATGGTGTGGTTGAGACAACTATTGTTGTTTCTCTTTCTGAAAAGAATCGAAGCTAACATGAAACAGCAACCACAACCCATTTTACTTTGCACTGTGCTGCATGTGCCTGTTTCCAAATGAAACAGGATATTTAACAAAGAAAAGAAAGATGGAATTTGATACATCTAGAAGTAACCAGAAATATTTTTATGATTACTTCTAGTAAAAAAATGCACATCCAATGTGCATATTTACACCATGTATGTGTATTTAAATGAAAGGCTTAAATAGCAGGTTGAATGTAAAAGTGAAAGAGAGCGTCCTGCTCACTCAGGTGACAGATGATACAAACAGAAAGCCAGAGAGATCAAAGCCTAGACAACTGGATCAGACTAAAGTGGATTATGTCTGTTGTGATGGATGAATGAATGGACGGACTGGCAGAACTGATCTACTGAAGACAATATGTGTCATGTCAATGTCTCTTATGTCTCTTTCCTTTTTTTGCAATATAAAGGACTTAAAGTATTTACAGCACAAAAAGTAAGGAAAATGAGGAGACAATATACAGAAAATAATAAATATATTGACCCTGTGAAAATCTATTCTTGTGATGAACAGTTAATCAGTGCAATTAAATCCACAGTTTATCACTTGTTTATCCTCATAATTTGTTTTGTCAGAAGATTCTTCTTAGGAATGCAGTTTCTAAAATGCCTAAAATCAAGCCCTGCCCTCTATAATATCCGTTTTCCCTCAGAAATACATCAGTTCCGAAGTATATCATGATACGAAGTATATCATGATACATCATCATACGGTTCACACATACCTTTACATGGGAATTTTTTAGTGTATCTTACTTCATAGGTTTGATCATTTCTATTATTATTAATTAATTTTAATTACCAAAACCACAATTTTAAAATCTAGAACTAATAATTTTGTATCTTGTCTACATGACCAGAAGTAAATGATCTGTTTTCCCTTAAATATTGAGATGTACACTGATTGTCGAGATATTCAACCCTGTTACACAAGTGAGTAAGTGTTGTTCTTACATTCATGACCAATGTATATTTCCAAATAAATATAAACAAAGGTTTGGTCCTAAACCAACTACATAACAGCAGCTTAATTTAGGCCAGTTGTACAACCCTGTTACCGTCACCCTGTTACTCATACGGTATTTTTTTTTTTTATACGTTATAAATATTGTTAATGTAATACTGATGTTTGTTCAGAGCTTTAAAGTTTACTTAGACATGTGCCACATTTTGGTAACAGGGTTGCAAACCTTTAAAATCATTCATTTGCCACAGCAAGTAGTTTTTAGTTCTGAAATTTACTTCATGTCTTTAGATCTTGACGAATCTCACAAAATTGGAGATTTAAAAGTTTTTAAAACATAAAGCTATTTCTACAAAAGTGAATTTTAGTGAATTTTGTAGTGTTTAGTGTTTTTAGTGAAAATTTTTCATGTATCTTACTTTATAGGTTTTATCTTTTTAGCATCATAATGCACAGTCTGTCTAATATTTTTGTATCTTTTCCTTTAAATATTGAGATGTACACTGAATTTGTTGAAACATTCAACTAGGGGAGTTGCTAGACCTAAAGCTCTACTGGGGCACAGGCCCCCATTACTCGTTAATTCAGTTGTTGCATGTAGTTTAATGTCTTTATTTTGGGATTATCAACGTAAATTATAACTCAAATTTGAGATTTTACTGGGGCACAGCATATTTTTACTGGGGCACGTGCCCCAGTAAAAAGGGTCTAGCAACGCCCCTGCATTCAACCCTGTTTTTAGTTCTGAAATTGACTTAATGTCTTGATGAAGATGGGAGATTTGAGCTACATTTCACACAGAATTCAACAGAACAGAGCTGTACTTTGTACACATAAAGGTAGACAGTAACACTTTACTGTCAATATAAAGGTTTAATATATTAACAAACAATGAGCAATACATTTGTTACAGTATACAACAGCTCAAGTACATTAAACCGTATTAACAGATGGCCTACAGATTATCAGTAAATGTTAAGATTAACATGCTTTAAACGTATTTATCACTGTTAGTTTGTAACTTAATGTTACCATATAGAACCTTATTGTAAAGCGTTACCAGTAAATGTACAAACTTTGTAACATCTAAGATGAAACTGGTTAGTTTTTAGTTGAAAGAGTTCCTACCTATGAATGATTTCTTCCCAGTCTTCATGTTCATTTGACACTGTATCTCACAGTCCAGAGTGGATCCTTCGTTTCAGTTGTGCTGTGACAGAAATCCTTTCAAAAGCAGATTTTAGCACCGTATCCTCAGTAGTTCATCATTTTGCATCATTTTGCGTGTGAACATGTATGTGTGTGTGTGTGTATGTGTGTGTGTGGGAGTGTGTAGGTGTCTGTCTAAATGAGCCTATCTCTGTCCTGCTGCAGTATTGTTAGAGGCAGTCTCATCGCCTCAGTTTCGAAGATCAGCAAATTATGGCCTCATCACTCTTTGCTCTGTATCCCTCGCCTCTTTTCTGCTCTTTCCGTGTCTTTCTCATAGTTCAATGATAGCTGAAACCGAAGACCAGTGACGCATCTACTTGCCCTCCCAGCTCCCTTGTTCCCGAGTCTCGCAAACAAAACAAAGCGACAGGTGTCGGATAGCAGCTCGTCTCACGAGAGTCCTGGTCCCGCCCTAGGGAAACCAGTTTCCAGGTTACAGCAGTCACTAGGGCAATACCTGCACTGACTTTTATGCTGGTTTAATTGTACCATAAGCTTCTAATGACTTCCCCAGTCCCTTTGCTATGCTCTAGGAACATCTAACATAAATATAACCAATAAAAAACAATGACTTGGCAAGTTTTTCTAGATTCCTGCTGTCAGGAATTGTGTATTCAGGCAAATGTGCAGCTACACCTGGCCAGCATGATTTGTGCAAATAGGCCACAAGAGAAGCTACAGAATTGCCAACCTGAAGTACTATAAAACTAGGTGGCTGCTATGTATGAATTCAGTGTGAATCGCACGGAAGTGTACAAAAAATCAATAAGGATGAAGGTCCCAAACATAGCCATCCCTGGAGCATAAGCAGATCATACTAAAACGTACAAATGAAATGCACAAATTCATACAAAAATTGTCCACCAAACTCGGCTAACAATGAACATTCTCTCAATGTTATGAATAAACTACAATAGAAAGTTTGTTCTGGTCTTTTAAAAACATAAAAAAAAAAGGATGATTTAAATGGTCAGAAAACATTCAGCAATGATGGTTTCATAACTTAAAATGTTAGCGAAAAGTCTTCAGAACATGTATTTATTAGCTGGGAAGGTATCTGGTCTTTAATAATGATTTTAAAAATAAAAGTAAACGTCATTATACAACATTCTTGAAACATTTTAATTTGCAGCTGTTTACGGTGGGCATTCGTCAACCATTTTTTAAATGTTTCAGAACATTCAGAGAATGTCCAAGAGTAACATTCTCGTAATGTTTGCGAAATTATAAAATGGAATGTTCCCTTAAAGGATTTAGAATAAAAATATCCTGATCATTTTCTCACCCACCATTCAATGTTCTTGTCTTTCTTTCTTCAGTTGAAAAGAAAGGTTTTTGAGGAAAACATTACAGGATTTTTCTCCATACACTAAAAATAAAGGTTCTTTATTGACATTGATGGTTCCATTAAGAACTTTGAACATCCATGGAACCTTTCAAATGCAGAAAGGGTTCTTTATAGTGGAAAAAGCTTTAGATTTTTAAAAGGTTCTTCAAAATGGTTCATTTAAGAACTGTTTACTAAAGTTCTTTGGGGAACCAAAAATCGTTCTTCTATGGCATCACTGCAAAAACCTTTGAAGCCTTTATTTTTAAGAGTCTACAGTGAATTTTAATGGTGGCTAATAAAAGTCCAAATTGCAATTTCATTTCAGCTTCAAAAGGCTCTACACAATCCCAGCTGAGGAATAAGGGTCTTGTAGCAAAATGATCAGTCATTTTCTAAAAATGTTCCACAAATGCTCATCTTGCACAAGATCGACTTCACACATTACGCAGTCACATTGGAAAGGTCACACATGACATAAGTAGAAGTACCGACCACAAAGCGAACATGCAAAGAAGTTCAAATGCCCTTTAAAAAAAGGTAAAGGAGGAGAAAATGACAATAGTTTATCGCCCTACCTTAACTTTTTGAAGTTTACAGATGAAGAACTAACCTCACTCACTTTTTCAACGTGATTACTTAATGCCTGAAGTCGTATATGTGCATTGCAGAGTGCAAGATGAGCATTTGTGGTTAAAAAGTATTACATTTATGTGTGTGTTTTTTCTTTTTTTTTTTAGAAAATGACAGATATGTCTGTTTGCTTTCATATTTCATGTGTAGAACATTTTCAAAGTTTCAGTTTTTTTTTTTAATAAGAAAGATCTAGAGAGTGAACGAGCTCTGACTCATATAACACTTGCGCACATGGAAGAAAACGGACAGTGTTCTTCTCCAGATCACATAATTCAGTGGAGAATTAATAGAATTGATATTAGAAACACGTGAGAATAACCATCTGTTCTCAGATGCAATGATAACAAGAGTGCATCCTCTTCTCTCTCGGAATACTCTTCTTCTGTGTTTGTTTACACTGGTTTTTGAAACAGCACCACAACTCACATCACAAACAAAATGGCAGTACCGTGAGTGGAAACGTTCAGATTTAGGGGCGGTAATAATCAGAGATGTATAGTAACGAAGTAGAACTACTTCACTACTGTACTTAAGTACTAAAAGGCTGTATCTGTACTCTACTGGAGTATTGTTTTTTTCTCCTACTTCCACTTGTACTTCAGTACATATTTTCGATGAGTTTAATACTTTTACTCCGATAAATTTTTTAATGTGCTGTATCGTTACTCGTTACAATTATAAAAATGTTACGAATCATTCCAAACCCACATTATCACTGCCAGAGCAGTAGATGGCTCTGTCACAGGTTTGAATAAGCTGGCTCATCATTGAGCGAATCAAACGATCAAAGAAGACAGCGCTGCCTGCCTGCATTGAGAGCACTTTGGTTTGTTTTCGACATGTAAAACCCAGAAATTCCACCTTCAACTCCTTCACTTTCAACTGATCGTGGCGATCAGAAGACCACCCGTGGCCCTATTTAGAGTCCATGTTTGCATTTGTCAGAGTGAAAAACAATTCATATAGAATGAAGTGCTTACTCTGCCTCCCGAAATATTGAACTGTCGAATTTGAAGAAACATATCAAGGTAAGTTAAAAATAATATAACACACAAAACACAGCAGTCTGAGCTATCCGTAAGCGCTAGATAAGTTAACCAAGGTTAGCTACCCGCGGTTCATAACATGCTGCGATGTTCACTAAACGTTAACTAGCTGGCTATCATAAAGGCTGTGTCACGCTGAATGGTGTTTTTGACCCATCATATATATATATATATATATATATATATATATATATATATATATATATATATATATATATATATATATATATATATATATATTGATGCACACTAGTTTAAGAAGGGGATCAGCTGTGGAGAAAAAGGCACAATTTATGTATTCTCTTCATAACGTTGTTTAAAACCTGTTTGACACAAAAAATTAATATTTAAAATGAACAAAACAATATGATGTCTTTTGACTGCTTTCTTTAATAACTACATAACACAATACTTGTACTTTTACTTTCAGTATTTGAGTAGTAAATTTTAAAATAAACTACTTGCAATACTTTAAGTACAAAAAATGTTGAATACTTTAGTACTTCCACTTAAGTATGGTGCTTAAAGAGCACTTCAACTTCTACTCAAGTCACTTTTTTGATAGAGCACTTGTACTTTTACTCAAGTCTGGGTCTCTAGTACTTTATACATCTCTGGTAATAATATAATAAGATCCCTTTTCTACATCACAGGGGAGCGAAATCTTTCAAAGGCTTACCAAAACAAAGTTATTTTGGGTTGGTAGACTGGGGACCTGTTTATAGCACTTAAAGGAACCGTATGTAAGAAATTTATGTCAGTTAATCATAAAATGGCCCTAACATGTCACTAGACATTAAGAAATCATGTTCATTTCAAATACTTATATCACTGACAACAGTGGTCCGGCCAGGATATTGTCATTTAAATGTGAGAGTTGCAGCCCTCAACTGATGTTATTG